>NC_134361.1:32011247-32311247 GCF_048569485.1 Anomaloglossus baeobatrachus
CAGGGACCCTTTATACCGTTGGCATGAGGAACTCTTCATGGACATGCCTGAGAACTTGCAGGGCACCCACGAACTGGTGGGATTGTAAATAGTTGTGTGGGATGGAAACCATTGCCGCCTCCGGAGAGGCAGATTGGAGGAAGGGCCCGCAGCAGAGGAGGCTGGGGCCCGGCCACCACCAGGACCGGTGGCCATCCTCTGGGGGTCAGGGGTCCCCCATGGACGTGGGGTCCCCTGAAGTGACAGCCGAGTGCGAGACACCATACCCGTTCCCGCTCGGGCAGCCTGGATCTGGCCTGGGGTCAAGGGGTGCTGCCCACTTCTTAGGGGCAGCATCAGGGCTAGGTTGCTTGGGTGGGAGAGCGGAAGCCGTCCGTCCGTTGTTATTAAAAATGTAAATTTATGTGGTTTGTAAAGTTTAAGTGACCTGCCTCCTGTAAGGGAAGATTTAAAAATGCATCAACTGTTGATGTTTTATATTTTTACAGTTAAAAAAATAAAAATAAAACCGGTGATGGACAGGCAGCCCGCGGACGGTCTGCATTTAACCAAGGGGGAATATGGGCCCTGCACTAGCCAGGTCGTCACAGGTACTACAACACACACCCCCACCCTGAGACAGGCAAATCAGCCAGACACAAAATCCTTGTTGCCTCCCTCCAGGGGCTGATGTCCACACCAGGTGGGGTGGAGCCAGGTGGTTGGCCCCACCCACTGAGGAGTTCACAGTCCTGGAGGCGGGAGAAGGAAGTCAGAGTAGTGAGTGAGAAAGGAGTGAGGAGTGAAGTAGAAGTGGAGGAGCAAACTGACCGTGTCCGGGTGTGTGGCCCGGGCACTAAGAGCAAGGTTGGCAGACGGTGGTGGCCGTCTGCGGGAGAGGCGAATCAACGCGGAACCATAGGACTGGGGACGGGCGGTGGCCCGCCGGTACCGAACCGGGGAGCGAAGTGAAGCCAGCACACACAGGCAGGGCCTGCGGACCCCGACCAGGCTTGGAGCCGCCATTAGAGGTCAAATCCGTTAGTGACCGGAACCCCAGGGGATTCCTAACAGCCAAGACCCAATTGAAGGCAACCGTCCGACCAACAAAAGGAAATACAGCTACCGCCACAGCTAGAGTTCCAAGGGCCAGAGCCTGCGGGCAAAAGGGCTCCTCCGGCACATATACACGCTGGGGAGCGGGTTACCGGTGGGAATCCATCGGGACCGAACATACATAAAGGTGCAGGGAAAGGCAGCCACCACCAACTGTCTGGGAGAAGTCACAGTAGCCGGCTGTGGGAGCCGTCCATCCAGCCGTTTGGTTTACCAGAGATTTTGCGTACATTTGTGGCTGAGTGAGTACTACCGTTCCGTCCGGCACCACGCTGCGCAGTCCAAGCGACCCTGCACCTTGCCAACCCTGCCTCCCCGTCACCTCACTGGGCCCCGGGACCACCAACCCCTACCCACGGAGGGGGGAAACAACATCGCAGCTGCTCCCTGCCATCGCTCCCGGGATCCCCGTCACCAGCAGCGGTGGTGCCCAACTTCACCACAACCAGTGGGTGGCGTCATGGACCAAATCCCCAAACCAAACTACCCCTTTTCACTCACGGGCAAGGAGCGCCGCTCGAGTCTCTGGATCCGGCCCACCGCTCGAGCCACCTAGCAGCCATCGCAGCAGCGCCGGACCTGAGCATTAGCGAGCGCAGCGCAGCGGCATCCTTCCCCGCCCGCGACACATGCATAACAATGGTTTGGTGGAGATTGGTGAACACTTCGAACACAATGTGCTGGTGGCTCTTAGGAGATACAATTCTTCGTCAACTGAGGTGACATCAAACAATGGAAAATATAGTAATGGCAGAATTAAGTTGGTGATACTTGTCCTTTAGGTCTTTAGGCTGTTCTTTTCATTATCATTATTATAAATTGGATGTTATAACCACTTGGTCCAGGTGATAACACTCGATCCCGATGCAACAGGATGGTTCACGATGACCATTGATGACTACAGATCATCCAAGTTGGCTGCATACGTAACGATGGTTTGGTGGAGATTGGTGAACACTTTGAACACAATGTGGATTGGCTCTTACTGGTGGTGGCTCTTTAGAGATACAACTTTTGGTCAACTGAGGAGACAGCAAACAATGGAAAATATAGTAATGGCAGAATTAAGTTAGTGATACCTGTCCTTTAGGTCTTTAGGCTGTTCTTTGGGTGATCATTAATATAGATTGGATGTTATAACCCCTTGGTCCAGGTGATAACACTCGATCCTGGTGCTACAGGATGGTCCATGATGACCAATGATGGCGACAGATCATCCAAGTTGGCCGCGTATGCAACAATGGTTTGGAGAAGGTTGGAGAACACTTTGAACACAATGAAGATTGGCTCTTACTGGTGGTGGCTCTTAAGAGATAGAACTCTTGGTCAACTGAGGTGACTTAAAAGTATGAAAAATACTGTGATGGTAGAATACAGTTGGTGATATCTGTCGGCTGCTTCTTTGGTGGTGGTTGGGTTTCTCCACACTGGGTTTCTAGCAATTTGTGTGCTCCTACATTGTACCTAAACTGGATAATGGCACCTTCCGACACTGTACAGCATGGACACTGTCCATGGACATCTCTGTCACATCCGTCTGCAGATCACGGCCCTACACAGCACTACATCACTTATCCTTTCAATTTTGACTCCATTTGTCTGTCTCAATCTGCGTTACCTGGAGGCTTCATACAATGGGCAAACACAAATGACTTGGGCAAAAATCATATGCTTTTTTGTAGCAAAGTTGGTTAGAATAAAAAAAAAATAGCTTCAATCATTGGAGAAGGCAGTGTAAAAATTTAAAAATCCATTCATATAACATTACAATTAATTGCTTTGACTATGCCATAGAAATGTGCACCCTTTGCCGAACACACATGCTTATTGCAATGGTAAGTGGGTCGTAGGCTTATACTTTACACCACTGGAAGCACTTTTTCCTTGAATTAGGAAAGGATCAGTCGTGTTGAAATGGAACATGACTAATTCCTCTTCCAACCAATTCCAGCAGCTGGAAGAGTGTTGAGAAGCTTTCAAACATATCGTGTAGTCAATGCCGACCGACATTATTATCAACATGCATGCAGTATGTTGACCAGGAATATCATAAAAACTATTGACAACCAAGTCCATTGCTTAAAAAATACACATGGGGTAGAGAGAGAGTGGTGACCCAGCTGGCCATAAGGGCTTACACTTTATAGGAGAGTGAGAGAGACTAGACCCCACTGACCATAAGAGCTTAAACTCTACAGGGGAGAAAGAGGAGCCCGATGATCATTCAGCTTTGTACTCTACAAAAGACAGAGAACAATAGAGGAAAATAGGGTTTATTTGAGCCGCGCCAATGATCACTTCTCAGGTATTCAGATTAATGGATCTTTATTTTGCACAGGTCTACGCGTTTCTGGAGTCTCAGCTCCCTTCCTCAGGACCATCAGGCATAAGAACACATCAAATGTTCTTAACCCTATTTTCCTCTATTGTTCTCTGTTATCTGCCTTCTGGGTTGCTGCTGCCTTGATCAAAACCTTCCATGCCTGCATAGTAGTTGTGACTTTCACAACTTCACTTGGTGAGTATTACTGCTCCCTGTCTCTACCCCGTGTGTTATTGGGGTAAAACCCTATTGCGCTTCTTCTCCACAGCTTTTTACTCATCATACTCTACAAAAGAGTGAGAGGACACCACTGACTATAAGAGCTTACACTCTACAGGAGAAAAAGAGGAACCCACTGATCATAAGAGCTTATGTACCGCCCCGTGCTCAGCGGCAGCTGAGCTGCTCGGATCCGGGCTCGCTTGTGAGTGGCTCGAGCGTCTCCGGACCCGGGGGCCCTGTGGTCACTTCGATCTGAAAGGGGACTGGCGCTTTTAGGGGACGTAGGTGTATGGCCGGAGCCGTGTTTGAGTTTGTGATGCCACCCACGGGTTGTGGTGAAGGTGGGCACCACCGCTGCGGTTACTGGGCACCCGGGGGAGATGTTGCGCAGCAAGATGTTAACCCCTCCGTGGGTAGGGATGGTGGCCCCGGGACCCGTTGGGGTGTTTGTTGGGCGGTGCAGGGCGACGTGCGGCCGGAGGGCACTGATGTACTCACGATTAGTAACACACACAAGTCTCTGGTAAACCAAGATGATGGTGGTCGGTGCCCGCAGCCGGCTGCGTCTGATCCCCCACCCGGTTGGTGGTCTCTGCCTTTCTCCTGCACCGTGTTTTTGTATTGGTGGGCTGCCTGCACTTCAGCATCAGGAGTCCGCTCCCCGACTTTGTGGATGTCGGGAGAGCTCTTTGCCCGCAGACACTGGCCCGTGGGATCTCTCTGCCTGTGCGGTGGCTTTCTATCCCCCTCGTTGGGCTGTTGTCTTCAGTCGGGACTTTGGTTGGGAAAGGACCTAAAGTCCTAGCCTCAATCAGTTAATTAGCTAGTCCCCAGTAGCTTCTGGACCTAGCTTCAGGGTCTGAGTACCTCCCCTTTGTGCTCCGGTTTCCGGGTCGGGTCCCCGGGTCGGTACCAGTGGGCCACTACCCTGTCCCAGTCCACCACGGTTCCACCGAGCCGTCTTCCCGCCTCCTGCACGCTGAGGCCACTGTATGCCTCCTAGTCAAGGGTACCGGGGCTCCTACCCTGGCACCTATCAGATTGCTGCAGACCTGGGCGCAGGCCTGCCTCTTCCACTGAACTCTCAAACTGCACTCAGACTGACTTGTGTTTTCCTGCCTCAGGACCTGTGAACTCCTCGGTGGGCGTGTCCAACAGCCTGGGCACGCCCCCTGGTATGTCCATCAAATCCTGAGGGAGGTGACTAGGGTTTAATGTGGTTGGCTGATGTTACCTTGTGAGGGACAGGTGTTATGCGGGGCGCTATTTGTGTCTACCTGGCTAGTCCAGGGCGTCACACTTACACTCTACGGGAGAGAGAGAGAGAGGACACTGCTGATCATAAGAGCTTAAACTATACAGGAGAGAGAGGACCCTGCTGACCATAAGAGCTTACACTCTACAGGAGAGAGATAGAAGACCCTACTAACCAAAAAAGTTTAAAATCTACAGTACAGAAGATAGAGAGAGGACCCCCCTGACCCTAAGAGCTTATAATCTACTGGAGGGAGAGAAGACCCCACTGGTCATAAGAGCTTACACTCTACAGGAGAAATAAAAGGGGATGATGAAGAGAGAGAGTCTTACCCTCTACACAAGACAAACAGGACCCCGCTGACCACTCTATATGAGAGAAAGAGGACCCCGCTGACCATAAGCACTTACACTCTACAGAAGAGACAGAAAAAGGACCTCACTGACCATAAGAGCTTGCTCTCTTTAGGAGAGAGAGGAGCCTGCTGACTATAAGAGCTTATGCTCTACAGAAGAGAGACAGGACACAGCAAACCATAAGAGCTTACACTCTACAGGAGAGAGAGGCCCTCGCTGAACATAAGTAGAGATGAGTGAACCTGTTCATTTCGTGTTCACCAGTTTCAGATTCAGTACAAGCCTTGGCTGGTTTGTTCGGGCTTAGCTTAACAAACACTTTGCTCAAAAGTCGTCAATGTTCGGTAAGTGTTCACTTGCAGAAAACCCACTCCTGGCCCCATCACAGCCATGTCAAGTATTGACATGGCTGTAATTGGCCAGAGAAATAACTGTAAAAAAAAGGGTTAAAGCATGGCATACTTACCGAGTCTCCCCACTGCTGTAACTGTTCGTGCGATTGTACTTCCAGGGACGCTGATTATCACTCATACATATTCACTATTTCACTATTGATATCAGCACAGATAAAGTCCATGGTTACAGGCTACAGATCCCAGCCATGCACTTATCGTGGCTGTGTATCAAAATAGGAGAAACCACATGTGGCTTTTTAAAAAAATATTTAAATAAATAATTTAAAAGAACGGCATGCAGTCCTCCTAATTTTGATACCCAGCCAAGATAAAGCCCAACAGCTGGGGCTGGAATTCTCAGGCTGGGGAGATCCATACTTATTGGGCCCCCCAGCCAAAAATAGCAGCCTGCAGCCAGCCAGGATTTCTGCATCCATTAGACACCTCCCATTACTAATCTAGAGCTTAGTGGCAGTTGTGAGATGTGATTAATCCCTTATAACCTTGATTTCCAACTCACCAGGGCAATTGGAATGAGCCAAGTAAAGTGCCAAGATTGTTCCAAATAATGGATCCTACAATCCTGGGTGGCTGCAGGCTGATATTTTTTGGCTTGGGGTGCCCAATAAGAATTGGTCTCCCAAGCCTCAGAATACCAGCACCCAGCTGCCAGGCTTTATCTTGTCTGAGTATCAATAGATAAGGGGACCCTACGGCAAATTTTTTATTTAGTTATTTCTCTTTACTGTACGATATAGACCCACAGACCGGGTCTGTGATTGGAAACATCAGACAGGCTGTCAATCAGGGTGGGGACCCGTCTGATTGCAACCAATCACAGATGCCGATGGGTGGGGAAAGAAGTGCATATGCATGAGCTTAATGAAGTGAATGGGCGGCGGTGGGAGGAGTTACAGCCACATCAAAGGCTCAGTAAGTATGAAGTGCCGCTTACTTTATTATTATTATTTTTTAATTTTTCCTTTATTTTTTTGTATTACCTGAGTACCAGACCCGGATCATTAGCCAGGATTCCCTGAGAACTCCAGGCCTGGGTCCAGCACTGGGATACTTTTGAAACCATGTGGATCCGGACCTTTACACTACAGGTCCGCCCATCACTAATCATGAGAACACTGGACGCAGCACATGGTCTCAACCAACTTGGATACCAAGAAGCAATTGGAGGTAGAATTGATGGTAACTTTAAACCTCATTAGCCGGAATTCCCTGAGAACTCCGGGCCTGGGTCCAGCGCCAGAATACTTCTGAAACTTTGTGGATACGGACCTTTACAGTCCGGGATCACCCATCACTAATCATGAGAACACTGGATGCAGCGCATGGTCTCAACCAACTTTCATACCAAGAAGCAATTGGAGGTAGAATTAATGGTAACTTTAAACCTCATTAGCCAGAATTCCCTGAGAACTCTGGGCCTGGGTCCGGCGCCTGACTACTTCTGAAACTTTGTGGATCCGAACCTTTACTGTCCAGGTTCGCCCATCACTAATCATAAGAACACTGGACGCAGCGCATGGTCTCAACCAACTTGGATACCAAGAAGCAATTGGAGGTAGAATTAATGGTAACTTTGGATCTCATTAGCCGGAATTCCCTGAGAACTCCGGGCCTGGGTCCGGCGCCTGACTACTTCTGAAACTTTGTGGATCCGAACCTTTACAGTCCAGGTTCGCCCATCACTAATCATAAGAACACTGGACGCAGCGCATGGTCTCAACCAACTTGGATACCAAGAAGCAATCGGAGGTAGAATTGATGGTAACTTTGGATCTCATTAGCCGGAATTCCCTGAGAACTCCGGGCCTGGGTCCGACGCCTGACTACTTCTGAAACTTTGTGGATCCGAACCTTTACAGTCCAGGTTTGCCCATCACTAATCATAAGAACACTGGACGCAGCGCATGGTCTCAGCCAACTTGGATACCAAGAAGCAATCAGAACTAGAATTGACGGTAACTTTAGACCCTTGCCAGGTAAAACCTGAAAATGAGCCAAAGGCACCATATGTTTATTTTTATTTTTTTTTTAATTAGAACCACTCTGTTCTCTATAATAAACCAAAACAACGAGCTTTCCAAGGGCAGAAATGAATTAAGTCTGCACAAAATGACACCTAATCGAAAGCAAATTCACAAGTCTCCAATTTCTCCGCAGATTACTAAGGTGCAAACTCTCCATCCTTCTTACCGTGTCATGTTTTCTTCAGCATAATCCGTTTATTGATTACGCGCAAAGATTTCTTCTCGTTTAGATGTTTTTTTTTTCCTTTTTTTGATTCTCTTAACTTCTACTTTTTTAATAGGCTTTTATCTAAACAAGTTCATTAACGCTCGGCAATAATTACATCGGCGTAATTCTCCAAGGCGTCGCTGTGATTACCAATATGAATAGGAATGACTGTCGGCGGCCTCTATTATCTCGATCTCAAATTTATTCCTGATTAACCACCCAATGGTGAACATCTTGGAATCGACGACACACAATAGAAGGAGATTTAGAAACAGCCGAGGAAAGGTTGTAATTTACTCCTCTATTTTTAATTCTCCTTCTAAGCGTAAAACTTGTTTGCTCTGAATTATCAGCCTCGATGTTACGGTTCTATCGACGAGGCCGGCAAAGGTGCGCGTTTAATGTGTGCGCCAATGCCTGAAGCGGAAAAAAGTCTAGAGTTGCTCGGGAATAAATGTTTTTTTCATTATTCTGCCTGGTATTGTGATTTCCATGTCCTCGTCCTCTGACTTCCTCTAATGAGAGGCACTTGTATTGAGAACGTTTCTTACAGCTCTTGGGTCTCTGATTTCAAACAACTCCGTCGCTCGCGCAGAAAAGAAAGACTTGTAAAAATTTTATTAATATTTCAGATGCCGGCTGTTTAGCTCAGTGAAAAGGATCAGTGCCTGTGACAGCCAAACACTCTCTCCGAGCCCGCATTAATGGCTTCCATTTAATATCGAGGGTTTGCTCCATGCTGCTCCGAGAAGAGTTTTTCTACAGTAGACTAGCTCTTTCTCCTACAAGGTTCTTTTTTTTTTTTTTTTATATTTTTTTCATTCCAAACACATCTCTTTGTACGGCTCGTGAAAAGCCACCTAGGAGTAAAAAAAAAAAAAAGCAATTCCTATATTATTTCCGTTTGTGCATTTCCATTTGGCCTCTGGAACTGCCAACACTACTTATTCCTGTTGGGAAAGGAAAATACGCTTCCTCCGTGTTTGCAGAACAAAGCGACAGACTTGTTGAGAACAGTTGGAAATCTTGACTTGATGGCTCCTGATTGGCATTGACCAAATAAAACCCCAAAAAAAAAAGCACGACTCAAAGAGGTAGAGAGTAGAAAATACTGGAAAGCGGTAATACAAATAAAAATAAAAGACATTGGAAAGGTCTATTGAAGGTCTATTGAAAAATAACTTTTTTATCTGTTTTTTTTTGGTATTGGCTATGTGTCACGCTAGGGGTGAAAGGGAAGGGAAGAGGACCTCTTGGAAAGGGGTAGATGGTGACCACTGACCAAACCTACTGCTGGTTCCTGGGGTCCCGCACCACCCTAGATAGGTTCCACACCTATGTGCCGAGTTGGATACCTGACCCTAGATATTCCTAGTGCTGGTCCGTAAATAGGGAACGGGTGGGATGAGGTCTTCGTCAACCCCACTAAACGTAAGACACAAGGAACACACACGGGGGAAAAGTGCATGAACGACTTATCCACAGATTTCTAGGGAAAAGGAATGGTGACCTTGACCAAACCTACTGCTGGTCCCTGGGGTTCCTCACCACTCTAGATAGGTTCTGCACCTATGCGTCGAGCCGGATACCTGACCCTAGGTATCCCTAGTGCTGGGCCCTAAATAAGGAACGGATGGAATGAGCTCTTCATCAACTCCACTAAACAAAGTCACAAGGAGGACACACGGGGGGAAAGTGCATGAACTACTTATCCACTGATGTTTACGGAAGGGGATTGGTGACCCTGACCAAACCTACTGCTAGTCCCTGAGCTCCCTCACCACCCTAGATAGGTTCTGCACCTATGCGCCTAGCCAGATACCTGACCCTAAGTATCCCTAGTGTTGGATCCTAAATAGGGAACAGGTGGGATGAGCTCTTCATCAACCCCACTAAATGGAAGACACAAGGAGGACACACGAGGTGAAAGTGCATGAACTACTTATCCACTGATGTTTAGGGAAGGGGAATGGTGACCCTGACCTAACCTACTGCTGGTCCCTGGGGTCAATCACCACCCTAGATAGGTTCCGCACCTATCCGCTGAGCGGTATACCTGACCCTAGGTATTCCTAGTGCTGGACCCTAAATAAGGAATGGGTGGTATGAGCTCTTCGTCAACCTCACTAGACGGAAGACACAAGGAGGACACACGAGGGGAAAGGGCATTAACTACTTATCCACAGATGTCTAGGGAAGGGGAATGGTGACCCTGACCTAACCTACTGCTGGTCCCTGGGGTCCCTCACCACCCTGCATAGGTTCTGCACCTATGCGCCATCAACCAAGATACCTGACCCTAGGTATCCCTAGTGTAGGGCTCTAAATAAAGAATGGGTGGGATGAGTTCTACATCAACCCTACTAAATAACTGTAGAAGACACAAGGAAGACACACAGGGGGAAAATGCATGAACTACTTATCCACAGATGACACAGGTAGAAGTTCAGCAACGATACCACACAGGAGTACAAGCCACCTGCTTAAAACCAGAGCTAAAATGAACTGAATAATATCACCAGCACCAGTCCAGGGAAGAAGGGAGTATTTAAGCACCAAGAGAATACTGATGATCAGCAGCTGGGTGGAAGGAGAGCTCCTGCTGGGTCAAAATGAGATGAAAATCCAATAGGGAAGCTACTAATTACAATAAATACTGACAGCAGGAACAATAGAAAGTCAGAGAGGATTCTGCACAGCCAAACACTGTGACCTTCTATGGCCAGAAACCACATGACTCATGAAATGTCATGACATGACATGACACCCGTGACAGTAAAGTCCTTTTGGTGTAAAAAAAAAAACCTTCAGAACAGATATAACAA
Organism: Anomaloglossus baeobatrachus; assembly: GCF_048569485.1. NCBI lineage: Eukaryota > Metazoa > Chordata > Amphibia > Anura > Aromobatidae > Anomaloglossus > Anomaloglossus baeobatrachus. Next base: position 32,021,972 of record NC_134361.1, read on the forward strand.
AAATACATATCCCATTTACTCAAAAGTCTGCCTTTTTGTCCTCTCCTAGGCTACTATTGTCAAGGAATTCATTGGTATTTACTTATAGTAGAATAGCACTGTCACAATGTCACGGTGTCACACCAGGTACTCCCTCTGAGCGGTGCAGCATAGAGGGAACACTAGAGTAGTAATACAATGAAAAGCCCTGGTGCTAGGGAGAGGGAAGCGGGGTCACCTCCTAACACTCACCTGAGACTAATTCCTGTACTCCAACAACACGAGGAAGGAAAGACAAACAGGTGGCGAAAGAAACAACAAATAACACTCTACAGCTTCTCCAGCAGGAACTTCTCAGCTGCAACAGAAGCAACAACTCAGCTTCTCCAGTAACTGGCTCCTTCAAAGTGGACAGCATAGGTATGAGCTATAGCCAATATAGGGTGGAGTGAGTAGTGGATGTTTATAGCAGAAGAAAATGGCTGCAGCTGAGATTACAACTACCTGTTTAATCACAGCAGGATAGAAAGGAACCTTAACCCCTTCAATACAGATGGAATCCACTCTTACTGGGGTAGACAAACAGGCACTAAAGCGGATCTGTGAACAACAATGCGCTGCTACCTTCTGATCCCAGATCTCTCAAATCAGGCCATAACACACTCATGAAAGGCAGGTTGCCTGTGCGACCAGAAGCATGATTCAAGTCTATACTTAGAAGGAGAAAAAAGAAAAATGGTTATCAATAGAGAAAGGGTAAGGGAGGATAAAAACTCCTTTAATTTCGGTTTCGATCACCGTCCATAGTGGTGCCAGACTTGGAAAGAAACAGCTTTAAATAATTTTTTAGTAATGATTTCATTTTAAACCGAGTTGCAAAGCAAACACGACAAAAATGTAGATGATTCTGCAAACACATGAACTGTATTGTTTACTTCGGTTTATTAAAGGTCAAATCCATTGAAATCTAAAGTGATGTTTTTAGATGGTTAGCCGAGGATAACGGAGCGGGATCAAAAACCGTTCATCCTCTGTTCTGGCCCGTCCTCAGCTGTACTCAGGAAACGTGGAGAGAGGCCTTGGAAATTTTACAACTACTGTTGTAAAATCAGATACCCACACTTTGCACTGACGAGGGGCAATCACCCCGAAACACCCTGTCTGCACATTGGGATTCTAATCTTTCATATATCCTAGGTCATATGAAAAGGCTTGTTAAAAGGCCACTTTTGACTTTTAGGATTGCTACTTCCAATAGGTGGCGCTAGAGTTTGTCTCCTTTCCTGGAGAGACAATTTCAACAACTACTGTATACATTTTTATTGTAGTTATAATTCAGCCAGAGCTGCAAAAGCCACAAACAGCGTGGAGCCCCTGGAGGAGAAAACTATGGCCCTTTGTTAGGAATAAGTCATTAGAAAGTCACCTATTGTTTAAATCAGATTTTATGTTTAATTTTATTTCAATTTTCCCTATCACTATCTATATAGAAAGATCAGAAAGCTTGATACATTCCCACTGTACACTGGGCCTAATATTAGACTTAGATTTCTGGTTTTATAGCGATGAGTTTTTAGCAGTCTCATTATCATCAAAGACAGGGTTACAATGACTGATAACACCTCTATACAGTGCCTACAAGTAGTATTCAACCCCTGCAGATTTAGCAGGTTTACACATTCGGAATCACCTTGGCATTGTGACATTTGGACTGTAGATCAGCCTGGAAGTGTGAAATGCAGCAAAAAAGAATGTTATTTCTTTTTTTTTTTTTTTTTTTTAAATTGTGAAAAGTTTATTCAGAGGGTCATTTATTATTCAACCCCTCAAACCACCAGAATTCTGTTTGGTTCCCCTAAAGTATTAAGAAGTATTTCAGGCACAAAGAACAATGAGCTTCACATGTTTGGATTAATTATCTCTTTTTCCAGCCTTTTCTGACTAATTAAGACCCTCCCCAAACTTGTGAACAGCACTCATACATGGTCAACATGGGAAAGACAAAGGAGCATTCCAAGGCCATCAGAGACAAGATCGTGGAGGGTCACAAGGCTGGCAAGGGGTACAAAACCCTTTCCAAGGAGTTGGGCCTACCTGTCTCCACTGCTGGGAGCATCATCCGAAGTGGAAGGCTTATGGAACTACTGTTAGCCTTCCACGGCCTGGACAGCCTTTGAAAGTTTCCACCCGTGCCGATGCCAGGCTTGTCCGAAGAGTCAAGGCTAACCCAAGGACAACAAGGAAGGAGCTCCAGGAAGATCTCATGGCAGTGGGGACATTGGTTTCAGTCAATACCATAAGTAACGTACTCCACCGCAATGGTCTCCGTTCCAGACGAGCCCGTAAGGTACCTTTACTTTCAAAGTGTCATGTCAAGGCTCGTCTACAGTTTGCTCATGATCACTTGGAGGACTCTGAGACAGACTGGTTCAAGGTTCTCTGGTCTGATGAGACCAAGATCGAGATCTTTGGTGCCAACCACACACGTGACGTTTGGAGACTGGATGGCACTGCATACGACCCCAATAATACCATCCCTACAGTCAAGCATGGTGGTGGCAGCATCATGCTGTGGGGCTGTTTCTCAGCCAAGGGGCCTGGCCATCTGGTGCGCATCCATGGGAAGATGGATAGCACGGCCTACCTGGAGATTTTGGCCAAGAACCTCCGCTTCTCCATGAAGGATCTTAAGATGGGTCATCATTTCATCTTCCAACAAGACAACGACCCAAAGCACACAGCCAAGAAAACCAAGGCCTGGTTCAAGAGGGAAAAAATCAAGGTGTTGCAGTGGCCTAGTCAGTCTCCTGACCTTAACCCAATTGAAAACTTGTGGAAGGAGCTCAAGATTAAAGTCCACATGAGACACCCAAAGACCCTAGATAACTTGGAGAAGATCTGCATGGAGGAGTGGGCCAAGATAACTCCAGAGACCTGTGCCGGCCTGATCAGGTCTTATAAAAGACGATTATTAGCTGTAATTGCAAACAAGGGTTATTCCACAAAATATTAAACCTAGGGGTTGAATAATAATTGACCCACACTTTTATGTTGAAAATGTATTAAAATTTAACTGAGCAACATAACTTGTTGGTTTGTAAGATTTATGCATCTGTTAATAAATCCTGCTCTTGTTTGAAGTTTGCAGCCTCTAACTTATTTGCATCTTATCAAACCTGCTAAATCTGCAGGGGGTTGAATACTACTTGTAGGCACTGTATATAGTATGACCCATGAGCCACCATTCACAATAGGGGGTATCACAGCTCACCTCCTCCTCCTCTACAATGACTGTTAACACCTCTATATACAGTAGATAACACAGGATCTACCATTCACAATAAGTGATATCACAGCTCACCTCCTCTTCCTGTACAATGATTGCTAACACCTCTAAATACAGTAGATAGCACATGATCCGCCATCCACAATAGGTGATGTCACAGCTCACCTCCTCCTGTATAATGACTGATAACACTTTTATAAACAGTAGATAACACGATCCACCATCCACAATACGTGATGCCACAGCTCACCTCTTCCCTCTCCTGTAAAATGACTGATAACACCTCTATGTACAGTAGATAACACAGAATCCATTATTCACAATAAGTTATGTCACAGCTCACCTCCTCCTAATCCTGTACAATGACGGATATCACCTTTAAATACAATAGATAACAGGATCCACCATTCACAATACATGATATCAGAGCTCACTTCCTCTTCCTTCTGTGCAAGGACTGATAATACCTCTATATACAGTAGATAACCCAGGATACACCATTCACAATAGGTGATGTCACAGCTCACCTCCTCCTGTACAATGAATGATAATACCTCTATATACAGTAGATAATACAGAATCCAACATTCACAATAGGTGATGTCACAGCTCACCTTCTCCTCCTCATGTACAAAGACTGATAACATCTCTATACATTGTAGATCACACAGGATCCACCATTCACAATAGGTGATGTCACAGCTCACCTCCTCCCCCTTCTGTACAATGACTGATAACACCTCTATATACAGTAGATAACCCAGGATCCACCATTCACAATAGGTGATGTCACAGGTCACCTTCTCCTCCTCATATACAAAGACTGATAACATCTCTATACATTGTAGATCACACAGGATCCACCATTCATAATAGGTGATGTCACAGCTCACCTCCTCCTCCTGTACAGAGACTGATAACACCTCTATATACAGTAGATAACCCAGGATCCACCATTCACAATAGCTAATGTCACAGCTCACCTTCTCCTCCTCATGTACAAAGACTGATATCTCTATACATTGTAGATCACACAGGATCCACCATTCACAATAGGTGAAAGCTTGTAAAGAGTGTAGTAGACGCTGCTCCTCTTTGTGCTGTTTGTGCACAATGGCAGCCACAGTAAAAAAGTCAAGTGTAGAAGAAAAACAAGGAATCACCAGGCGCTTCGGGGATGGATGGCGTCTTGTTGGTAGAGGTACGGTCATTTATTCCCTCTATTGAGTATTCACATTGGTGTACTCCCTGATGACGGCATAGTGAAACGCGTAGGCTCAATCCCGTGAATGTACTTCTAGATATGAGCTGCCATCTTTTCCCACAGCACCTGGTGGTAACACTAAAGGGCCATTTACACGCTGTGACGTCGCTAACGATATATCGTTGGGGTCACGGTGTTTTTGCCGCACATCCAGCGCCGGTAGCGACATCGCAGCGTGTGACATCAAGGAGCGACGATCAACGAGTGCAAAAACGTTCAAAAATGTGATCGTTGACACGTCGCTCCTTTCCTTAATATCGTTGCTGCTGCAGGTACGATGTTGTTCGTCGTTCCTGTGGCACCACACATCGCTGTGTGTGACACGTCGGGAACGACGAACATCTCCTTACCTGCGTCCACCGGCAATGAGGAAGGAAGGAGGTGGGCGGGATGTCATCTCCGCCCCTTCGCTTTTATTGGGCGGACGCTTAGAGACATCGCTGTGACGCCGCACGAACCGCCCCCTTAGAAAGGAGGCGGGTCGCCGGCCAGAGCGACGTTGCTAAGCAGGTAAGTCCGTGTGCGATGCTGTAGTGATAATGTTCGCTACAGCAGCGATCGCTACATGTCGCACCAACGACGGGGGCGGGTGCTAACACTCGCGACATCGCTAGCAATCGCTAGCGATGTCGCAGCGTGTAAAGCCCCCTTAAGGGTATGCTCACATAAGCAAATCTCGCATTGCACTCGGACCAATGTTATTCAATGGGGGAGAGTAGATCAGCTTTTGATTGGATGAGCCAAAAGTTGCAGCATGCTGCTATTGTCAGCGAGAGATGAGTCACTCGCACCCATACAAGTCTATGGGTGCGAGTGAAACATCGGACTGCACTCGGAAGACACCGGAGTGCAGAGCAATAATCACATCAGCTGGCAATGGAGGAGATGGAGAGATTAATCCCTCCCTCTCCTCCGCAGCTGTGATCTGATCGCAGGTCGGATCACAGTGTAGTGACACTCGGCTCACGCATATGAAGGCATGGTGTGTGATAGATCCCCTGAAGGAGATCTGTTCCCCATTTTGAGTGACGTTACTATTACATTCACCTTTACTTTGTGGTTACAGATAAATCCCAAATATATCAAAGGCGTCTCCGTGAAAAATTAACATTTTTGCCTTAAGGAACCGGCTTTTAATTTCTCATCTATACAAGAAAGATGAATAGTTCTCGGTCGCTTGCTCAAGGAGGCGGCTTTCCGTTTTCATATTCTTTTTAATACTTGAGGTCCACTCTGCTTTTAATTTTGACATTTCCAGCGAGAGAACAGAGGTGCGGATATTTTTTTTTTTTCTTCCCGCTCAAGTGACCTCTCGGAATTGACATTACAGTAACCACTGAGGAAAAATAATTATTTCGCCAGTGTGCAATTTCTTTTGTCTTTTGCAGAATAACAACCACCTTCTGTTTGGAGATGTGTTGTGTTGTTTTTCCGCTAACGCTTCTCAGAAAGTTTTGCTTCTTCTTTTTCGCTAACTCCGGTCTTTCCTTTCTGTCATTGATGGGATTAATCTGCAAAAGACATAGAACGCAAAGCATTGAGAGACTGAGCGTATTCATGAGACGGTGGCGCATGCGGCATTCCTCCCAAGAAATGAGACTAAACTGGATAAAAGCACAAAAAAAGAATAAATCCTTAAATGGTTCCAATCACTTTGAACACAAGGTATGTTATAGAGCAGATGGAGCTGAGCGGATTGATATATGGTTTTGTCAAATTAGATTAATTCTAACTTGTAATCTTTTCAGTTTAATTTTTGCTCATTCTGTGCTGAGGAGTCCAGTGGGCGGGGATAGCGGTCAATCAGTGATTAGGACCGCCCACTTGACTTCTTAGCTCGGAATGTTCAAGAATTAAAATGAAAAAAATAATAAGTGATACTGAATCCTTTTGCACTAAACTATATATTAATCGTAGTGCCGGCGTCTCTGCAGAGATGTCAACTTACTCACTTCCCTCGACCAGGTCGAGTCCTCCCTCGCACATTCCAAGCCAGCCACGTGTGCTGCTGCCTCCTTCCCCTGCCGGGCCCTGTACCTGCCGCAGAGGCTTCCTGGGAGTGCACCTAAGACGCGTGCATACACACCGGCACGCCTCTTAAAGAGCCTGCGTGCCATTTCCCGGAAATTCCTCTCAGCCGATGGCTGAGAGGCACTGTGCATTTAAGGCACCTTCCCATTATGGGAGGTGCCTGTGCAACACCTTTAGTTAGTCAGTCAGCCGGCTACCTAGCTAGTCGTCAGGTCCTGAACTTTTGCCCTGTTATCCCGGTGTACATTTCCAGTACCTGCCTTCCCATACCTGTCTATCCCTGCCTTGCCCACTATTCCTGTCTATACTCACCTAACCATCCTGCCTCAGTAACGCCGCCTGTAGATATCTTTACCTGAGTCCATCACCATCACCAGTCCTGGAGGTCAGCTGCCACAATCCCGGTCATTGCCCTGGGAGTGGTACCTGGTGTAGTTAATCTCCTCCCCCTAAGGGGTAAGCCCGGGTTCCCTTAGTGGTCCAGTCGGTCCACTAATCCTGCTCACTGCCTCTAAACTGTTCGTGAGTGTTACATTAATCTGCTCAGCTCCTTCTTTTCTATAACATGCTGCCTAATCATCTAAATATAACACGTCATGATGACTGAAGGATAGCGGGGAACTGGGGCTCCTAAGTTGTCCCTCAAGCTAGGGGCCCTATGCTATCTCTAGCCTCAAGGATACTCCTGATGGTGGAAAGGCCTGAGTCTCCTTCCTGGCCCTGCATCTGACCCATCCTGATCTCATTCCGCCTCCCCCCCAGGGAGGGACAGGACAGGAGTGTGATGAAATCCACAGATAAAGACAGACAGGGGAAAACCAAAACTCTGTCACACAGCATATACACAAAGGTAAAGACAATGAGAGATTCAAAAGGAAATACAAGAGCAGGAGAGAAGCTACAAAACAGGGGTAAACTCCACAACTGCACCAAGCAATAAGCATAGCTTTCTCCAGTAACTCTGGGACACCACAGCGCACAAACCAACAAAGACAAACTATAGCTGGCATGGGTGGAAGGATTGAACCAGCATAAATAGGAGGGGAGCTGATGTGATAGGCCTCTCCACAACATGTGATCAAAGGAGCAACCAGACCAGCAGAGATTAACTCTTGTTAGCCAGCCTATGAATCAGCACACAGCAGGTTGATGCTCGAGTCTGCCTATGTTGATCCCAGACACCAGAGGAATCATTGGGTGGAGTGTCAGTATCTGCAATCTGAACAGTGGCCAATACCGCCATGACAGTCATCAAAGTTTGTGCAAAACTCTGTGTGACATGATAGCTTCTCTTTAAATGAGTGGTCTACACTGACCACTTGGTGTGTTACTATTGATATCTCCACCAATTAGGGTATTTGCAAGTCCTTTGGATAGAGGATAACTTAGCAATCAATGTGTGTTGACCGCCATGGACCCCAAGAACCAGGACTCTGAAGAGCCTCAGCTAAATAGATGGGTGGTTGATCATGTGTACCTGTGCTCCATTAATTCTTATAGGCGTGCATCAGCTATTGGTCATCCCTCTAAGGCGGGCTTTGCACACTACGACATCGCAGGTGCGATGTCGGTGGGGTCAAATTGAAAATGACGTACTTCCGGCATCGCATGTGACATCGTAGTGTGTAAAGGTTCGATGATACGATTAACGAGCGCAAAAGCGTCGTAATCATATCATCGGTGCAGCGTCGGCGTAATCTATAATTACGCTGACATGACGGTCCGATGTTGTTCCTCGCTCCTGCGGCAGCACACATTGCTGTGTGTGAAGTCGCAGGAGCGAGGAACATCTCCTACCGGCGTCACCGCGGCTTCCGTAGGATATGCGGAAGGAAGGAGGTGGGCGGGATGTTTACATCCCGCTCATCTCCGCCCCTCCGCTCCTATTGGCCGCCTGCCGTGTGACGTCGCTGTGATGCCGCACGACCCGCCCCCTTAATAAGGAGGCGGGTCGCCGGCCAGAGCGACGTCCCAGGACAGGCGAGTCCATGTGAAGATGCCGTAGCAATAATGTTCGCTACGGCAGCTATCACAAGGATATCGCAGCTGCGACGGGGGCGGGGACTATCGCGCTCGGCATCGCAGCATCGGCTTGCGATGTCGCAGCGGGCAAAGTACCCCTAAGGATGAATGCAAGATCCACCAACGTTCCATTCATGGTGGCCAGTTTCATGGCAGTGCTTGGGGGTTCTGATGGTTGGACCCACAGCGATTGGAAAGTTATGCTCTATCCTTTTCTTAGGGTATAACTTTCAAAGTTGAAAAACAAAACCTAGACACAAGTGCCTCTCTAGCGCCACCAGTAGCAAAAAACAATCACTACATGGTGCCTGTTGAAATCAATGTGTGCATGATATATTAAACAGAGAAAGGATTTGTAGCTGCTCCCCATTAGTGAAGGTATCCTCAGAATCCCCTAGTAGGATATGTAAAAATGATCTTTCGATAACAACCATCCCATTAATCAACAAGACATTTTAGGGGGGACATCACCATTTGGGGCCCATTTCTATAGGCTAAAGCACAGAGCAACTTCCACAATGGCCAACCCACGGTGAATCATCAATGGTGCCAAGTGTACGTCCAGTTGGAGGGTCGCGAGGATGAAATGATTGACCGGGAGGATATTTTTAGGGAAAGGGTTGCCTTCATCGCCTCCATTAGTCAACTAAGGAAAATAGAAACTTCCACCTTAATAAATTTAGAAGCAAATGTTCTCCTGGATAACAACAAAAATATGATTTCATTATGGCACCAGACATATTGTTTCGGTCACGTAACCTCAAGGAAATGTATGTCTTTGTCTTAATCTGGCAGCATGCTTTAATCTTAAGCACTTTTCATTCTGCTTCAGCCCCAGATTCGCCCAGTATAAGGCAACTCCCATAGACAAAGGTTGACTGGCTAACAAGATTGGCGCTCAGTTAGCCCAGCGTGAAAATGTCTCTCTGACTGTCACTTCCCTGGTACTTGGTGACCCCTAAATCCCAATCATGGGGCGTGTGTCTGTCTGGCTGTGAAAATCCATATATGTGTGTGTCTAGCAGTTTATACAGGACTGTCATTCTGTAGAACAAGCTGTCAGCAACAGATTAGAAGGAATATGTGACTTGCTCCTTTGTGGCCAGTAAAATGCAATCTGTCTCCATTACAAGCTCATTGATTCATTGCAGTCAGGTCAAGGGCCAAACATGATGCCAGTCATAATCCCTCAATCAGCCCTTAGATTTCAGGACCATAGACAGAGGCTTCGCAAGGAAACATGATTAGACCATCAATGGTTCAGAAATATGGAAAAAGGTTTCATAAGGAAACATTGTGAGATCATAGGTGATTTCAAGATCGTGGACAGAAGCTTCACATGAAACATGGTGAGATCACTGATGATTCAAGACTATAGACAGAGGCTTCATACGAAACATGATGAGATCACTGATGATTCAGGACTGAGAGCAGAAGCTTCACAACAAAACATGGTGAGATCACTGATGATTCAGGACTGAGAACAGAAGCTTCACAACGAAACATGGTGAGATCATGGATGGTTCAGGACTGAGAGCAGAAGCTTCACAACGAAACATGGTGAGCTCACGGATGGCTCAGGACTGTGAACAGAAGCTTCATAACGAAACGTGGTGAGCTCACGGATGGCTCAGGACTGTGAACAGAAGCTTCATAACGAAACGTGGTGAGCTCACGGATGGTTTACGAATATGGAATAAAGTTTCATAAGGAAACATTGTGAGATCATAAGTGATTTCAAGACCACAGACAGTGGCTTCACATAGAAACATGGTGAGATCACGGATGGTTCTGACCATAGACAGAGGCTTTATAAGGAAACTTGGTGAGATCACGGATGGTTCTGACCATAGACAGAGGCTTTATAAAGAAACTTGGTGAGATCACAAATGGTGCAGGACTGTGGACAGTGGCTTCATAACAAAACAACAAAACATGGTGAGATCACGGATGATTTATGAGCATAGAGAGAGACTTTATAACTAAACATGGTGAGATCATGGATGGTTCAGACCATGGAAAAAAGCTTCATTGCGAAACATAGTGAGATAACAGATGGTTCAGGACCATAGACAGCAGCTTTGTAAGAAAACTTGGGGAGATCATGAATGGTTCAGGACCATGGACAGAGGCTTCGTAAGAAAACATGGTGAGATCACAGATGATTTCAGGAAATCACAGATGTTGAAGAACTATGGAGAAAGGTTCATAAGGAAACATTGTGAGATCACTGGTGATTTTAGGACCATTTTCAGAGTCTTTATGGGGTAACCTGGTGAGATCATGGATAGTTCAGGACCATGGACTGAAGCTTTATAAGAAAACATGGTGAGCTCATGGATGGTACAGGACCATAGGCAGAAGATTTATATGGAAATCTGGTAAGATCATATATGGTTTGAGGACCATAGACAGAGGCTCCATAAGTTATCATAATGAGATCATTGATGATTCAGGACTATGGATAAAGGTTTTTTAAGGAAACATGGTGGGATCACAGATGAAGCATAGAAGCAGGCTTCATAATGGAACACGATAAGATTACAGATACTTCAGGACTATGGACAAACGTTCATAGAGAAACCTGGTGAGATCATGGGTGATTTCAAGACTGTGGATTGAAGCTTCATAAGGAAACCTGGTGAGGTCATTAAGGTTTTGAGGCAATAGGCAGAGACTTCAAAAGGAGACATGGTGAGATCATGGGTGACTTTAGGGCCATAGACAGAGGCTTTATAAGAAAACATGGTGAGATTATGGACGACTTCAAGACGATAGTGAAAGGTGTCATAAGTAAACATTGAGAAAGCATGGACACAAGTTTTCTGAGGAAAACTGGTGGGACTGGGGATCATTTTCACAGGTAGACTTACTTCTAGGTATGTTTCAATCTCCATAGTTGACTATTGTTATCTAATGGCCACCTTTAATCTTCCATTTGTACATCGTGCCTGTGTGATTCCCAACGTTAGTACCAGTTCTTACTATTTTGAGAAATTAATAGTTCAAGGACTTAGAAACTGAAAAAGAGAAGATTGCCCCATTCCTGTCTAAGAAGATGGTGATTAAAGTCCTGGGTCCTGGTGGACTTATTAACCAGACCCTAAGTGGGAATGTCAGAGTTGATAAGGACAGTAGCCCGGAGGTCTCGTCATCTCCATCCCCAGAGGACATCGTGCTCCAGGATTCACACTGGTTTCTGTTTGATGTTCGGAGGAGCGGAGCCCTTAGAGGGAACGAGCTGTAGATTTAATGCTAAAACATGGGAGACATGGGTCCCCCTGTGTTTTTCTAATATTCACTTTAATACTTCTTTACTGCAAGGTCAAGTGGGTTACAGATCTGCTTTATTCTCCAATGTGTGTGTGTTTTTCTGAAAATGGACCCTGGCACAGACCACAATCTGGTTTCCAAGGAAACTGCTTTTTTCATTCAGGAGCCGCCACACTAAATGGAAAAGAAGAATGCGAGAGGAGGACAAAGGGAGAGAAAGTGATAGGGAGAAAGCATGGAAGCACCAGGAGGAGGCCAAGTGTAGGAGGAGAGAGGCAAGCGAGGCTCTGCCGAGGCACAGATTATCCTAAAAATGCCCCATTTCCTTTAATGAGGGCTGGAGACAGAGGCGTAAATCACTTTCATCCTGCAGCCGTTCAATTAGATGAAGCAGAATTGGTTACGGAATGAAAAGTCTTGTAGTCAAATTTCAGAATCATCGGATTTTTGAAAACATAATTGCAAATAATGTGTTAGCGATTTCTTAGTTAATGGAGGGGCGACTCCTCCGTATTCAGGACTGCCATTTACCAAGAGCTTCGCTCCGTAGGGAGGATTCATCATATCCATGCATTACAGGGACAGACCATTGATATCAATGGCTCACTTCGCGGATGATGTCTTCCTTTACTTATCAGACTGTTGCCATGATTGTTGTATTTGTTTATGTGCCATTGTAATAGACTTCTCCATTTACTGTATCTTTAATACCATAGTGTCACATGCATAAGGACAGACTCAGGGGCAGCTTTCTCATTTACCATCTGGGAACATGCACTTTAAATGTAGTTTTTTCTTGGGTCAAATTAAGGGTTAATTCCTTCACTGGTGAAGCAGCAAAGTTTCTCATCCGTCAGCACTTAATCACTTCTGTCCAGAATATAAACCCGCTGCTTCCTGGGTATTGTGCTGGTTATTCTATCCAGTTAGGAGCTAGCCTTGGAGCAGAGAGGACGTGATGGTTGCTGCTGTGCTGTCTGCTGTGGTTCATGCAAGTTGAGTGTTTTTTCTACCTCCTTTCCCTTATTTTTCTTCACCCATATTTCTTTGATTGTTCCTGGTGTAGGTTTTTGGTGTGTATGAGGTTTTTTTGTTACCCCCATCTGTTGTTCTGTATTGGTGGGTTGTTGGGCTCCGTCTGGGTCAATCCCCTGGGTGGTGGGAACACAGTTATTAGAGCCTGGACAGGAGACAGGGTCACATTGGAGGCTCGACCCTGACTACCACTAAGTCTATCATCGGGATAAGGGACAGCTCAAGGTCCCTAGTCATTGGGTCAGCCTAGGAGCCCTGTACTATCCTATTCCCCTGTATCTCCCTGTTACACATAGCAGCCATAACATTAAAATTAACACGTTGACTTTGTATGTAACATCAAAGAAGTTCTGACCTATTGAGACATGGATTGTACAAGACTGCCAAAGGGTCCTGTGATATCCGGTGCTAAGACCTTGCAGCAAATCCTATAAGTCCTTTTCCTTGTGCGGTGTCTCGTCCATCCAGATGATCAACTAGATTGAGATCTGTAGAATTTGGAGACAAGTCATCACTTTAAACTCTTGGTCATGTTCCTCAGACCAATCTTGATCAATGTTGACAGTATATCAGGGGTGTAATGGTACTGAAAGAAGAAAATAGTCTGTAATTAGTGATTAGTGGACTCATAGAAGTTTGGTTTCACCAGGTTTGGCCAGACTTTAGTTAATAGCTCAGTTCAGGGAACCAGACTTGAATCGTACCCCATATAAGTTAAGTAGGACCTAAACTTTGGGTCTGTACCATGGTCATAGTAATGGCTAGTGGGCTGGAAAAGGAAGTCAAATGGGGGTAAGAACATGCTAATTGCCTTGCAAACAAATGTGGCTAGCGAATAAATGAAAAACAAATTATGTGGGGTCATTCATATTTTTGAAAACTATGCAGATGAAGCAGACAGCTGAGGGCTGCAGCTTTCAGATATCTGCTTTACCTTGGCTGGTTATCAAAAATAGAGTGGATCCCAGGATGGGTTTCTTAATTATTCATTTAAATAATTAAAAAAAAAGGATTGGGGTCCCCCCCAATTTTTGATAACCAGCCAAGAAAATGCAGAGAGCTAGTGGCTGGTATTATCAGGCTGGGAAACTGCATGGCTATTTGGCCCTTCCCAGCCTGAGTTAGTAATGGGGATGTATAATAGATGTCTCCCCATTACTAACTTGCCTGTCAATTCACAGCTGACATCAACCCCAAAAGTATTACCCTGATTGCCACAGCACCAGGTAAAGCACCAGGATCGGTGCATCTAATGGATATGGATCTTGTGGGGCGGCTGCGGACTTTTATTTTCAGACTTGGAAGGGCAAAATAATTATGGGCATTCTCAGCCTGATAATACCAGCCCCCATCTGTCTGCTTTACCGTAGTTGGTTACCAAACATAGAGGGGAACCCCACTCTTTTTTTTTTTAATTATTTAAATAATAAATAATTAAAAATTGGTGTGGGATTGCCTTTATTTTTGATAACCAGCCAAGGTAGAGCAGACAGCTGGGGGCTGCAGCCTGCAATTATCTGCTATACCTGTGCTGGTTATCAAAAATAGGTGGGACCCCACGTCAATTTTTTTTATTTATTTATTTTGTTTACAGCAGAAAACAGACATCTTCCCCATGAAATAAAGCTGGTTGTGCTGCAGCCGTTTATTAAACTTAGCAGACGAACAGTACCCAAACTCAAACGACGATCGAGGTTGAATAAGTTTTATATCACATTGCTACATCTGTAGTTAGGGCTACAGAAGAGCATGTAAGAATGCCGTCCTGCAATACAGTGCTTGGTAGCCTGCCCCTGGACGAAGAGACTGGCCCTCCTGGATGAATGAGCTGCCATTACTGGGAGAAAGTGCGGGAGCATAGAGGCTTATTTCTGGGAATGAAAAGTAGAAAGAGACCATGGCCACCACTGCAGATGTCAATGTGAAGAAGATACTGCTGAGGTATTTACCAGCCTGTCTCAAGTGTGGGAAAAGTGTCCCTAGTCTTACCTTGTTGCTGTAAACCAGCTTCCTAACTTTGTTCCAGCCTGTTATCTCCTGTAATCATCCAGCTCGTTGCCTCCTAGTGAGCACAATTCTTTTGAATTCTTGCTGATGTCCGTCTCCATTACTTTTGCCATCCCTTAGCGTGTAAACCAACAATAGGAGCGCCACACACACTGTGCCTGGAACTCTCTACATGTTGGTTAGGGATTACTCTTAGCACATGTGTTTGTGGCCTATACGTTGCATGCAGGGAAGTAACAACCGCGGTCGCAGGGGTCGCCACTGCGACCGGGCCCAGGTCTTCAAAGGGCCCGCCCTGGACCTCAGCACTTGGTTCAGCTTGATGTGAACCCGCTGATGTGAACCAGCTGAGGTAAAGATGTACAGAAGAGCATCGGAAAGCTGAATGCTGAGATAAAGATGCATAGCAGAACATGGGAAAGCTGGGTGCTGAAGGAAAGAAGGATATCAGAGCATGGGAAAACTGGGTGCTGGGGAGAATAGGTATAGAAGACCAAGGGAGGGCAGGGTGCTGAGGTAAAGATGGACAGCAGAGCATCGGAAAGCTGAATGCTGAGATAAAGATGCATAGCAGAACATCGGAAAGCTGGGTGCTGAGGGAAAGAAGGATATCAGTGCATGGGAAAACTGGGTGCTGGGGAAAATAGGTATAGAAGACCAAGGGAGGGCAGGGTGCTTAGGTAAAGATGGACAGCAGAGCATCGGAAAGCTGAATGCTGAGATAAAGATGCATAGCAGAACATGGGAAAGCTGGGTGCTGAAGGAAAGAAGGATATCAGAGCATGGGAAAACTGGGTGCTGGGGAGAATAGGTATAGAAGACCAAGGGAGGGCAGGGTGCTGAGGGAAAGATGGACAGCAGAGCATCGGAAAGCTGAATGCTGAAATAAAGATGCATAGCAGAACATCGGAAAGCTGGGTGCTGAGAGAAAGATGTCTAGCAGAACATGGGAAAGCTGGGTGCTGAGGGAAAGATGTCTAGCAGAACATGGGAAAGCTTGGTGCTGAAGGAAAGAAGGATATCAGTGCATTGGAAAACTGGGTGCTGGGGAGAATAGGTATAGAAGACCAAGGGAGGGCAGGGTGCTGAGGGAAAGATGTACAGCAGAGCATCGGAAAGCTGAATGCTGAGATAAAGATACATAGCAGAACATCGGAAAGCTGGGTGCTGAGAGAAAGATGTCTAGCAGAACATGGGAAAGCTGGGTGCTGAAGGAATGAAGGATATCAGTGCATGGGAAAACTGGGTGCTGGGGAGAATAGGTATAGAAGACCAAGGGAGGGCAGGGTGCTGAGGGAAAGATCCGAGTGTCAGCATACAGTCATATGAAAAAGTTTGGGCACCCCTATTAATGTTATCTTTTTTTCTTTATAACAATTTGGGTTTTTGCAGCAGCAATTTCAGTTTCATATATCTAATAACTGATGGACTCAGTAATATTTCTGGATTAAAATGAGGTTTATTGTACTAACAGAAAATGTGCAATCCGCATTTAAACAAAATTTGCAAAAGTATGGGCACCTCAACATAAAAGTGACATTAATATTTTGTAGATCCTCCTTTTGCAAAAATAACAGCCTCTAGTCGCTTCCTGTAGCTTTTAATGAGTTCCTGGATCCTGGATGAAGGTAGATTTGACCATTCCTGTTTACAAAACAATTCTAGTTCAGTTAAGTTTGATGGTCGCCGAGCATGGACAGCCGCTTCAAATCATCCCACAGATTTTCAATGATATTCAGGTCTGGGGACTGGGATGGCCATTCCAGAACATTGTAATTGTTCCTCTGCATGAATGCCTGAGTAGATTTGGAGCGGTGTTTTGGATCATTGTCTGGCTGAAATATCCATCCCCTGCGTAACTTCAACTTCGTCACTGATTCTTGCACATTATTGTCAAGAATCTGCTGATACTGAGTTGAATCCATGCGACCCTCAACTTTAACAAGATTCCCAGTGCCGGCATTGGCCACACAGCCCCAAAGCATGATGGAACCTCCACCAAATTTTACTGTGAGTAGCAAGTGCTTTTCTTGGAATGCCGTTTTTTTGCCTCCATGATAACGCCTTTTTGTATGACCAAACAACTCAATCTTTGTTTCATCAGTCCACAGGACCTTCTTCCAAAATGTAACTGGCTTGTCCAAATGTGCTTTTGCATACCTCAGGCGACTCTGTTTGTGGCGTGCTTGCAGAAACAGTTTCTTTCGCATCACTCTCCCATACAGCTTCTCCTTGTGCAACGTGCGCTGTATTGTTGACCGATGCACATTGACACCATCTGCAGCAAGATGATGCTGCAGGTCTTTGGAGGTGGTCTGTGGATTGTCCTTGACTGTTCTCACCATTCTTCTTCTCTGCCTTTCTGATATTTTTCTTGGCCTGTCACTTCTGGGCTTAACAAGAACTGTACCTGTGTTCTTCCATTTCCTTACTATGTTCCTCACAGTGGAAACTGACAGTTTAAATCTCTGAGACAACTTTTTGTACCTTCCCCTGAACAACTATGTTGAATAATCTTTGTTTTCAGATCATTTGAGAGTTGTTTTGAGGAGCCCTTGATGCCACTCTTCATAGGAGATTCAAATAGGAGAACAACTTGCAAGTGGCCACCTTAAATACCTTTTCTCATGATTGGATACACCTGCCTATGAAGTTCAAAGCTCAGTGAGGTTACAAAACCAATTTAGTGCTTTAGTAAGTCAGTAAAAATTAGTTAGGAGTGTTCAAATCAATAAATTGATAAGGGTGCCCATACTTTTGCACCGGTCAAATTTTGTTTAAATGCGGATTGCACATTTTCTGTTAGTACAATAAACCTTATTTCACTCCAGAAATATTACTCAGTCCATCATTTATTAGAAATATGAAACTGAAATAGCTGCTGCAAAAACCCAAATTGTTATAAAGAAAAAAGGTTAACATTAATAGGGGTGCCCAAACGTTTTCATTATGACTGTACCTTTACAACATTCCCAGCTAATTAGTGTCCTGTCTGTCTAGTTAGTTGTCAGGTCCCCGTTACCTCTGTGTCTGCCTTCAGTACCTGATTTCCCATACCTGATTATTCCTCTCCATACTTACCTGTTCAGCCTGATTCAGTCATCCCGTGTTACGAACCGGCGCCGCCATAGCTGCAAGCAGCCTGCTGCGGTTCCTGTTGCACCCAGGCGCCGGCTGCCGTTCTTGGCCATGCCTCAGGTCGTCCAGTTGGCTGCTTCTTCCACCACGTCTAAGTGTGGAAAGGTGGCTAGTGCGCATGCGTGCGCCGATTTACCCCAGCCAGAGTCTAAGTCTGGTGTTTTGCCTAGTGAGCATGCTCAGCCTGATTGTGTCATTTCTGAGACTAAGTCCTCAGTTCAGCCTACTGAGCATGCTCCCACAATTAATCCTAACAGCCTCTTTGCACAGGTACTTGGACTTCGTGCTGTGTCTAAGTTCTGGGATGTGCCTACTGAGCATGCTCAGGCAGATAGTCTGATTTCTGAGTCTGTTGTTCAGGCTACTAAGCATGCTCAGGCACTTAGTGCATCAGAGGCTAGGTCCGGTAAGGATCTCACTGAGCATGTCTGTGAGGTGGCAGGTCCTGATAGGGCAGTGGGTGTCAGGTGTTCTGATGACATGGCCACTCCGGACTGGCTCGCAGAGGCCCGACCCTATGATCTGGCACCTCACCATTTGTCATCAGACGATGACTGGTGAAGTGTTTGGGGCGTGGCTGCTATGAGGTCATCAATGACGTGGCAGTTCCGGATAGGCCGCTGGTGACATCACTGATGATATGGCACTCTGCTATTGGACCTTGGTGGTTCCACCCTGGGTTTGGGGCGGATCTAGGTTATAAAAGGGGCTGGAGACAACATGGAGGTGCCAGCCTTCACTTATATTCACTTAGAGTTCATGGTGGCATAAGCTTTGTTGGAAGCGGTAGGTAGGGCTAGGCGAACGGTGCCTGTCACGCGTAGATTCATGGCTCGGCACATCAGGGTCAGGCGCCGTGCTTCCTTGCTACCGTTCCTGTTGTGCTATAGCAGTCCAGTGGCGTTAACTGGGCTGCAGCTGCTGCGTCACCTGTCCAGTTGTGCCTCCTACGCACACGGACAGCATACCTGCTGCGTCTCCTGTCCGGTTGTGCCTCCTACGCACACGGACAGCATACCTGCTGCATCACCTGTCCGGTTGTGCCTCCTACGCGCACAGATAGCATACCCCATGACCCCTGTGGAGTTAACAGGATGTTCCAGGATTGTGTGTGTGAACCTATTATCCTTCTTGGCTTCCCAGTCAACGCTACTGGTGTGATCCCTTGGCCTGACGTGTCCTCTACACACGTGGCCATTTGCGTAGTGACCAGAAACGCTAATCGAAGGACCGCTCGGCCTGTCGTGTCTGACACACGTGGCCGACAGGGCGCTGTCGCAGTGGTCTTCTCGGTCAATGCTACCTGGTTACCATCCGGCCTGACGTGTTCCCTGCACACGTGGTCAGGGTTGCGCCAATTCCACCGAAACGCTAACTGGGTTGTCGTCTGGTCTGACGTGTCTCTACACACGTGACCGGTTTCCAGGTCTCCTGGGTTACTGGAGTCATCAGTCCTACAGTCTCCGCCTAACCCACAGGGTGCCAGCAGCTCCATTGCCATCTGGAGCACGGTGGGCCCCGACTGGCGATTGGGATATATATCCCCTGGTCCTAATCTGCCGGTGCCCCCGTAACAATCCCGCCTGTACCCGGCTATCCATGACTCCATCACCTGCCCTAGGGGTCAGCTGCCACAGTCCTGGTCACTGCCCTGGGAGTGGTACCTGGCGTCCACTTTGCGGTGGGTGCTTAGTTAAGCCGCGTCCACTAAGAGTAAGCCCAAGTTCCCCCTGTGGTCTAGTGGGTCCACTAACCCCGCTTGACGCCTCTATGCCAGCCACGAGTGTTACAAGGGGATATAAGTGGATGAATTCTTGAAGGGTGCTGAAAATGTTAATGATCCTCGATGGCCATATTAGAACATATCTTCTGTAGTGGTATTTCATTAACTGCCTAATGGTCAACAACAAGACCCTCAAAAGTGCGAGGTCATTATTATACAAAAGGCTAATTCAACAGCCATCTTGGCCCTATCCAGACTTTCTGGAGAATTTCTGCTTCAGACTTCATCCCAGAGCTGCCTATATTTGTTAATGATGACAGTATTACCCAAGTGTGAGACAAATTATGTCAAAAATTAACATAACTGAAGCAACCTTCTGTTGTGCCACCCGCTGCACAGCAGCTGATCACCGAGGTTTATCGTAGGAAGCCCCTTCTGAAGAAAAAGGGTTTTATTTAGCGGAAAACCACTTTATAGAAAGTTAGATATATGCATGTGGTCTTAAAACACATTCTACTTGATCGCAAACCCTACTGACATTTACAAATTAGCCCCCCAATATGGCTCTCACGAGTTCTAATTGAACTGAAGAAATACAATTATGGAACAAGAATGACTCCATTTATTGCCCAGAGAACAATTTGTGTCTGGTAATGTAGGAAATCCTATGTAGAAAATGAAGAGCCGCGTAGAACTTGCAAAGCCATAATCAGCCAATTTCCTGTAAACAAATTAAAGCATGTACACATTTGTTAGACTTGTGCCGAACCCTGACATTTAATCATTTAATGCCTCTCGCGGGGCCCCATTCCGAGTTGATACTGCCATAGTCACTGAGTGAAAATGCCCTAATTCAATATCGAAGAGCACAATTTAAAAAACGAAGATCTAATATGCACCATAGGACATCCATTTGTAATAAGGAAAAATACTTAAATTAGCCTTATGAGGGGGTCCCTACAAGTGGTGGATAAATGCAGTGATACCTAGTCATAATCTGGTCTATCTATATCTCCAAACTTTCCTGCATTAAGTTCTGGTCATACCAGAGCCGTGATAACATGACAGAGCCGTCACATGATGAATTCAAGATATGACTGGTGGATTCTTCTGGTCTATAAAGGAATTCGATGAAGTTCTGTAGATGTTTTCAAAGTGGTGGAGATCCAGATGAAGGTCCCATAAAATTCCTACATTAAGTTCTGATTATACTAGAGCCATGATGATATGACAGACTATTACATGATAGATTCAAGAGAAGACTGGTGGATTCTATTGGTTTATAATGGAATCCGATGAGGTTCTATAGATGTTTCCAAGTAGTGGAAATGCAGATGAAAGTCCTATAAAATTCCTGCACAAGGTTTAGTCATACTAGAGCCATGATGATATGACAAAGCTGTCACATAATGGATTTGAGAGGTGACTGGTGGATTCTTTTGGTTTATAAAGGAATCTGATGAGGTTCTGTTGATGTTTCCAAAGTGGTGGAAATCCAGATGAAGGACCCATAAAATTCCTGCATTAAGTTCTGGTCATACTAGAGCCATGATGATATGACAGAGCTGTCACATGATGTGACTGGTGGATTCTTTTGGTTTATAAAGGAATATGATGAGGTTCTGTAGATGTTTCCAAAGTAGTGGAAATCCAGATGAAGGTCCCATAAAATTATTTCATTAAGTTCTGGCCATACTAGAGCCATGATGATGACAGAGCCATCACATGATGGATTCAAGAAGTGACTAGTGCATTCTTTTGGTTTATAATGGAGTCCGATGAGGTTCTGTTAATGTTTCCAAATTGGTGGAAATGCAGATGAAGGTCCCATAAAATTCCTGCATTACATTCTGTTCATACTAGATCCATGATGATATGACAGAGCCATCACATGATGGATTCAACCGGTACCGGTGGATTCTATCAATTTATAATGGAATCCGATGAGGTTCTGTCGAAGTGGTGGAAAACCAGGTGAAGATCTAATAAAACTCGGAATACAGATTAGAGTTGAGCCTCATAATAAAAAAATACTAAATATTGAAAATAATTTAAAAATCCCAGTTACTCCCAAAGGAGCCCTCCTATGAACTGCTATTGACTTTCCTGATTGGTTGCAAGCAATGACCGTGAGGAACATTGCTCCTCCCTGGAAGAGATAGAGAACCACAATGATGCCTTCCTCTGAGATGACAGGTTATGCCCACAGACCATAGCCAATTGGGATGCCACAAGACCATGTTCTCAAGTATTCAGGCTCTAAGCTATATATCAAAACTGTTTAAAAGCCTACATGTATGTATTAGCTTTGATGAGACAAAGAAACTCTGTGTACTGGCCTTAATGAAAGCCATAGATTTTGTGAAGTCATACCAAAACTGTATAACCACTTGTGATGCCATAAGACAATTTCTACTGATTGGAAAGACTGTCAATGTTCAACCTTAGCTACTATGTTGCTGCTCCTATCCAAACTGAATTGTGAAATCTTTTAGGTCCCATGCATAGTGACATCAAAAAGCCAAGCTACAGAGGGAACATACTCCATTTTCCATGGTCTTCAGCTTAGTGTTGGTTCCTAGTACTATGTATCTGTCATGGGGTGACAGAGGATAACAGGGGATCGGGGCTCCTAAACTGTCCCTCAGGCTAGAGAGACCTTAGCTGTCCTAGATCCCAGAGATCTGTCTGAAGCTGATGATGTATGGGCCGCCATCCTACCTCTACTCCTTACCAGCACTGATCTAGTACCACCTCCCTCCCTACCCCTGAGGTGTCTGGGACAGGAGCATGTAAATGTACCGCCCCGGGGCTTGGCTGGCTGTCGAGCCACTTGGATTCGTGCTCATGGGTGGGTGACTCGAGCTCCTCCCGGACCCGGGGGTCACGTCGCTCTGAAGGGAAGCTGGCGCTACGTGTAGGGATTTCGGTGGGGAAGGTTCACGGCCGAGGCCGTGGCGTTTAGGATGTAGGATGTAAGTTTGTGACGGCACCCACGGATTGTGGTGAATGTGGACACCGCTGCTGCCGTTAACTAGCCTCCCGGGGATGGTGTTATGCAGCCTAGTGTTGACCCCTCCGTGGGCAGGGGGTGATGGTCCCGGGGCCCAGTGGTTGTGAGGTGCGGGCATAGTAATGGCTAGTGGGCTGGAAAAGGAAGTCAAATGGGGGTAAGAACATGCTAATTGCCTTGCAAACAAATGTGGCTAGCGAATAAATAAAAAAAAAAAAGTATGTGGGGTCATTCATATTTTTGAAAACTATGCAGATGAAGCAGACAGCTGAGGGCTGCAGCTTTCAGATATCTGCTTTACCTTGGCTGGTTATCAAAAATAGAGTGGATCCCAGGATGGGTTTCTTAATTATTCATTTAAATAATTAAAAAAAAAGGATTGGGGTCCCCCCCAATTTTTGATAACCAGCCAAGAAAACGCAGAGAGCTAGTGGCTGGTATTATCAGGCTGGGAAACTGCATGGCTATTTGGCCCTTCCCAGCCTGAGTTAGTAATGGGGATGTATAATAGATGTCTCCCCATTACTAACTTGCCTGTCAATTCACAGCTGACATCAACCCCAAAAGTATTACCCTGATTGGGGTAGGTTCACGTCCGAGGCCGTGCTCCGTGGGCAGGGGGTGATGGTCCCGGGGCCCAGTGGTTGTGAGGTGCGGGCAGGATGGTGTGGTGCGGTGCGCAACCTGAGGGCACTGTTGTACTCACTAGGACTGATATACCGGAGTCTCTGGTAAACCAAAAAGGATGGTGGTCGGTGCCTGCAGCCGGCTGCGCTTTGCCCCTTTCTCAGGTTGGTGGTTCCCGCCTTTCTCCTGCACCTCTGTGGTAGAACTTGACTGCCTATGCTTCAGCAACGGTAGTCCGCTCCCCGGCTTTATGTGTGTCGGGGAACCCGTTTGCCCGCAGGCGCTGACCCGTGGGATCTCTCTGCCTGTGCGGTGGCTTTCTATCCCCCTCGGTTGGCTGTTGCCATCTTTCGGGTCTTGGGACGGGAAAGGACCTAAGGTCCAGACCTCAATCAGTGAATTCAACATGGTCCAGTGGCTTCTGGACCTCGTTCTAGGTCTGAGTACCCCTCCTGGTGCTCTGGTTTCCAGTTGGTTCCCCGGTTCGGTACCAGCGGGCCACTACCCTGTCCCGGTCCCTTATGGTTCCACCAGCCATCTTCCCGGCTCCTGCAGGTGGCAGCCACGGTCTGCCTCCTGGTCACAGGGCATCTGGGCTCCTACCCAGATCCCTGACAGACGTTGACACAGTGTTCCTACTCTCCTCCACTCCCTAACTCATCTGTTTGTGTTTTTCCCGCCTCAGGCTATCCGAACTCCTCGGAGGGCGTGAACAACCGCCTGGCTCCACCCCGGGTGTGAACGTCAAGACCTGAGAGGGGTGACTCAGGGTTTTTAGGTTGGCTGGTTACACCTTTTTAGGGGCTGGTGTTTGTGCAGGGGGTCTACCTGTGGCTACCTGGCTAGTCCAGGGCGTTACATAAACACTAACACTTATAGACAAATAGGGGAAACTAAAACTCTACCGCACAGCACGCTCACACAGAGTAATCAGACAACTAGTGGTAAGGAGGAAAATAAAAGCAAGAAGTAAATAACTAGACAACAGGAGGAATTCCACAGCATATCAAGCAACATGCAGTGAATCACCAGACTGGAAAACAACAGCACACAGACTGGTGTAGCAGAAAGCTATAGTTGGCACAGGAAGACAAAATCCTCCATCTTAAAAAGGCGGGGAGTACCTATGATAGGTCTCCCACAACATATGATCCAAAAGGTAACCATCAGGCTAGCAAAAATTAACTTCTTCTAGTCTGATCAGTAATGAGCACACAACTGGTTGACACCCAAGTCTGCCTGTGCAACTCAGAAGCACCAGAGAAAGTATAGTGAGGAGTGTCAGAGTCTGTGGTCTGAACAGCGTCTGATGCCTCCATGACACTCGTTGAGTTTAGAGCAAAACACCGTCTGACAGTATCCTGCGTTCCTGACCTTCTGTTTCTGACCCGTTAGCCTCACCTGACTTCTTATTTGTTTCTGCTTCCTTTCATTGTTGGTTAGTGTCTCCAGTGTAATAATAAGCAATTAGCCTTTGCTGATTCAGTACTCTCCATTTTTCTCACCTGCCAGCTGCTGAGAATTATGTCAAGGCTGCCCTTCATCTAGGACAAACACAATTCGTTTGTTGCCCTATGTTTGATTTTAAGTACCCTGTAGCGGTTTATTTCACCCCAGAGCACAGCTGCTCCAGCACCCTGCTAACTATGCCTTTGAGGAGTTCTAGGAATTCTCAGGACACTCCAAATTGGCAAATCCAAATCCAATGGGAAAAGTAGATATGTGGGATGACTTGGAGATTTGTTGGCTATGCCATCAGTCTGGAACATTTTCCGTTATTTTGCCAAATATTCTGGGAGAGTTTCCAAGTATGACCATAATTAAATGTGACTTGCACTGGAGAAAACAAAAATGTTAATGCAGTTGAAATATACTGTATACTGTATCTTATTCTTGACAATGTTCCTAGAATATCTGAGAGGCTCCTGGATAAAGTAGAGACCTCCATGAATCCGAGAAAAGTTGGCAAAGCTCTTAAAGCCCAAAAAGTGTACCAGCTCCCCGGCTGTAGATAGGCTTAATCCAAGGCAAGGACCATGATCCAGTGTAACATTCCAATGAACATCCAAAAATGCATCTTTAGTCCAGCTACATGTACTAAAGATAATTTTTTGAAAGCTCTTAAGCGGGCTTTACATGCTACGAGATCGCTACAGAGATCTCGTTGGGGTCACGGATTTTGTGACGCACATCCGGCCGCTGTAGTGATCTCGTTGTGTGTGACTCCTAGAAGTGATTTTGGATCGTTGCAAAAACGTCCAAAATCACTCCTCGTTGACATGGGGGTCCTCTCCCAATTATCGCTGCTGTCGCTTGGGCGAAGTTGATCCTCCTCCCTGCGGCAACACACATCGCTACGTGTGACGCCGCAGGGACGAGGAACCTCTCCTTACCTGCCACACGCCAGCAATGAGGAAGGAAGGAGGTGGGCGGGATGTTCGTCCCACTCATCTCCGCCCCTCTGCTTTGATTGGGCGGCCGCTTAGTGACGTCGCTGTGACGCCAAGTGAACCGGCCCCTTAGAAAGGAGGCGGTTCGCCGGTCACAGCGACATTGCCGAGCAGGTAAGTATGTGTGACGCTGCCGTAGCGATCTTCACATATCGCCATAACGATAGGGGCGGGTGCTATCATCCTCGCCATCGCTAGCATCGGCTAGGGATGTCACAGCGTGTAAAGCCACCCTTAGGGGCACTTTGCACACTACGACATTGCAGGTGCGATGTCAGTGGGGTCAAATTGAAAGTGACGCACATCCGGCGTTGCAGGTGATATCGTAGTGTGTAAAGCGTTTTTGATACGATTAACGAGCGCAAAATCGTCGTAATTGTATCATCGGTGTAGCGTCGGTCATTTCCATAATTTGGAAATGACCGCTGTTACGATGTTGTTCCTCGTTCCTGCGGCAGCACACATCGCTGTGTGAGAAGCCGCAGGAGCGAGGAACATCTCCTACCTGCGGCTCACGCCAGCTATGCGGAAGGAAGGAGGTGGGCGGGATGTTTACGTCCCGCTCATCTCCGCCCCTCCGCTTCTATTGGCCGCCTGCCGTGTGACGTCGCTATGACGCTGCACGACCCGCCCCCTTAATAAGGAGGCGGGTCGCCGGACAGAGCGACGTTGCAGGGCAGGTAAGTGCATGTGAAGCTGCCGTAGCGATAATGTTCGCTATGGCAGCTATCACTAGATATCGCAGCTGCGACGGGGGCGGGGACTATCGCGCTCGGCATCGCAAGCATCGGCTTGCGATGTCGTAGTGTGCAAAGTGCCCCTTAGACCACTGCTGCCCCAACATTTTACATTTCTATGATGCCGAGCCCTAGTTCAGAGCCCAGAGACACATTGAGGATGTGAGAATGAGTAATGGATGGTGTATGGTCTGCTGGAAAGCGGTGGGGGTCTTCAGATACATAAAGGCTCCACATGCTGCGATTCCCCACCTCCCAAAGAGGTTTGGGAAAGTTGGTAAGTATTCTGAATTTATATCAAACTGTAAATGTTGTGAGTATGGATGAGCAGATCCGTGAATGTTCAGGTTTGCTGGGTTCGGCCACACTTTACTTAAAAATTTGTTTCTAGACCCAAACTTGACCTGAACTTGTTTTGGAACCCTGAACCCATATAAGTTAATGGACACAAATAGAGATGAGAGAACCTGAAGTTTGGTGTTTGAACCGGACACAGACTTTACCAAAGAAACAGAGTTTGGGTGCTTTACGTATGCAAACCACTTACTCGAGCACACTTGGTGCTTGGCTCAGTGCGAGCCACTTGCAATGTTTGAACGGCTCGCACTCACACTGGGGGTAACAACAGCGTGAACAGATGTAGTGTGCACTAATAACAAAAATGGAAAAACTCTGCCCAACCACTCCCGGAAGTGCTTTGTCTATGGCTGGCTGTATGTAGGTGGAGATCTGAACTGCCCAATTAGTGTCTTCAAATGAAGTTCTTGTCAAGTCTGGGTCCCAAACCAAACCTTGTCTGAGCCCGCCGAACCAAACTTCAATGAGTTCACACATCTCTAGGCCCGAACTAATGGGTTTGACTCCAATAACGAGTGTAATGGAAGTCAATGATTGGGCAGTTTGGCTTTCCTCCCACATAGAATCATAGAATGGTAGAGTTGGAAGGGACCTCAAGGGCCATTGAGTCCAACCCCCTGCGAGTGCAGGTCTTCTTAAATCATCTCGCCAGCCATATTGCCAACCATATACAGAGCATTTACAGGGGAGGCAGGGCTGGTTTTTTTTGTCATTTTATTTTGGACACATTATTCATCAAAATGTCAGCTCACCTTCTCCCCTTTCAGTCCAGACAACGGTCCCAGTACCGATCTCACTGGAAAACGTGTACAATGTAAACGCCAACTACTTAGGCAGGAGTTTAGTGGAGTAAAATTTTCATTTTACTCTTTCATGTAAAAAAAGTTTCCAAATTCAAGCAATCAAATACATCCATAAATAAACACATGGGGGTGTTAAGACCATGATTTCTCCATCGACACGTTTTGGCTAAAAATACATACATCATGACTGGAAACGTCATGATTAAGGCCAATATTTAGCTGAAACGCGTCGTTGGAGAAATCATGGTCTTACCACCCCCATGTGTTTATTTATGGATGTATTTGATTGCTTGACTTTGTTTGGAAACTTTTACATCTAATATATAAAGCTGAGTGTATGTATTTATGTGTATGTATGTCCGCTAAAGGAAACCGTACCGTCGCATTTACAATCACAAAATTTTGCATAGACACCTCATGTGACTCAGGGAACGTCATAGGCTATCTTTTGAGGGGAAAATTTAACCACACGCTTTACAGTTATTCACCAACAAAACTTGCCTACATTAAAGTCAATGGAGCTGGGAGCTACAGGTCATTAATAGGAGCTGCGATTGGTTGCTATAGGCAACAAAGGACATTCTTAGTGTAAGAAGCTTCTGTGTGAGGTAATGTGATATATGTGGAGAGATAGACAGAGAGAGACACAGAGACAGAGAGACAGAGCTATAGAGAGAGAGAGACAGAGACAGACAGAGAGAGACAGAGAGTAACAGAAAGACAGACAGAGAGATAGAGAGAGAGAGATAGACAAAGAGACAGACAGACGGAACGAGAGAGACAGAGAGAGAGAGAGACAGAGAGAGAGAGAGACACAGAGAGACACAGAGACAGAGAGAAACAGAGAGACAGCGCTATAGAGAGAGAGACAGTCAGATACAGACAGAGAGAGACAGAGAGAGTAACAGAAAGACAGACAGAGAGATAGAGAGACAGAGAGAGAGAGACAGACAGAGACGGAACGAGAGAGACAGAAAGAGACAGAGACAGACAGAGAGAAATAGAGAGAGATAGACAGAGAGAAATATAGAGACAGAGAGAGAGGAAGACAGAGACAGACAAAGAGAGAGGTAGAAAGAAAGAGACAGAAAGACACAAACAGAGAGGGAGGTAGATAGAAAGAGAGAGACAGACAAAGAGAGAGATATATATAGTGTAGATTTTTTAGGTTTTTGCACCCAGTTCAGACTCAGAATTGCTGTTCCAGACGTTATTTCTTAATTAAAGAGAGCGGTAGACAGAAAGAGACAGAGAGAGACAGACAGAGAGAGAGACAGAGAGACAGACACAGACAGATAAAGAGGGAGAGACGGACAGAGAGAGAGAAATATAGAGACAGAGAGAGAGGTAGACAGAAAGAGACAGAGAGAGAGACAGAGACAAATACAGAGACAGAGAGACAGAATTAAAGAGAGAGACAGGGAGAGAGACAGAGACAGAGAGACAGTTACTATCCCAGGGAATGCCGAGTACTACAGCTAACGAAAGAATAAAATGGAAATTTTACACCGTTAAACTCCTGTCTAAGCAGCTGATGGACTGAACTGGATCAGAATTTTTTTCTTTTTCAAAAAACATGTTCAGGTTTAAGCCCCGGACTCCCAGAGTTCATTACGAACCCCGACTTTTCCACTTTGTGTTCACTAATCTCCAGTCGTGAGCTGTAAAAACTCTTCAAATGGAAAGATGAAAGTGGTGAAGGGCATCGGTCTAGTAAGACTTGTGGAGACCGGAGTTTGTCCCAAAGTTCTTCTCTGCCTGTAATCAAATGGGAGCAGGTTGAATGCACTTGTATCAATCAGGGAGTACAAAGGAACCACAGAGGGATGGAGCAAATGCAAATGCTGTCAATTTCAATTGGACCTTGTAAAATGTTTGGTAGGGGTTAACAACTAAAGATTTAAGAAATGTCATCATCTTCTGATGTTCTCAGGAATTAATCATTAATGAAAGGAGTGAAGTCTTTTGACCAGCAGCTTTTCAAAGTGAAGTGATCTGTGTTGGGTGATCTCTTCCGGTCACAGCCGACTGTTTAGGGAAAAAAAAAATGTTCTGAAATGCAAATTTTATGACAAAACACAGCAGAAAAGTTAAGAACAATAACATGCAAATCGTCTCATCAACGAAAGGACAAAAGTTTCCGATAAAGACTCGGGTGGAACAACTTCTTCGCGACGAGACTGAACGAGAGGTGACGGTGGAGACATGAATGACAAGTGATCCAAGAAAAACTCGAAGAAAAGAAAAAAAGAAAAGAGGAGAAGCCGCACAGGATTGTTTTCAATATTTTATTTTGTTGCAAGTGTTATTATTTTTATTTCATTTCCCATCACGGTGAAGCCGTCTTATTGACAACTGCATTGAAGTTCATTTCCAGCCGAGCCCTGCCGAAGAAATTATAACTGTTTTGCAGCTGGTCCCTGCAGAATACACAAGCAGAAGAGCAATAAATGGTTTTAATCCACCTCCTGAGCACAAAGCGCGAGGGATGATGTCCGGACCACACATATATCTTCCCTGTATACAAACACCAGAGTGTCAGCGTTTAATAGGAGTCCTCTAGGTTTCATTATGGGCTTGTCCGTTCGGAGAGATATAGGAATAGCAAAAGGCATAGAACCTGTCAGGACAGAATAGAGGTCGGGCAGACGCGGAGACAAAGCGACCGAGATATCGGGGCAGGAGGACGCGATGGAGTGTCGGAGGATTCATGGCGAGGAGAATATAACAAAGCCATCAGTGGGAAAGTTTCTCTGGCTGGATGCCAATGTGCAGTCAGTAAACGGGACATCTTTATAACCAGAAACAGGTGTGCCACCTCCGCACCGACATGAAAGTCTAACGAGAGTTTTATGGTTGGTATACACATTATAGGAACAATCTGCTTCATGCCCCAGAGATAAATGACGCTTTCCCGCTTCCAAGTCATCGTCTGTTCCAATTTCATGGCAAAAAAAAGAAGTCTTGTGACTTTGTGTTCTTCCACTGCTGCGAAATACAGAGCAATGTCAGTTACGGCCATAGACAATACACGTCAATAGCATTGTCCTCCTGTATCACCCTCTATAGACAATACACGTCAATAGCATTGTCCTCCTGTATCACCCTCTATAGACAATACACGTCAATAGCATTGTCCTCCTGTATCACCCTCTATAGACAATACACTTCAACAGCATTATCCTCCTGTATCACCCTCTGTAGACAATGGACTCACATAGCATTGTCCTCCTGTATCACCCTCTGTAGACAATGGACTCACATAGCATTGTCCTCCTGTATCACCCTCTGTAGACAATGGACTCACATAGCATTGTCCTCCTGTATCACCCTCTGTAGACAATACACGTCAATAGCATTGTCCTCCTGTATCACCCTCTATAGATAATACAGGTCAACAGCATTATCCTCCTGTATCACCCTCTGTAGACAATGGACTCACATAGCATTGTTCTCCTGTATCACCCTCTGTAGACAATGGACTCACAAAGCATTGTCCTCCTGTATCACCCTCTGTAGACAATGGATTCATATAGTATTGTCCTCCTGTATCACCCTCTGTAGACAATGGACTCATATAGCATTGTCCTCCTGTATCACCCTCTGTAGACAATGGACTCACATAGCATTGTCCTCCTGTATCACCCTCTGTAGACAATGGACTCACATAGCATTATCCCCCCCGAAGAAGATAAACTCCCATGGAATTATCCTCCTGTAGCTCCCTCTGTCTGTAGAAAATGAACATTCACAGTATTATCCTCCCGTAAATGCTCATATAGATGATATACCCCCATAGAGCTATCCTCCCAAAGCACCCTCCATAAACAGTGAAACCTCCATAGGATTATCCTTCCATAGCACCCTCTATAGACAGTGGACCCGAAGAGCATTATCCTCCCATAGCATCCACCACAGTCAATATACTCCCATAGAACTATGGAAAAATTGCTCCCTTCATAAACAATGAACCCCCAAACAACCATTCCTTCATAGTACCCTCCATAGATAATGAACACCCCAAACATCATCCCTTCATAGTACCCTCCATAGACAATGGAAGCCCAAACAATCATCCCTTTATAGTACCCTCCATAGACAATGGACCTCCATAGCATTATCCCTCCATAGACAATGTTACCCAACACCATTATCCTACCATTCAATGATTTGTGAGCAATGGACTCCCATAGCCGTATCTCCCTATAGTACTATCTATAAACAATAGAGCCCCATAGACTCATCTCTTCATTGTACCCTCTATGGACAATGGACCCCCACAGCATTATTCACCCATACCACCCTCTGTAGGCAATGCACTCCCATAGCATTATCCCCCTATAGCATCCCACATATACAATATACTCTCATAGTATTATGCTACAATTGCACTCTCCATAAAGAATGGACCCCCAAATAATCATCTTTTCATAGTACCCTCCATAGACAATGAACCCATAGAATCATCCCTTCATGCACCCTCTAATGACAACAGAACTCCAATGCATTATCCAACCATAAGCACCATCCACAGAATATATACCCCCATACAACTGTCCCCCATAGAACCCTCCATAAACAATGAATTTCCATAGAATCATCCCTGCATACCCCTCTCCATAGACAATGAACCTCCCCAGCATTATCCTCCGGTAGCACCCTCCACAGAAAATATACCCCCCAAAATTATCCTCCCACAGCACTTTCCATAAAAAAATAGACTCCCAAAGTACTATTCTTCCATAGCACCCCCCATAGACAATATAGAACTCTTCTTCAGTAGCATTCACCCAAGACCCCATAGCATTATCATCTCATGGGTCCCTCCTCAAAGTGCACAAAGCTCATATTAAACCAGGCACAAGTACAGTATAAATGGAGTATTCTCGCAATGTTTTCACTAATTCAATTTAGTATTTCTTATGTTTTCTTAATTTTATAGAGTTTAAAGAGTTTGCACAGGGTTGTACAGAGATAGAAAATGAAGGGCAAGACCAGGAAGACACCAAAAGATCAAAGAGATACGACAAAAGTTTCAACTGAGAGTGGGAATATTGAAAGACGCCAGTGGGAACAAACTAACTGAGCCAGAACAGATCACCAAAAGATGGAAAGGATACAAGGAGCACCTCTACAAGAAGGTCTTCTGAAGCAGTACACCTGTGTCCACAGATATGGACAACTGGTAAATCGCCCAAGGACTGGACAAGATCAGTGTTTATTCCTATTCCAAAGAAGGGAGATGCTACCGACTGTGGAAGCTATTGGACTATTGTGCTCATACCTCATCCCACCAAAATACTACTGAAGATCCCACCAAGACAGCCACAGCTTTACTTTGACAAAGAAGAAGAAGCAGAATTCAGAAAAGGCAGAGGAACAAAAGATGTAATTGCTAAAAATAGATGGATAATGGAAAAGACCAAAGAATATAACAAGGACATTACTTTTGCTTCATGGACTACAACAATGCCTTTAACTGTGTTGATCCCTACAAACATTGGAATACCATGAAGGATATGGGTGTGCCGAACCATCTGATCAGCCTTACTAGGAACCTTTACACCGACCAAGAAGGAACAGTCTGAACAGCACACGGTGACACAGCATGGTTCAAAGTAGAGCGAGGCGTCAGACAAGGCGTCATTCTGTCACCATTTCTCTAAAATTTATATGCAGAAGCTATATTCAGGATGGCTGGACTTCCCAAAAAGAGAAGAAGGAATCAAAATTGTTGGACAAATCATCAACAATCTTAAATACGCAGACAATACAACGTTGATAGCAATAAGTGTAAATGGCATGAAGGATTTATTATGGAGTGTCAAGATGGAAAGTTCAAACATGGGACTCCTACTCAGTACAAAGAAGACAAAGATATTGACCATTGCCAGGTATGATCTGGTTTAATTTGGGATGGATGGCGACAAATTGGAAGTGGAAAAGGACTTTAACCTACTTGGATCAATGATTACTCAAGATGCAGTGATGATACCAGAAGTCAATAGAATAGCTATAGGCCAATCAACAATGATGTCACTGGAAAGGTCCTCAAATCAAGGAACATTTAATTAGTGATGAAGACACGGCTCATACATAGTTTGGTCTCAGCTCGTACATAGTCTGGTCTTCTTTGTAGTTACATATAGATGCAGAACCTGGACAATAAAGGAACAAGACAGAAGAGGAATCCACGCCTTCAAAATGTGGTGCTGGAGAAGGATGTTATCAACACCGTGGCTGGCAAGAAGAACAAACAAATCAATTTTGGCATAAATGAAGCTGGACATGTCACTCGAAGTGATGATCATCAAGCTATGACTTGCCTAAAATGGACACACATCATACGAAGAGAGCAATCACTAGAGAAGGACATCATGGTCAGAAGAATAGAAGGAACAAGGCGAACAGGAAGACCAGCAACCCCACGGCTTGATACAATCAAGATAACGGCGGAGAAAACCCCAGTGGCTTTATGTAGACTTAGGGGTACTTTGCACGCTGCGATATCGGTAACAATGTGTTACCAACGCTGCAGCGATAGTCCCCGCCCCCGTCGCAGGTGCGATATCTTGTGATAGCTGCCATAGCGAACATTATCGCTACGGCAGCTTCACACGCACTCACCTGCCCTGCGACGTCGCTCTGGGCGGCGACCCGCCTCCTTCCTAAGGGGGCAGGTCGTGCGGCGTCACAGCGACGTCACACGGCAGGCGGCCAATAGAAGCGTTGGGGCGGAGATGTTCACACACAGCGATGTGTGCTGCCTGCTGGAACGAGGAACAACATCGTACTGTCGCTGCTGCAAAATTATGGAAATGTCGGACCCTACACCGATCATACGATAACGATGCTTTTGCGCTCGTTAATCGTATGTAAAAGGATTCACATAGTGCGATGTCGAGAGCGACGCCGGATGTGCGTCACTTTCGATTTGACCCCACCGACATCGCACCTGCGATGTCGCAACGTGCAAAGTACCCCTTACACAAGATCGTCCTTCCTACAGAGCATTCATCCATGAAGTCGCCATGGCTCGGGATTAAGCTGAAGGCTGTTATATAATAATTAAAATAGAATAACATGTCTGCTTTCTTCTAACAACAGAGTCATGATTATAGCTTTTAAATGGTATAGCAGTTCAGCTACCCCGGAGGTCCTTTCCAAATTTACCATTCTATGATTCTATGATCGTTGGATTCAGAATCCCCTTACCTACATCATGCTGCTCTCAGATGAGGTAGCAACAACCTTAAATCCTGCTTTGAGCAGGGGGTTGGACCAGATGACCCTGGAGGTTCCTTACAACTCTACAATTGTATGCGACAAGCCAACAGAATAAGCAAGGAGGTAATGTATAAGATTCAGGGAGCAGACAGAGATATGGTCAGAAAGAGATCTGAGGTCAGAAGCCGGGAGGTAGCGCATAAGGTTCAGAAAGCAGGCGGAGACGTGGTCAGGAAGAGGCTCAAGGTCACAAGCCGGGAGGTAGTGCATAAGGTTCAGGGAGCAGACAGAGATGTGGTCAGGAAGAGGCCCAGGTCACAAGCCAGGAGGTAATGTATAAGGTTCAGGGAGCAGATAGAGACATGGTCAGGAAGAGGTCCAAGGTCAGAAATCAATATCAGAACACATACACCAGACAGGAGCCAAGAGCACACTAATCAAACAGGAAGTACGACTGGTGAAGTTCAGACAGAGCAAACCCAGTAAAGAAACAAAGCAATTGAGGCGCATCCGTGAAGGCACCTTCCAAAACCAAAGTAGACCCTAGTGCTGAAAGACAACCTGTCAGCAAGTGCACAAGACACATAGCAGAGCATTTTCAAATGCAAAATGCATAAAACCTCTATAAATGTCATAGCATAGTATTGGTTGATATTAACCTCTACTTTGCAAGCACCGTAAAGCAAAGGTGGAAACAAAGAGCTGGTGGTTTGGAATCTGAAATGGGCAGGAGTTGGTTTTTGCCAAAAATAGAGGAGCTTTGTTGATTAGCGCGGTGTGCTGCAAGAAACAGTTGGCAGAGTTGCAGAAGAACGAAGGCCCCTTTTATCCTCCGATGCTCACAGATGTCAGTAGGAGCTGTCCAGCCAAGGTCCCCAGAGAAGATCCAATGTCAGGACTTTGATGGTTTATTGAGGAGGCTGGATTGGACTTTAGTAGGAATTTTCATCACTTACCATCAGGACCTCTTCAGTAAAACCTCGTCTGTTCTTCCAAGCGGTCTCATAAGCATTCAGTTCTCGTCCGTATCCACTCACCGACAAGAGCATTGTCACAGAATTTCCTTTTAACATCTCTAACTTCTATCTAGATCACTAGCGTTTGCTGTATGTTTCTGCTCAGCGTTCGCTGCTGTTATTCTGCTTTCTCCAGGATTCGAGCTGACTCATGGATTTCTTTTTATAATAGCAGCTGAATAACTGCTTTTTCCCCTGTGTAGTGAGCAATATCCAGGGTTAAAGTCTCCTGCTGTCTAACATAAGCTGATCAAGCAAGAAAACCAGATTCTCCTTAACCTGCTGAGAGTCCGCCATGAGCTGAAAACTCCGACCAGACTTCCGCGGCCTTAATATTAAGGAGTTATTTTATGGCATAGACGCCTGGAGCTACTGCTATTACTTCCCGTTTTGGAGTTAAATTGTCCTTGTGAGACTTCTAGCCGAGGTCCTGTTTTATGAAACTTTCTCGAAGAGCAACTATTGCCCTTTCTACTATCACTTGGGTAATATATAGCTCAATCACAGATGCAGCTAAAGAAGTAATTTCAAAGTCACTTAAATAGAACTGACGTGTGAAAGCGTCTCATTGCCGCTGCTGCAGAGCAAACCGCGGGAATCGTTCACCGCCCAGTAGGCAGGCGAGAATGATCCAGATATATAGGGACATTAATGTCTAAACCGAGCATCGATAATTCCAATAATTAATCAGATGTCCCGCCAAGCTGCCTTAATGTTCACCCAAAACTTGTCTCAGACTTCAAAAACTTTTAAAAGAAACTTCACGGTGAAGTTTTACATTAATATATCATAAAACCTTCCTAAAAGGCCACCTCTTAGTGAAGACTACTGTTCTACAAACGTTTACCTCTTAGTGAAGACCACTGGTCGGAAAAAAGGCCACCACTTAGTGAAGACCACTGGTAGGAAAAAAGGCCACCTCTTAGTGAAGACCACTGGTCTGTAAAAGGCCAACTCTTAGTGAAGACTACTAGTCTGTAAAAGGCCACCTCTTAGTGAAGACCACTGGTCTCTAAAAGAAGGCCACCTCTTAGTGAAGACTACTGGTCTGAGAAAGGCCCCCTGTTAGCAAAGACTACTGGTCTGTAAAAGGCCACCTCTTAATGAAGACTACTGGTCTGAAAAAAGGCCACCACTTAGTGAAGACCACTGGTCGGAAAAAAGGCCACCTCTTAGTGAAGACCACTGGTCTGTAAAAGGCCACCTCTTAGTGAAGACTACTAGTCTGTAAAATGCCACCTCTTAGTGAAGACCACTGGTCTCTAAAAGAAGGCCACCTCTTAGTGAAGACCACTGGTCTGAGAAAGGCCCCCTGTTAGCAAAGACTACTGGTCTGTAAAAGGCCACCTCTTAGTGAAGACTACTGATTTGAAAAAAGCCACCTCTTAGTAAAGACTACTGGTCTGAAAAAGGCCACTTCTTATCGAAGACTACTGGTCTGTAAAAGGCCACCTCTTAGTGAAGACCACTGGTCTGCAAAAGGCCACCTCTTAATAAAGACTACTGGTCTGTAAAAGGCCACTGGTAAGTGAAGACAACAGGTCTGTAAAAGGTCACCTCTTAGTGAAGACTACTGGTCTGAAAAAGACCACATCTTAGTGAAGACTACTGGTCTGAAAAAGACCACATCTTAGTGAAGACTACTGGTCTGAAAAAGACCACATCTTAGTGAAGACTACTGGTCTGAAAAAGGCCACCTCTTAGTGAAGACCACTGATTTGCAAAAGGCCACCTCTTAATGAAGACTACTGGTCTGTAAAAGGCCACCTCTTAGTGAAGACTACTGGTCTGAAAAAGGCCATTTCTTAGTGAAGGTTTGTGCTATGTTATCTGACAGCAGCATAATGTAGGGACTGAGACCCTGATTCCTACAGTGTATCATTTAGTTTACTGGGTGTAGCAGTTGTGATAAAATCACAGTTTTCTCTGCTGCAGATCTAGCAGATCTCAGAATGCTGTGTATAACCCCGCTCACAACACTGGCAGCTTCCTGTGCAAACTGCACATTGGCAGAAAGCTGCTAATCAATGGTGGAGGAGGGGTTACACAGAGAAATTGACTAAAGGTGGCTTTACACACTGCAACATCGCAAACGACATCGCTGTAACGTCACCGGTTTTGTGACGTAATAGCGACCTCCCCAGCGCTGTGAAGTTGCTGATCGCTATAAATCGTTCAGGACCATTCTTTGGTCCTTTGTTTCCCGCTGTGCAGCATGATCGCTAGAAAGTTTTAGTGTGTAAAGGGGACTTAAATGTGCAGGCAGCAGGAGCCGGCTTCTGCGGAGGCTGGTAGCCACGGTAAACATCGGGTAAGCAAGAAGCCCTGTCCTTGGTTACCCGATATTTACCTTCATTACCAGCTTCCGCCGCTCTCACTGTCAGTGCCGGCTCCTGCTCCTTGCATGTGTAGCAGAGTACACATTGGGTAATTAACCCGATGTGTGCTGTAACTAGGAGAGCAAGGAGCCAGCGCTAAGCATTGTGCGCTGCTCCCTGCTCTCTGCACGTGTAGCTACAGCACACATCGGGTAATTAACCCGATGTGTACTGTAGCTAGGAGAGAAGGGAGCCAGCGCTAAGCAGTGTGCGCTGCTCCCTGCTCTCTGCACGTGTAGCTGCGTGCACTGGTAACCAAGGTAAATATCGGGTTGGTTACCCGATATTTAACTTAGTTACCAAGCGCAGCATTGCTTCAGTGCGTCGCTGCTGGCTGGAGGCTGATCACTGGTTGCTGGTGAGATCTGCCTGTGTGACAGCTCACCAGCGACCCGTGTAGCGATGCTCCAGCGATCCCTGCCAGGTCAGGTTGCTGGTGGGATTGCTGGAGCGTCTGACTGTGTGACCTCTCACCAGCAACCTCCTAGCAACTTACCAGCGATCCCTATCAGGTTGTATCATTGTTGGGATTGCTGGTAAGTTGTTTAGTGTGATGGTACCTTAAGAGGTACGAAACACCTAGTCCTGTAGTGATAATCTCCTGATGATAAAACACTGATTGCATTGAAACAACAAGCAGCTCAGTAGGTGACACAACCCTGCCCTTACATCATGCTTCTCTCAGATTACATACAAAAAAAACTGCTGACGGATTGTCTTAAAGTATTTTCTATTCAGCTGTATCTAGTACTGGGGAAGGTAGGAGACAACAACGATATGATAATCACATATGTCTGAGATCTTGCATGTCAAATCTTCCTCTGATTCGTTCTTAACAGCTCGACTTTGGAGGAACTTGCTCTTCTCAAGAAGACCAGCTGAGTGCGGAGTCTTATTGGCAATGCTCCATGCTAAAAAAAAGCATCAAAATGAGCTGCTTCCAGAAGAAAAAAACACCCAAGGATAAGTGATTCTGCCTAAGTATGAGATGTGATATATACCATATATATATATATATATATATATAGTATATATATATATATATATATATATATATATATTGTGAAGTATCAAGCGGCTGTGTTAAAAAGGGCCGGTATGTTTTGCAGAAGCGTGGGTGCTCTGCAATGTGAAGTTGGCTGAGACCTGTGGTTCCACAGGATTGCATTACATGCAGAGCCATGGAAGGGTGTGTGATGCTGATTACACACTCCTTACCACCTGTGGGTGTGGCTCCAGGGGTTAAAGCAATCCTGTCTCTGAACCTAGGGGGAGTGTGTTGAGGGCAGTCTAGAGAGAGACTAGCTCCAGATGTCCAGTGTGTGGACTGGAAACAAGTGAGAGCAGAGCCGGGAGCTCTGGGTGTATCAGCCTGTATGGAGGCTGATCACAAGGCTCTGAAATTGAGTCTGAATTGAGACTGAGGTGAGTGCAGCCAGACCAGGGCTGTAGGGCTGAATCTCTCCTGGAGGAGAGAAAGACAGGGGTCTGCAGAGGGCCCTGGGTGCTGGAAGGAACCTTAGCTAGAGCAGTGAGTGGGGAAGTTGCTAAAACTTCCACTATGGACTTATAATGGACTGGATGCCCACGGTACATGGATCGTTTATGTTTAAGAGCAGTTTATGCTGAGAGTGTTTTTAAATAAACTGCTGGAATTTTTAAAAAGAGACTGTGTACATATGTTGCTGAAGCTACCTCACACCGCTGCAAGCGAGTGGAACCCCCAGGTTACGGAGTGCAACGTTACATATGGTGGAGAATGCGGGCATGTGGTCTGGTTGCTAGGGGCAACGCAGCCTGGTTGCTAAGGGCAACGGCCTAGGAAGTATTGCTGTGGATTGGCGGGTCTACGAAAATTTTGTCTGCGCACTCAAGCAGCTGGCGGTGGATCGGCGGGTCCACGAACAGGGGCAGCGTGCTCCAGCTGCTGGTGGTGAATCAGCGGGTCTGTGGGGTTCTGTGCTGCAGTGGCGAGAGACCAGTGACTGGAGGTTCCAGGCCAGGCGGAATTGCGAGGCCCTGCTTGGTGAGCAGTGATACACCACCGGCTGAAGATCCTGGTTGTACGGGCGGTACAACCCGGAAAGGTTAGTGGTTCTCTAACCCCCCCCCTGTCTTTGACCACCGGGTATTACCCATTGGAGCACCCCTCCTGTTCCTCTTCTCGTTGCAGCATGGAGGGGCTCCTGAACCAGCTGCTGCAGAGCCAGCAGCACCAACAGCATGTAACATGAGGTCCAGCGACAGCTGTGGGGGCTGAAAGCCAAAAAGAGGGAATGGTCCCTGCAGACGTGTTGGAGGAGCTGTACCAGTTCCTGGTCCGGGCACAGCAGGAGCTGTCAGTGTGTAGCGATGTCGCAGCCATGGACCATACGACTGATCAAACCCTAGGACTGATAGCTACTAAAAATGATTATTTTTGCCTTCTTGGTTGTTTAAACAAATTCATACATGTAGACTTATTTTTATTTATGAAGAATTTACATAACACAATAAGAATTAAACCAGTATAAAGAGTTGTCATTGATACACTGTTCTTTTACTGTGATACCTGGCAAAAGTGGCGCTTTAAAGATTTGAATCCGCCATGATGTGGGTATCCCGGTGTCGTCGGTAACTTTCCTCTATAGTTCTTGTATCCTGATGGAATCGTTCACCCTGCTCTTCACTTAGGTCACCTAGGTTTTCTGGGAATCAATCCAAATGGCTGTGGAGACAATGTTCCTTGATACTCATTGTACAGCAAAGGTGACGGAAAAAGATGGCATTCTTTCTACTAGTTAAGTGTAATTATCTGCCTTATAGTTCCCAAGAAAATTCTGTACAACCATAGTGAAAGTAGACCATGCATCTGCCTCAGCATCGTTCAATGAATCTGTGAAGTGTGGACCTTTCATAAGTCATCTGATTTGGATTTGAGGATTGTCAAAAATACCCACCATTAGCTTCTCAATGGTTAGTGCTAGAAATTTTTCTGCAGACGTATTTGAAGCATCTTCCCTCTTTGTTTATGTCATGCAGTGTTCGGCTTTGCACTCACTGGGTGTCATGGCGGTGTTCACACCACAGAGGCTGACACACAACCTGAGGTCTCTAAGTTGTACAGCCTGACTCGGGCGTCGGCTGTGTTTTACTTCACTGCTCTCTAGTCCAGCAGGAGTTAATTCCTGCTGGCTTGTAAACTGTTGTTAGGCGCTCAGGCTGCTTATGACCATTCACAGCCGCTTTCACTCTTTATAAGGTTCTGGATCCAGTTGCTCCTCGCCGAATATAGCTCAGCGTTGCTCCTGAGATATCAGTCCTTATTGTAGTGAT
This sequence comes from Anomaloglossus baeobatrachus, assembly GCF_048569485.1. Lineage (NCBI taxonomy): Eukaryota > Metazoa > Chordata > Amphibia > Anura > Aromobatidae > Anomaloglossus > Anomaloglossus baeobatrachus. The sequence continues at coordinate 32,063,653 of NC_134361.1, forward strand.
CCAGAGCCTGGTGATCTGTCGTGTATTTTCCTGTGTGGTGTGGAAAGATGCCAGTTGTTAGTATATTTCCTTCCTGTGTTTATTTCCTCCTGGGTTCGTATTGTCTCTCCCTTCTGTCTGATTCCAGTGTGAATGAGTTTTGGTTGTTTCCCCTGTCTGTGTTATTTGTGGGGTTTGCTTCTCCGGTCTCAGCCCTCTCCTGGAGTTGGGAAGAGAGGGTGTAAGATTAGGGCTTAAACAAGAGTTAGGTTCACTCCAGCGGCCTAGACCTAGCTACCATCAAGCCTACCTTTGAGATAGGGGACATTGTAGAGTCCCTAGTTTGAAGGTCAGCTTAGAAGTCCCTCTTCTCTTATCATGATTCCCCGTGACAGTTTAGAGCCTTTTCAAACTGCTTCAGTAAACCTAATTTGAGGTGCAGTGGTGGTAAAATGAACTTATTCATGTCAATCAATGGTTCTGCAACTACATTGTTTTCTCCTACTACCATGTCTTCTCTCAGAGGCCGCTGTTTTCTCACTCAATGCTGAATTTTGATCTACTATCCCTGAGATAGGGACACTTCGCGAACCCACCCTATTGTCCCAGGAGAATATTCACCATCTTTAGATCCACACAGATTGACTACTGGAGATTGTGGTATGATATTTTCTCTAGGACCAGAGAAATTGTGTTTTGCTCTTCAGCCATCTTAGTTGAGTGACCTATTGTGACTGATCTATGTTTGTGTAAAAGCTCATATTTTAGGCTCCGCTTAGAACTGTCCATGAACGGTCTCCATTCTCTTGATCGATATTGTGATATGTCCATTTTCAACACCAAGCCTTGAACATTGTTGCAAAAAACAAAACCCCCCTCCTCCGAGAAGAATGGCCATAAATCCTTTTCTCTATTGCGATAGTATGTGATTTTTGGTTTCCGGATGTAATTCCTCTCTTCTAGTCTAAACACCAACAATTCAGCTGATTTCTTCGGGAGATTTAGCTCTGTAATGAGGTCATTGAGCTCTGACTGATTAAAAGCTTGTGGCCTTGATGAGGTTCCTTCAAAATCACTGTTATCATAACGACTGTTTATAGGTGAAGAACAGGATTCATCTTCAGGGAGCTCTTCTAGCTTATTGAATCATGGACTGGTATTTTGGTTGTTTTGCCAAGTCTAGGTCAGTATACATCCTTTTACTCCGATTACGTCCTTTAATGCCCTTTATGTTAACCACAAGCCACACATCCAAGCCCACTTCACCTCATGCCTGATTACAACTCAAAAATATCTCCCGGATCCGTGCTTTCCTTAACCAAGAATCAGCAAAAACATTAGTGCATGCCCTCATCATCTCCCGCCTCGACTACTGCAACCTCCTGCTCTCTGGCCTCCCTTCCAACACTCTTGCACCCCTCCAATCTATCCTAAACTCTGCGGCCCGCTTAATCCACCTCTCCCCTTGCTACTCCCCAGCCTCGCCACTCTGCCAATCCCTTCACTGGCTTCCCATCACCCAACGACTCCAGTTCAAAACACTAACCATGACATACAAAGCCATCCACAACCTGTCTCCTCCCTACATCTATGACCTAGTCTTCCGGTACCTACCTGCACGCAACCTCAGATCCTCACAAATTCTCCTTCTCTGCTCCTCTCTTATCTCCTCTTCCCACAATCGCGTACAAGATTTCTCCCGTGCATCCCCCATACTCTGGAATGCTCTACCTCAGCACATCAGACTCTCCCCTACCGTGGAAAGCTTCATTAGGAAGCTCAAGACCCACCTCTTCCAACAAGCCTACAACCTACAATAGCCCTCAGTCCAGTAGACCACTGCGCAACCAGCTCTGTCCTCACCTATTGTACCATCACCCATTCCTTGTAGACTGTGAGCCCTCGCGGGCAGGGTCCTCTCTCCTCCTATACCAGTCTGTTTTGTATTGTTAATGATTGTTGTACGTATACCCTCTTTCACTTCTAAAGCGCCATGGAATAAATGGCGCTATAATAATAAATAATAATAATAAGAATAATAACCACACAGACATCATAATTATCACTGTGATTCCTCCGTTCTCTCCAGATGATAGGTTTGCCAAATTTCAGGCAATTTCTTGTACCATTTGTCCACTGACGAAAGCTCTCAATCCAAGTTTTACAGACAATGTGCGTACATTATCTCAAAAAGTAGAGGTGCTACAAAAAAATTAAGGACATATTCTTATTCAGAGGACTGACTATACCTAAAATTAAGCCCAATACATGAGACACCAAAAGTTTTTCTATTTGTTCTCCAGTGTAACGCGTTTCAAATCTGCCATATTTTACCGTGAGGTCTTTCCAGAACCCACAGCATAAAAAGAAAAATATGGTCCTCACATTTCTGTTCCTGTCTTCATCTTCACAGTTTAAGTTTTCGGTACCTTGATCAAACTATATATGAAAAAAGGGGGTGTTGTGTATCAAATAATATAACCCTTTAAAAATTTATGTTTTATTAATACTTATTAAAATCCACAACCCTTGTGCAAAATAATTATGAGGAAAAAATAAGAGAGGAAGGTAAGATGCTTACCCTTTACAATAGCCCTCCCTCCTGTCCACTACCTACCGCGGGGTTGGCACCCTGATACCTGCGAAAATGGCGCCCCCACTCAGCGGCGGCTGACCCTTTGATATCCCTAAAAAAACCCTCAATAAGGTGGTGAAATATAGATGAAGTCAAGGGTCATAAACAGGGTACACTCATGCTTCAGTGGACAGAAAGATAGGGACAACTACACATGAACACCAAATTCAGACCACCTCAAATGTCATTGGTGCTTCTGGGGTGATAATCCAGACCACAAATATCCAATATACTAGATATATAGTTCTATATGACCCCAAGAATCATGAATGTCAATAGCAAGTAAGGATTCTGATCTGGCTTATATATCCTGAGTCATATTGCAATAAAGTGTACAAATTAATGACCACTAATGCAGACAGCCAGTCTGCTCATATAGAAAATATATCAGCACATACCAAGTGCAATTGCATAAAACAACCAATCATGATCATTGAGGTTAGTCAGATAAAGCACATCAAATACTTATCATGTGGGAAGGGTTCATGTGTATGTCCCAGAACTGCCCCAGTTCTGCCTCAACGCGTTTCTCCAGACACGGATCATCAGGAGGCTTGATGTAAGGCTTGCCTATCGGTTTCAGGACAGCATAATGTCAGGATAAGGGGGGAGAACTGATGCACTTAGATCTCCTTTTAAACCTTGCCGGTAGTGGGCCGCCCCCATCTCCAGCCAATCAGCCCATCCCCTCTCCCCACGCCCAGGCACACCCCCATCCACGGCAAACCATGCCCTCAAAATATGATACCAAAATGAGATCCCTTACCAGATGATTTAATCTCTTCCCTAATGTATACAGTGAAGGTGTCCATTAGGCCACATGTTAACCACACTGATAGATCACATATTGTGTCCCGTTCACATAATACATATTCCGGGATCACATGTGCTGGCTAGGTACATCCGGGAACGCCCCCCGATGTGCTCTATAGTATGACGACGCTTGCGTTCCACACTCGGATCGCGAGGCGGAACCAGAAGCAGCGTCAGAGAACGAAACCGGAAGTGACGTCTTGCGGGTACATACGGCCAGATGCACGGGCGGGGATCAAAATCGAACATGCCCTATAATAGAAGACATCCCACAACCACTCGCACAAAGGGACGTCACCCGCAACTTATCAATAGGGAGACGGGGAAAGGATATATTACCCCCAGAGCCTGATAGGCATCCACTTAATCTTAAGGCATAGGTCATATATGGTCCTGTTTCAGTTTGGGGACACCCTGTATAGCCCGGAGGACCTCTCATAGATACATATTTGGGTTACACTTATAACAGCCCAAATCATTTATTAGTGGCCTTATGATATACAAATCACGCCACTGTCCACCGTGATTGTAATATGGCTACAGCGAGAGAGTGAAATTAGGATGAAAGGGATGTCAAAGGGAGAGGGACAGGCAGACGGGGTTGGGGCGCACACCAGAGACGGGAGGGGGAGAAGGGGGGGGCAGAGAGGCAAAGGGACGGAGCACCCACTCCAGCTTCAAACTGATTCTAATACACATACGAAAACACGTACGTAATAATATTACTACCTCCCTATTGCGGGATTCGGGCCAGCAGACCCCAAGGAACCAAAGAATTAGCCCCAGGAATTAGAGAAAACAGGCATATGAAATCTGCTCGTTTAGACCTCCAGGCTGCACAGACTCCATTCTGAAGATCCATTCGCATTCTTTTCTCAACAGAGTCTTATCATGATCACCACCTCTGGGGTTGCTCTTCACCACCTCCAGTACCTGATATCTTACTTCATGTAAATTGCCCCCATGCTGAGAGTTCATGTGCCTACCCAGGGGGGTTTCCCGTTTGTTCCGTATATCACCAAGATGTTCTCCAACCCTCCTTCGCAATTCTCTCTTCGTCTTACCCACGTAGTCCATAGGACATGTACACGTAGCCACATATATCACTCCCATCGTTTTGCAGTTAGCAAAAGATCTTAGGAAGAATTCTTTCCCATTCTTTGAGCTTCTAGCGGACTTTGCAGGTCTCATACAGTTACAGTAGGAACAGTCGCCGCACCTGTAAAAACCACAAATGCCTCTGTCTAACCACGTACCGGGGGGTTTTGGTCTGATGTAACAACTATGGACCAATCTGTCCCTAAGGGACCTCCCTTTCCTGTACGTGATACTTGGTCTCTGTGAGATCATTTGCTTCAGGTCGGGGTCCAGAGTAAGAATGTCCCAATGCTTAAAAAGTACTCTGCAAACCCGCTCGCTCTGGCAGTCAAATGTACCTATCAGTCTAGTGATATCTTCCTCCTTTTTTTTTTTTCTACTACAGCCATGCAGAAGCACCGTCCTATCCTGCTTCTCTGCATGGTCCCTAGCCTGATGTAGTACTTTATGGGGGTAACCTCTATCTACAAAACGTCTGGTCATGTCCCTCGCCTGAGACTGGTACGCCTCCATAGTTGAGCAGTTCCATCTCAGCCGAAGATATTGACCTTTGGGAATGCCTTTCCTTAATGGGAATGGGTGATGACTATCCCACCTCAAGAGGTTATTGGTTGACGTGGGTTTGCGATAAGTGCTGGTGGAGAGGACGCCGTCTGGTTCTTTTTTGATAATCACATCCAAAAAGGGCAGTTCTTTTGTGTCTACCTCAGAAGTGAAATGAAGGTTCAGTTCATTCATATTAAGCAACTCTACAAACCTCACAAATGATGCACTGGACCCTGACCATAAGACAAACACGTCGTCTATATATCTTGACCACAACAAAATGTGTGGCTGCCACCAGTGGTCCCCATCCATAAAGACGACGGTTTCTTCCCACCAGCCCAGGAAGAGGTTAGCATATGAGGGAGCACAAGGGCTCCCCATAGCTGTCCCCCTGAGCTGGTGGAAGTACTTACCGTCGAATTTAAAGAGGTTATGATGTAATAAGAAATCCAGTAGTTCCAACAGGAATCGGTTGTGATCCCGATGTTCCCTAGTTCTTGTATTTAGGTAATATTCGGTTGCCTTCAAGCCCAAAGTGTGAGGTATGTTGCTATATAGAGCCTCCACATCAATTGAGGCCAGAAGAACGTCCTCTCCAACCACAATGCCATCTAGCTTCCCTAATAGGTCGGCTGTGTCACGTGTGTACGATGGAAGCGAGGTGACGAAGCGACGCAAAACCTCATCAATATAAATGCCACTGTTTTGCGTAAATGAATCTACACCCGATACGATGGGACGGCCCTTCAACAACCCCAACCCCTTATGAACCTTGGGCAAGGTATAAAAGGTCAGCATTACTGGACAGATGGGTTTCAAAAAATCAAATTCATTGTTGCTCAGCAGGCCACTAATCCTTACCTCCTCTAGTATCGTGAGCAAGGATGCTCTATAATCATCCAGAGGATTGGAGGTGAGTACTTCATATGTTTGTCTATCTTTCAGTACATGATGGCACATCTCAAGATACTTTTCATGGCTCAAAATCACAAGGTTCCCACCCTTGTCAGAGGGTTTTATTATTATGTTCTCATTTTTTTCCAGATCTTGCAGTGCCAGAAACTCATCATCAGAAAGGTTACGATCAAAACCATCATTTCTACGGGGGATCTTTTTGAGGTCCCTTTCCACAAGGTTCAAGAACAAATCAATATTGGTGGTATCACCCTGTGGGGGCATCCTCATACTTTTGGCTTTTAGCTTAGTGAAGGGGCCACGCCCATTACTGTTAGCAAAATCCTGTTCTTGAAGGAGTCCCATGAGAGACCGAAATCCCTCTATGTCATCGTCAGATAATCCCAACCTCCTACAGCTCTCTCTATCATTTTTGAGGAAAAATTTCCTCCATTTTAATTTTCTCCCAAATTGCTGTACATCCTTCACCCAATGAAAGCAATTATAATCATTCGTAGGAACGAATGAGAGGCCTTTTCTTAAGATGTTATACTGCTTCTCATTGGGAATAAAGTTGGATAGATTAATAATTTGACTCCTATTTAGCCCTCCACCCTGTGTTCGCTCAGCCGTTAGTTCACCCGGTTCCTTAGCTGGTAAGCCCGGGAGACCCCCTGCTCTAAAAAAGATGGTGTCTTTGTTCCACCTGATACTGCAGAAGTAGATGTATATGAACATCCAGATTCCTGTCCATAAGATCTCGTATTTATGGGATCTCTTGTGGGATAGATATTCTTTCCTCCCCGTCTCCATCTTCTATTCTGCCGTCTACCTCTGTTATTGAACCGGGCTTCCCCTCCAAGCCTTTCGGTATCCGATACCTCCTGGTCCGAAGAGGAGATATCAGTATCTCTCTGGGCTGGACCCACAAAATTATAAGCCTGGTTCATGGAGAACTCTCTGAGATCTCTCTGGAATTGCAGATGCTTCCTTTCCTTGATGTAACCTTGATATTTTTCTACAGAAACCTGTAGGGCACTCTCCCTTTTATTGAAATCAGGATCTGATTTGTATTTGAGAATGCTCTCTATATCTAAGTTTAATTTGGTGGTAGCTTGTTCCAATAGTGTCCTCTCCTCCTGTATCAGTAGTGTCATAAATCTAAGGGAGGACTCTATGGATTCCTTCTGCCATGCTTCCAAAAGCTTAGAACTTGAGGTACGGGGGGATGGGTGAAGATTGATTCTCAGGCCTTTGGGAACTATTCTATTCTTAAGGTAGTTTTCGAGAGCCTTAATCTCCCACCAAGATTTTGTGTACTCTTTGTAGGATGAGTACAGATCACCAAATTTGGTTTTAAGGGAGGTGACGCCAATCCCACCTTCAGGAGTTTCCTTGGTGCAGAACGCCTGGTTCGCGTCCTCAACCCAGGAGTTAATATCAATGGGACCCGTCAGAAAGCTGTCCATATTCATCAAACTATATATGAAAAAAGGGGGTGTTGTGTATCAAATAATATAACCCTTTAAAAATTTATGTTTTATTAATACTTATTAAAATCCACAACCCTTGTGCAAAATAATTATGAGGAAAAAATAAGAGAGGAAGGTAAGATGCTTACCCTTTACAATAGCCCTCCCTCCTGTCCACTACCTACCGCGGGGGTCGGCACCCTGATACCTGCGAAAATGGCGCCCCCACTCAGCGGCGGCTGACCCTTTGATATCCCTAAAAAAAAACCTCAATAAGGTGGTGAAATATAGATGAAGTCAAGGGTCATAAACAGGGTACACTCATGCTTCAGTGGACAGAAAGATAGGGACAACTACACATGAACACCAAATTCAGACCACCTCAAATGTCATTGGTGCTTCTGGGGTGATAATCCAGACCACAAATATCCAATATACTAGATATATAGTTCTATATGACCCCAAGAATCATGAATGTCAATAGCAAGTAAGGATTCTGATCTGGCTTATATATCCTGAGTCATATTGCAAAGGATTGTCAAAAATCCACTTGTGACTTTTAGGATCGCTACTTCCAATAGGTGGCGCTGTGCTAGAGTTTGTCTCCTTTACTGGAGAGACAATTTGAATATTTCCCAGAGGGGCATTGCAGCTATAAGTCCCCTTACCTGGCAGCCAGACTGGCTTGCAAAGTCTCCTTAAGGAGAATAGTGTTCCCCCGTGGAATTTTAGGGGCATTGCAGCTATAAGTCCCCTTACCTGGCAGCCAGACTGGCTTGCAAAGTCTCCTTAAGGAGAATAGTGTTCCCCCGTGGTCCCCACATAGCTTTCTCATGAGCCAGATCAGACACCCCCATACTTTGCACTGACGAGGGGCAAGCACCCCGAAACACCGTGTCTGCAAATTGGGATTCTGATCTGGCTTATATATCCTGAGTCATATTGCAAAGGATTGTCAAAAATCCACTTGTGACTTTTAGGATCGCTACTTCCAATAGGTGGCGCTGTGCTAGAGTTTGTCTCCTTTACTGGAGAGACAATTTGAATATTTCCCAGAGGGGCATTGCAGCTATAAGTCCCCTTACCTGGCAGCCAGACTGGCTTGCAAAGTCTCCTTAAGGAGAATAGTGTTCCCCCGTGGAATTTTAGGGGCATTGCAGCTATAAGTCCCCTTACCTGGCAGCCAGACTGGCTTGCAAAGTCTCCTTAAGGAGAATAGTGTTCCCCCGTGGTCCCCACATAGCTTTCTCATGAGCCAGATCAGACACCCCCATACTTTGCACTGACGAGGGGCAAGCACCCCGAAACACCGTGTCTGCAAATTGGGATTCTGATCTGGCTTATATATCCTGAGTCATATTGCAAAGGATTGTCAAAAATCCACTTGTGACTTTTAGGATCGCTACTTCCAATAGGTGGCGCTGTGCTAGAGTTTGTCTCCTTTACTGGAGAGACAATTTGAATATTTCCCAGAGGGGCATTGCAGCTATAAGTCCCCTTACCTGGCAGCCAGACTGGCTTGCAAAGTCTCCTTAAGGAGAATAGTGTTCCCCCGTGGAATTTTAGGGGCATTGCAGCTATAAGTCCCCTTACCTGGCAGCCAGACTGGCTTGCAAAGTCTCCTTAAGGAGAATAGTGTTCCCCCGTGGTCCCCACATAGCTTTCTCATGAGCCAGATCAGACACCCCCATACTTTGCACTGACGAGGGGCAAGCACCCCGAAACACCGTGTCTGCAAATTGGGATTCTGATCTGGCTTATATATCCTGAGTCATATTGCAAAGGATTGTCAAAAATCCACTTGTGACTTTTAGGATCGCTACTTCCAATAGGTGGCGCTGTGCTAGAGTTTGTCTCCTTTACTGGAGAGACAATTTGAATATTTCCCAGAGGGGCATTGCAGCTATAAGTCCCCTTACCTGGCAGCCAGACTGGCTTGCAAAGTCTCCTTAAGGAGAATAGTGTTCCCCCGTGGAATTTTAGGGGCATTGCAGCTATAAGTCCCCTTACCTGGCAGCCAGACTGGCTTGCAAAGTCTCCTTAAGGAGAATAGTGTTCCCCCGTGGTCCCCACATAGCTTTCTCATGAGCCAGATCAGACACCCCCATACTTTGCACTGACGAGGGGCAAGCACCCCGAAACACCGTGTCTGCAAATTGGGATTCTGATCTGGCTTATATATCCTGAGTCATATTGCAAAGGATTGTCAAAAATCCACTTGTGACTTTTAGGATCGCTACTTCCAATAGGTGGCGCTGTGCTAGAGTTTGTCTCCTTTACTGGAGAGACAATTTGAATATTTCCCAGAGGGGCATTGCAGCTATAAGTCCCCTTACCTGGCAGCCAGACTGGCTTGCAAAGTCTCCTTAAGGAGAATAGTGTTCCCCCGTGGAATTTTAGGGGCATTGCAGCTATAAGTCCCCTTACCTGGCAGCCAGACTGGCTTGCAAAGTCTCCTTAAGGAGAATAGTGTTCCCCCGTGGTCCCCACATAGCTTTCTCATGAGCCAGATCAGACACCCCCATACTTTGCACTGACGAGGGGCAAGCACCCCGAAACACCGTGTCTGCAAATTGGGATTCTGATCTGGCTTATATATCCTGAGTCATATTGCAAAGGATTGTCAAAAATCCACTTGTGACTTTTAGGATCGCTACTTCCAATAGGTGGCGCTGTGCTAGAGTTTGTCTCCTTTACTGGAGAGACAATTTGAATAGCAAGTATGTACATTAGATACCCAAGATTACTCCGTGGTATGCATAATAAAGGAGCAAAAAAGGTGCTTAGTGCAATAAAGTGTACAAATTAATGACCACTAATGCAGACAGCCAGTCTGCTCATATAGAAAATATATCAGCACATACCAAGTGCAATTGCATAAAACAACCAATCATGATCATTGAGGTTAGTCAGATAAAGCACATCAAATACTTATCATGTGGGAAGGGTTCATGTGTATGTCCCAGAACTGCCCCAGTTCTGCCTCAACGCGTTTCTCCAGACACGGATCATCAGGAGGCTTGATGTAAGGCTTGCCTATCGGTTTCAGGACAGCATAATGTCAGGATAAGGGGGGAGAACTGATGCACTTAGATCTCCTTTTAAACCTTGCCGGTAGTGGGCCGCCCCCATCTCCAGCCAATCAGCCCATCCCCTCTCCCCACACCCAGGTACCTTGATCACCAACTAGGCCTTGTATTGTTATGGGGTAAGTAATGCCATCAGATGACTGTTCACTGATTAGGTCTTGGCGTATCTTGGCTAGTAATATCGTGACGTTGTAGGCTTACTCACTTTGTCAGAACCAGAGGTTCTTAAAACTTGACAGGAACTGTGAAGATGAAGATCGAAGATCTGGAAAAGGAAGACCAGACTTAAATTGTGAACACCAAAAGAGAAGCTTCTTGGAGAAAGTAAGAGCAGTAGAGTGGTGAGTATCTTTTCCTTCAATCTTTCCTGGCCCTTTTGAATAATGGTCAGCAAATCACAAACATTTTGGAGAGTCCGAATTTTTGGTTGAAATTCAAGTCGAATTCGATTAGCCTTGAATGAATGCACTCAACTCTAGTATCTGCGTCTTGTCCAAGCTATAATGAACCTCAAAACACAACTGGGGACATCTGCCAAACCAGAAAGCCAACCATAGAGACCTGTTTCGCTCACTTACCCGTCATCAGTGTTGTTGAGTGACTGTCCTCGATGCAGTTTGGGCAAAGGACTGGCTTTTAGAAGGTCTCCAAGTCTCTTACCTTGTAGAGTTTCCAACGAAAATGCTTTTATAGTGCTACTAAAGTTTGCCTAAAGTGACACAAAAAAAGTAATAGAATATCTACGGATCCAGTCTAGACATCTCTACTGGGGACTGATGTGACCCGAACAGTGAGGCGGTACAGCTTGCACAACGATAATTTCTAAAGAGAACAAAACCTCGCTCTAGAATGAGCTGAGTTTTACCGGAACACAAAGCAAAACACGAAACATCATATGAATAGAGAAATAATCAACATTCAAGTCAGTCTATATAGAAGACTTAGTATATCATGTATTCTTTGAAAAAATAAAACAAAACATTTTTAATAGAAATGGGCACAAAACAGGAAAAAAATATTGTGAATTATTCCACAGGAGCAGAGTATACCAACAGTATATTTACAAGTATCTAGTCTATAAGGCCTCGTGCACATGATGATTCCTTCTGCATGGCGGCGTATGTCATGTGTCGTGGTTACAGAAGAACAAATCCTTTCAGATTCACATTCTCTGGCTTCTCCGAGTTTTTCCAAATAATTCGATTTGCAGCAGATTAATTTTCCCAAATGTCAATACTTGAAATTTTGTAATTGCTTGGAAAATACACTTGGGGGAGATAAGAGACAGCAGAGAGAGGACTCCACTGACCATAAGAGCTTATACTCTACAGGAGAGAGAGGATCCTGCTGACCATAAGAGCTTACACACTACAGGAGAGAGAGAGAGGATCCTGCTGACCATAAGAGTTTACACTCTACAGGAGAGAGAGAGAGGACCATGCTGACCATAAGAGCTTACACTCTACAGGAGAGAGAGAGGACCCCGCTGATAATAAGAGCTTACACTCTACAGGAGAAAGAGAGGACCCTGCTGACCATAAGAGCTTAAACTCTACAGGAGAGAGAGGACCCTGCTGACCATAAGAGCTTAAACTCTACAGGAGAGAGAGGACTATGCTGACCATAAAAGCTTACACTCTACAGGAGAAAGAGAGGACCCTGCCGACCATAAGAGCTTACACTCTACAGAAGATAGAGGACCCCACTGACCATACGACCTTACACTCTACAGGAGAGAGAGAAGACCCCCACTGACTATAAGAGCTTACATTCTACAGGAGAGCAAGGACCCTGCTGACCATAAGAGCTTACACTCTACAGGAGAGAGATAGGACCCTCCTGACCAGAAGAGCTTACACTCTACAGGAGAGAGATAGGACCTTCCTGACCATAAGAGCTTACATTCTACAGGGAAATAAAGGACCCTGCTAACCAAAACAGCTTACAATCTACAGAGGATAGAGAGAGGACCCCGCTAACCCTAGGAGCTTATAATCTACTGGAGGGAAAGAAGACCCCACTGGTCAAAAGAGCTTACATCCTACAGGAGAAATAAAAGGGGGGGGGGGAGAAGAGAGAGAGTCGTACCCAATGACTTTGGAAATGGAAAATGACTGCTATACAATCTGTGCTCCACTGAGAGTTGCTGATCTATGATGTCCCCGGTACTGACCACCACTGTACAAGGTGAGATAATCTGCCAGATGTCAGAGCTGCAGGACATCATGAGGAGGCCGCGCCACCACAGGAAAAGACATCAGCCCACTTTAGGTTGCTTCCGCAGTGTGGGAAATGGCGCCGTACAAGTTTTTTTTTGTAAACTACGAATTTAATCTCAAAGTGTTAGAATTCGCATGAAACCACGAATTGCAAGAAAATCCACTCGAACTCGATCCGCTGCAGATCAATCTGCTCATCTCTAATGTCAAAGACTGTGGCACCATATACTACATATACATGACTCACATAAAACAGCGCTGTTTTATTTTGTGTGGTTAGTGTTACACACAGCCTCCAAATGGTTAAGAGCAATGCCTCGGGATATTTTTTATTTTGCCCATATAGAGCCTAGAAGGAGCCAAACAATATAAAGATACATCCCGATAGTGTCCATAATCATGGCCTTGGTGATGCAGTGCCAGCGGAGCCCGGAGTGGCATACTTTACCCGCATATCCACAAAGTGCCAAACTGAGATGTGTATCCAAAACTTTCATAGAATGGTAGAGTTGGAAGGAACCTCAAGGGCCATCAGGTCCAACCCCCTGCGAGTGCAGGTTTTCCTAGATCATCCCAGCTATATGTTTATCCAGTTTCCTCTTGAAGATTTCCATTGATGGAGAGCTCACCACCTCCCGTGGTTGCCTGTTCCACTCCCTGACTGCCCTCACTACCTCCCGTGGTCGCCTGTTCCACTCCCTGACTGCCCTCACCGTCAGAAAATTTTTCCTAATGCCTAATCTGAATCTTCTTCCTTTACGTTTCATCCCATTGCTTCTTGTACTTCCTTGTGCTAATGAGAATAGGGTAGTTCCCTCTGCACTGTGACTACCTTTCAGATATTTGTAGACCGCTATTAAGTCTCCTCTCAGCCTTCTCTTTTTGAAACTAACTATCCCTAGTTCTTTTAGCCGGTCTTCATATGACATGGTTGGCAGACCTTCTACCGTTTTGGTTGCTCTTCCCTGGACTTGCTCCAATATATCAATGTCTTTCTTGAATTGGGGAGCCCAGAACTGTACACAATATTACAGGTGGGGTCTGACCAGGGCAGAGTATAGGGGAATAATTACCTCTCTTGATCTAGATTCAATGCTTGTCTTGATACATCCCAGAATTTTATTGGCCTTCTTAGTTGCAGCTCCGCATTGTTGGCTCATGTTGAATGTGGGATCTACTATTATGCCCAAGTCCTTTTCCCCGGTGCTATCACTTAGTTCTATTCCTCCCATACTATATGTGCTTTTTACATTTCTTTTTCCCCGGTACTATCACCTAGGTCTTTTCCTCACATACTATATATGCTTTTTACATTTCTTTCTCCCCGGTGCTATCACCTAGTTCTTTTCCTCCCATACTATATATGCTTTTTACATTTCTTTTTCCCAGGTGCTATCACCTAGTTCTTTTCCTCCCATACTATATATGCTTTTTACATTTCTTTCTCCCGGTGCTATCACCTAGTTCTATTCCTCCCATACTATATATGCTTTTTACATTTCTTTTTCCCCGGTGCTATCACCTAGCTTTTTTCCTCCCATACTATATATGCTTTTTACATTTCTTTTCCCCTGGTGCTATCACCTAGTTCTATTCCTCCCATACTATATATGCTTTTCACATTTCTTTCTCCCCGGTGCTATCACCTAGTTCTATTCCTCCCATACTATATATGCTTTTCACATTTCTTTTTCCCGGTGCTATCACCTAGTTCTATTCCTCCCATACTATATATGCTTTTTACATTTCTTTTTCCCCGATGCTATCACCTAGTTCTGTTCCTCCCATACTATATATGCTTTTTACATTTCTTTTTCCCCGGTACTATCACCTAGGTCTTTTCCTCACATACTATACAGTGCCTACAAGTAGTATTCAACCCCCTACAGATTTAGCAGGTTTGATAAGATGCAAATAAGTTAGAGCCTGCAAACTTCAAACAAGAGCAGGATTTATTAACAGATGCATAAATCTTACAAACCAACAAGTTATGTTGCTCAGTTAAATTTTAATAAATTTTCAACATAAAAGTGTGGGTCAATTATTATTCAACCCCTAGGATTAATATTTTGTGGAATAACCCTTGTTTGCAATTACAGCTAATAATCGTCTTTTATAAGACCTGATCAGGCCGGCACAGGTCTCTAGAGTTATCTTGGCCCACTCCTCCATGCAGATCTTCTCCAAGTTATCTAGGTTCTTTGGGTGTCTCATGTGGACTTTAATCTTGAGCTCCTTCCACAAGTTTTCAATTGGGTTAAGGTCAGGAGACTGACTAGGCCACTGCAACACCTTGATTTTTTGCCTCTTGAACCAGGCCTTGGTTTTCTTGGCTGTGTGCTTTGGGTCTTTGTCTTGTTGAAAGATGAAATGACGACCCATCTTAAGATCCTTGATGGAGGAGCGGAGGTTCTTGGCCAAAATCTCCAGGTAGGCCGTGCTATCCATCTTCCCATGGATGCGGACCAGATGGCCAGGCCCCTTGGCTGAGAAACAGCCCACAGCATGATGCTGCCACCACCATGCTTGACTGTAGGGATGGTATTCTTGGGGTCGTATGCAGTGCCATCCAGTCTCCAAACGTCACGTGTGTGGTTGGCACCAAAGATCTCGATCTTGGTCTCATCAGACCAGACAACCTTGAACCAGTCTGTCTCAGAGTCCTCCAAGTGATCATGAGCAAACTGTAGATGAGCCTTGACATGACGCTTTGAAAGTAAAGGAACCTTACGGGCTCGTCTGGAATGGAGACAATTGCGGTGGAGTACGTTACTTATGGTATTGACTGAAACCAATGTCCCCACTGCCATGAGATCTTCCCGGAGCTCCTTCCTTGTTGTCCTTGGGTTAGCCTTGACTCTTCGGACAAGCCTGGCCTCGGCACGGGTGGAAACTTTCAAAGGCTGTCCAGGCCGTGGAAGGCTAACAGTAGTTCCATAAGCCTTCCACTTCCGGATGAGGCTCTCAACAGTAGAGACAGGTAGGCCCAACTCCTTGGAAAGGGTTTTGTACCCCTTGCCAGCCTTGTGACCCTCCACGATCTTGTCTCTGATGGCCTTGGAATGCACCTTTGTCTTTCCCATGTTGACCAAGTATGAGTGCTGTTCACAAGTTTGGGGAGGGTCTTAATTAGTCAGAAAAGGCTGGAAAAAGAGATAATTAATCCAAACATGTGAAGCTCATTGTTCTTTGTGCCTGAAATACTTCTTAATACTTTAGGGGAACCAAACCGAATTCTTGTGGTTTGAGGGGTTGAATAATAAATGACCCTCTGAATAAACTTTTCACAATTTAAAAAAAAAAAAAAAGAAATAACATTCTTTTTTGCTGCATTTCACACTTCCAGGCTGATCTACAGTCCAAATGTCACAATGCCAAGTTAATTCCGAATGTGTAAATCTGCTAAATCTGCAGGGGGTTGAATACTACTTGTAGGCACTGTATATACTTTTTACATTTTTTTCTCCCCGGTGCTATCACCTAGTTCTTTTCCTCCCATACTATATATGCTTTTTACATTTCTTTTTCCTCGGTGCTATCACCTAGTTCTATTCCTCCCATACTAAATATGCTTTTTACATTTCTTTTTCCCTGGTGCTATCACCTAGTTCTGTTCCTCCCATACTATATATGCTTTTTACATTTCTTTTACTCAGATGTAGGACTTTGCATTTGTCCCCGTTAAGAATTTCTCCATGTTTTCTCAAAAAGTGAGACCTTTAGAGCTGGGCAGGATGGAGGACAACCAGCAAGATCCAGGACACAAAGAGTAGATTTTGGTGACATCAGTTCCCATCCGCTGCTTCCCTTGTGTGCAATGCTGCCAACACATCAATGCTTTGGATGTCGGAGCCAGTCCAGCACAGCACTTTGTTGTACCAACATCTTTTTGTGCAAAAAAAATGAAAATTATAAAAATTTGATTAAATTAGAATGAAAATTGCATTACCCAATGACCCGTCTAAAAATGCAGCGGCTGTGAAATGATTGTGAAAGCGCTGGCAGGGCCGCCGTCCTGGCATTAAAAGATTAGTCATTTCAATCCTATTGAGTTTTGCCAAATAACAAACCCAGCTCTGCTAGATCAATTCACATCATTAGCATTTACAATTACAAGCCCACATACATTCAGTCCTCCTTTGAGCGTCTATTAAGTTTCGGATTTTTCTGTGTGCCGCGTTGGAGGATCTGCTGGCTTTAGGAAACAAAGGGATATAATCATCTGTATCCTTAGATTAGAGAATTGGACTTCTTGACCGCTTCTTTCATGACATGCTCAGCTGAGGATTCAGTCCACATAAAACCGGCTGGAAAGGTTCAGTAGGCACCAATGGCTTGCAATGAGATAAAAGGACGGTAGATAAAGGGAGCAGAGATAATGGAGAAGGAAAAGACTGGGAGAGAAGAAGAGATAAAAGAGGCAATGGCCAGTAATTGTGAAGCTCAATCATCACTCACACGCGACCTTCCATCCGAGATACATAAGTAATGCAACGTTCCCCTCCGAAACTACTCTACGGCTTCTGTTTGTGTTCCTCTGAGCAAAACATGGAAAAAGGTGAATCCTTTAGAAATATTTGCCCGTTCCTTCGAATGGACAATATAATGGTGGGCCAAAGGAGTCTGCTTAAAGGGAACCTGTCAGGTGCAATATGGTCCCAGTACCACGAGCAGTTCTGGGTGCATATTGCTAATCCCTGCCTAATCATCCCTGTATCTAGTAGTATAGATAAAGAAATCTTTAGAAAAAGTATTTATAAAGATCCTCTATGAAATGCTAATGAGGCCAGTGACTAGTTGCAAGGTTGTTAGTTTCATTGGCTAGTCGGCCCCCTTAGAAGGTAAGTACGCCCCTGTAGGCATGCTAACATGCTAATGAATGTGCAGCATCAGAGGATGATCTCACTCACCTCTCCTCTGCCATCATGTTTGAGTCCTGGATTTCGGCTCAGTGTGCATAATCCCCGGACTTTCGGTCATGCGCACTACACGAGTTTGAAACCTCCGGCTTCATAGTGCGCATGACCGAAAGTCCAGGATCATGCGCACTGAGCCAAAATCCAGCTTCAGATTCAGTGGCAGCAGAGAGGTGAGCTTGATCATCCTCTTATGCTGCGCATTCATTATCATGTTAGTGTAGAGCCCCTGAAGCCATCAGGGAGCTACAAGGTACTGCATCCCCACCAGGATGCAGGGCCTACCCCCTAGGGACCCAGAAGACCAGTGCCGGTAACAACAAAAAACTCCAGATAATCCCTGTTTTCCCCCAATTCCTTATAGACTGGTACCAGGCTAGCGTTGGACCAATGGATGGCCGCCTAGAGGTGGAGCCAATCCAGTCCACTAGACGACCAGGTGGGAGGGGCAGACAGTGGACAGTCAGTCAGTGAATCGGTGACGGGGAGAGAGGAAGGACTGCCGAGAGTGGACAGTGACCTGAGGGCCCAGGTGGTTGGTTGCCAGTGCAGTACGGTGGAGTACTCCCGGAACAACGCACCAATGGGGTACAGAATCTTAGGTCAAGCAAACGCTCCAGGCAGACCTGATAAAATCTGCTCAGTGAGGGGACTGTGAAACCCCACAGGTGCTGTGCCGGTGCATTACCTTCAGGGACTCCACTCGGCTGGATCTTGTCACAGGTAAGAGATCTTCTTCTTGTCGTGACGCCACTCTCAGAATTGCGGTCAGTGGGGACCGCCACTGCAGGTTGAGGGACGCCTGGGGCTGATGGTGAGTGCAGTTAGTTGGAATAGCCTCCTGAGAGTGAGGCAAGCCCCAGGGCCCTGTGTAGGTGCGTAGTACCACAAGGCGCAGAATAACTCCACACACGCAGAATGTCTTTCAGGGGTTTTACTCACTTCAGATGGCAGGGTGAGTAACCCGGGCGTAGCTGGGATGAACCAGGCTGGAACCAGGTATCCTTCAGGCTGACTTCTGATGGTGACTACCAACTCGCCTTCCTTAGCCCTTGGTGGTTTGGGGTAACCCCGACTTTTAGTCCCTATGGGGGTCACCCAGGGAAGTTGCTGAAGCCTCTCTCCCCTTCGATTGCCGTTTGCTTGTTGCCTGGGCCAGATCACTCCAGCTGCTTGCCTCCTGTGAACTGTGGGCCCTAACTGTGGCTACGTGGCTGCGGCTTTTAGGTGTTGTGGTGTGGGCTTTGAGGGCCCCACACCGGCAGGTTTAGCAGGGAAAGGTGGATCTATCCCCGCTCCGGGATCTGCCGCCCGTTTGGGCCTGGTTCTCCCTAGCAGTCTCCTTACTTCCCACTCCGTGCTCTTCTCTCTAGCTGAGATGGGTTTCGGGTAGCACTCCTAGTTGACCGTTCTCCCCCGTCGGTAGCCACTGCGCGGACGCTGTCAGACTACAGCAGCCCAGGGGAAGGGGTCAGCTCTCCTCGGAGCTCCCTGGACTCTGCTCTGAACCGGCTCACATCTGGGACCTTCACTGCTGCTCCTGTCTGAGCTTCACTTTCCTGCTCCTCACTCCTCCACACTCTGCTGCAGACTCTAGACTGTTTACTCCTCCTTCTCTTTTCCCTTTTTGTGCCTGCCTACGCCACCTAGCAACCAGACTCTCTTACCACACCCCTTGAGAGGAGATGGAGGCTTTTGGCCCCCTCCACTATTCCAGTGAAGGTGAAGGCTTTTCCCCCTCCTGGGATCCCCAGGGGTCCTCTCATGGGTACATGTGTGAGACCTGATCACTATGCGCCTGTGTTCCACACCCCGGTCAGCCTTCTGGATTACCTGTATTGTACTGTCCCCAGCATGGGTGCAGTACTCAGTGGTGCCTGACCAGGTCAGGGGCGCCACATTCCCCCTTAGTTATCACCAGCACGTCCTCGGGCTGCAAGACAACATTTTAAAAATGCATAAAACATTAAAACATGTAAAACATTTTAAAAGCACCAGGTACCATACATCACCACCCTCCACCCACAAGTCCGTTAACCCACCCAAACCCTTTCAGGAGGCAGGTCACCGGTCCTTTTGGTAACCAGATCTGGGCCATCTACTTCCCCAGACCTTTCCTCCAATCTGCCTCTCCCGTTGGCCGCGCCTTCAGCCACTTCTGGCAGGATGTAGAGGCGGCTTTCATGGGCTGGTGGTTTCAGGGTATACCTGGCTTGGTGGATCCGCGCCTTCAGCCTCTTCTGGCAGGATGTAGAGGCGGCCTCCACAGTTGGTGCTGACCAGGTACCCTCTTTGTGGTGGAGAGCCAGGCCCCATAAACAGGCATGCTCTCTGGTCGCAGGCGAGCCAAGGCCCTATATACGGACGGGCTCCTCCTGGTTGCAGACGAGCCAAGCCCCTAAACAGGCTGACTCTGGTGGTGGTGGTGCCCTCTGGTGTAACTATTTACACTGCGAGAGTTTGTGGCTATAGCCAGTTCATAGCCTTAAGGTTTATGGTTTTCTCACACAAGTTTATGTGGGCACATACTTGAACTTTTAAAACGTTGCAAAACAAACTTTCCAACTGGTCAAAACTTGCTGTACTTTACTTGAACTTATGCAGACTCCTCTTCACCAGGGCTTGGGCCTGTAGGGCTGCGGCACCTGCTGCTTTCTTGCTCTTTGTCGTCGTCTGAGGTAGTTTCATCTGTAGGTTCCTTGTCTTTTCTTTCTTGATCTTCATCTGTTTCCTTTGCTGCATCTGTTTCTTTATCTCTGTCTTTTCTTTCTTCTTTGGGACATGGTGCTACATCTAAGGCATACCAGCCTCTTTCTCCTTGGTGCATGGTGAACTGCACTGTGTCTCCCATCTTTAAGTTTCTGCCAGGGTGTCCTCTGGGCAAGTGGGCTCTCACATCCCTCCTATTAACGAAAATGCCCTCTTTCATACCCGGTGCCACAATAAAGCCGTATCCGCTTTTCAAGTTAAAGTCTTCCACTACTCCTCTGCAAAGGGGTCCTCTGGCCTGGGCTTTGGCTCTTCTCAGGAACCTTTTCTCCTGTAGGTCTCTGGCCGTGACTTCTCTCTGCTCTGGGGATGGCGGTGCAGGGGACAGCGTTGTTCTGTTGCGACGCCTTGTCTTGCGGCCTGAACTCTGCGTGGTACAGCTTGCAAGCTCCCAGGTGAGACTTTTAGGCAAATCTTCGTCAGCGGACGGTGTCAGGTCCTCCTCATCCCAGCGGGAATAGGGCAACATCTCCGGCTCTGGGTATGGATCCCCTGCTGGTGGCTCCGGAGTCAGCTCCTCAGCCTCCTGGCCTCCTCTCCCCCTTAGTTCTTCGCTGCACTCTGGTTGTGGCAGCGCTGGGGATGAGTGTTCCTCAGCTGGCCCAGGCGGTGGACTCTTCAGCGTGGTTGCTGCAGGGGTTGCCTTAGGGGTGTGCGGAGGGAGCATGTATCTGTCCACCATCTCCTGTGGGAACTTGGCCTCCAGGTCAGCCTTCAGCTGCCAGTATGCGGAGTCTTCACCTATCAGGGATTTCCTAGTAGGGACTTCCTCAGACCGGGGAGCGGTATCTGCTCTGGCCTTGCAGACCGGGGAAAATGATGAGGTAGTCTTTTCTTGGCGGGCCGCGCCTGTCATGGCGGCGGCCTGGTCTTGGCGGGCCGAGCCTGGCGTGGCGGCGGCCTGGATCAGCGTCGCTGTTGCAGGGGGCTCTGTGCAGGCTGGGCTGGACGTCGCTGCAGCAGTCTGGGCTTTGCGGGCCGCACCTGGCGGGGCTGCGGCCTGGTTCAGCACCTCACTTGCGGCGCGGACGAGCGTTGCTGCGGCGGTGGGGTCTTGGCGGGCCGGGCCTAGCAGGGCGGCGGCCTGGGTCAGCGTTACGCCTGCGGCGCGGATGAGGGTCGCGGTGGCAGCCGGTTCTTTGCGGGCCGAGCAGGGCATCGCTGCGGCGGGCTGGGCTTGGCGGGCCGCACCTGGCGTGGCTGCGGCCTGGCTCAGCGTCGCCACACCGGGCGCCTCTTCAGGGACCGCGGGCGTGGCAGCAGGGGTCGGGGCATCCGGGCCGGCAGGGGCAACACTGGACTCACCCATCGGTAGCAGCATCGGGGTCTGAGTCGTCACCACCCGGTCTGGCACTCGGTGCGCGGCTCTCTCCTCGTAGGCCCGAACCGCCGCGGTCATCCATAGAAACTCCTCGCGTCCCTCTCTGATCAGCCTTCCGACCCTGGCTTCCAGTTGATCGCAGAACTCGGCGAGCTCCCGACACCACCAGGCAGCGGAGCCTGGCTCTGGGTCTCTGCACTCAGACGCCATTTTCTCTAGCAAGCTGCTGGCTTCTCTTCTGCTCCGCCGTCTCTGGACGCTTCCGCTCTCTTCACAAGCGAGGTCAGAACTCTGCAGGGGATCTCTGGGTAGCCACACCTCTTCGTGGGCGGTAACTTCTCCCAGCGCGGGCTGCTGTTGTTTTTCGGCGCGCTTTTCATGGTGGCAATATGGCGGCGCTTCCAATTTTTCAAGCGGACCGCCCAGGCACATGGTCACCTGTCTGAACAGGTCTAGTCCTTATCCTGTTCGTGACGCCAGATGTGAAACCCCACAGGTGCTGTGCCGGTGCATTACCTTCAGGGACTCCACTCGGCTGGATCTTGTCACAGGTAGGAGATCTTCTTCTTGTCGTGACGCCACTCTCAGAATTGCGGTCAGTGGGGACCGCCACTGCAGGTTGAGGGACGCCTGGGGCTGATGGTGAGTGCAGTTAGTTGGAATAGCCTCCTGAGAGTGAGGCAAGCCCCAGGGCCCTGTGTAGGTGCGTAGTACCACAAGGCGCAGAATAACTCCACACACGCAGAATGTCTTTCAGGGGTTTTACTCACTTCAGATGGCAGGGTGAGTAACCCGGGCGTAGCTGGGATGAACCAGGCTGGAACCAGGTATCCTTCAGGCTGACTTCTGATGGTGACTACCAACTCGCCTTCCTTAGCCCTTGGTGGTTTGGGGTAACCCCGACTTTTAGTCCCTATGGGGGTCACCCAGGGAAGTTGCTGAAGCCTCTCTCCCCTTCGATTGCCGTTTGCTTGTTGCCTGGGCCAGATCACTCCAGCTGCTTGCCTCCTGTGAACTGTGGGCCCTAACTGTGGCTACGTGGCTGCGGCTTTTAGGTGTTGTGGTGTGGGCTTTGAGGGCCCCACACCGGCAGGTTTAGCAGGGAAAGGTGGATCTATCCCCGCTCCGGGATCTGCCGCCCGTTTGGGCCTGGTTCTCCCTAGCAGTCTCCTTACTTCCCACTCCGTGCTCTTCTCTCTAGCTGAGATGGGTTTCGGGTAGCACTCCTAGTTGACCGTTCTCCCCCGTCGGTAGCCACTGCGCGGACGCTGTCAGACTACAGCAGCCCAGGGGAAGGGGTCAGCTCTCCTCGGAGCTCCCTGGACTCTGCTCTGAACCGGCTCACATCTGGGACCTTCACTGCTGCTCCTGTCTGAGCTTCACTTTCCTGCTCCTCACTCCTCCACACTCTGCTGCAGACTCTAGACTGTTTACTCCTCCTTCTCTTTTCCCTTTTTGTGCCTGCCTACGCCACCTAGCAACCAGACTCTCTTACCACACCCCTTGAGAGGAGATGGAGGCTTTTGGCCCCCTCCACTATTCCAGTGAAGGTGAAGGCTTTTCCCCCTCCTGGGATCCCCAGGGGTCCTCTCATGGGTACATGTGTGAGACCTGATCACTATGCGCCTGTGTTCCACACCCCGGTCAGCCTTCTGGATTACCTGTATTGTACTGTCCCCAGCATGGGTGCAGTACTCAGTGGTGCCTGACCAGGTCAGGGGCGCCACAGGACCATCAAGGACCTCACTGACTTTGAAGTTTTAGACCCAGTAGCAACGGGAGAACTGGGGACCAGGACCAGAGACTCTGACCCCACAGGGTTCACGTTACCGTCATATGCACTACCGTTAAAAGACTACCAGGAGGGGACCCCCAGCCACTCCAAGCCATAGGGACCCACCAACCAAAGATAGGTGCAGGGTAAAGAAGCCACCAAGTCCCTAAACCGGCACTGGGACTAAGGGGACCAGCGGTTGAGACCAGCCGGCCTCGGGTGACCAGTTTCCAGATTACCGTAAGTTAGTGAATCAGTTACACTGCAACCCCTTGTGTGGCCTACCTTCTTTCAACACCCATCTACTTCACCTATCCTCTGGGGCCTGGCTCTGCTTGCGGAGGGCCTAATATCCAGGCTGCCACCAACACCAGCCCCAGTAGTGAAAACTGTGCAGTGGCGGCTCCATCCACATAGCTGCAAACTACAAGTAGTGTCACGTGATAAACTTTCATTTAATTCCCTTGTAAATATACCCCTTTATCAAAAAAGCCCTCAGGGCACGGAACCGGGCAACGGCTACCAAAGTGAAATTTTCCCCAGTTATACAGCCCGGAACCGAGTACCCCATAACCCTGGGCGATACATTAGCACATCCACAGGGGTGTGCTTACATGCTAGCCAAGGGAAGTAACGCAAATTGTGACTAGTCCCTGTGGTCATTAGCATATCCTGAAAGATCTTTAGAAATACTTTTTCTAAAGATCTCTTTATCTATGCTAGTGTATACAGGGACGGTTAGGCAGGGATTAGCAAAATACACTCAGAACTGCTCGTAGTTTTGGGTGAAAAAGGAGCCAGCACGATCTGAAATTGGCATGCATCATATAAAAAGTGCAAATTCACAGATTTATTCCAACTGTGCTATAATAAAAAAAAGAGATTTTTAGCAAATAATTGATCAATTCTTTGAGCCACCCCTGCCAACGTCACGGCAAATCTCAATAGGGGGGTCCTACTCTATATTCTGTATTTCATGTGCCATGCGGCCTCCTAGATAAAGTTAAAAGCAGAACCATAATGGAGCACACATACCTGTAACCTGTATATAACCGCTTCCATGTTGCAAAAGAGGCAATTGTGGATAGAGGCCAGCCCAGGTCCCAGCATGTGGAGCAAGCTCTACACATACCAGGACTATATCAGAACTGACCCTCCCAGTGCCAGACAGCAACCATTGATAAAGGCGGACCAGATCCAAGTATGGTGCTTAATTAGCATTGCCTGTGGAAAGGGGTGAGGTAACTGAATGTGAACAGCTACCAACAGGAGGAATATATTGCAAACCAAGATCAGGCGTGCATGGTATGGTGATGGTCAGTCACCAGAAATTGTAGCATAACTACAGTCATAACAGAGAAAAAGGAGCCAGCACGATCTGAAATTGGCATGCATCATATAAAAAGTGAAAATTCTGATATAGTCCTGGTATGTGTAGAGCTTGCTCCACATGCTGGGACCTGGGCTGGTCTCTATCCACAATTGCCTTTTTTGCAACATGGAAGCGGCTATATACAGGTTACAGGTATGTGTGCTCCATTATGGTTCTGCTTTTAACTTTATCTAGGAGGCCGCATGGCACATGAAATACAGAATATAGTGTAGGATCCCCCCCATTGAGATTTGCAGTGACGTTGGCAGGGGTGGCTCAAAATATTGATCAATTATTTGCTAAAAATCTCATTTATATTATGGTACATTTGGAATGGATCTGTGAATTTGCACTTTTTATATGATGCATGCCATTTTCAGATCGTGCTGGCTCCCCTCTCTCGTAGTTTTGGGTGCATATTGCACCTGACAGGTTCACTTACACACAACCTATAGGTCGTAGGTCCTTGCGAGCCGGCTCCAGCAACATCACTAAAGATAAAGGTATAGTATTGTGAGAACATAGTCTGCAGTTCACCCTGTGAGGGGCTAGACCAGAGGTGAGTTAGCTTCAGTAAGTGATGGATCGAGACTGGAGTCATCAAGAGCACAACATCTGGAAAGATGCAAAATTGGGGAAATGAACCAGTGGTTTTGAGACAAGCAAAAAGTTAAGGCCTCTTTACATGCTGCGACATCGCTAGCGATCACACCCGCCCCCATCGTTTGTGCGTCACGGGCAAATCGCTGCCCATGGCGAACAATATCACAGGGACACGTCACACGAACTTACCTTCCTAACGACGTCGCTGTGGCCGGCGAACAACCTCTTTTTTGGGCGGTTCATGCAGCGTCACAGCGACGTCACTCAGCGGGCCACCAATAGAAGCGGAGGGGCGGAGAGTAGCAGCATGAACGTCTTGCCCACCTCGTTGCCAGAGGACGCAGGAACACTGTTGTTCGTCGTTCCCGGGGTGTCACATGTAGCGATGTGTGCTGCCTCAGGAACGACGAACAACCTGCGTCCAGAAAGAGCAACGATATTTAGAAAATGAACGACGTGTCAACAATCAACGATTTTGTGAGTATTTGGGATCGTTAGCGGTTGCTCGTACGTGTCACACGCAACGACGACGCTAACGAGGCTGGATGTGCGTCACGAATTCCGTGACCCCAGCGATATCTCGTTAGCGATGTTGTTGCGTGTAAAGCAGCCGTTACTGGAAGAGGTTGTTTGGAGAAGAAAATGTGTGGCTTAGAGCATTCATCACAGAATGGATGGTTAGTAGCAATTCCTGAACTATGAATACTGATCTTTGAACTTTGTTGAATGTTGGTAGTTAGCAATATCGTACCTTGGCTTTTATCCTGCAGCCTCCAATGCTGTGGTCCGTTTCCCTCTCCACTGGACCACAGGAGGTTTGCTGTCTGGGTTCTGAACAATTTGTCTCTGTGTTTACACTTTTTGTATTCATTGCTTTTCTGCCAACAAATGTCTGTTTGGATGAAGGAAGAGAGGATAGGGGTTAAATCCTCACTACCATGTATAATAAAGAAGGAACCAGGAATGATCAGTATCGTGATTCTATTGTTCTTCTAGGCGTTATGGAGTCTTGTTCCTTCTTTAGGACAAAAATCACTGATGTAGGGACCATGGCACATGTCTAGTGGCCCTGTTGGCCTAAGATGTAGTTCTTCATTGTATAAAATATTTAGGCAGAGTGATATTTGGGAAAGATCATTCATAGGATCGCTTCTTCCCAATGATCAGTCTTTCTATCCAGGCCGCTAGATCGGCTTGCATTTAACCAATTAACAAGTCTATATTGGCCATTAGACTGCTGGATATAGCAAGTGCCTTCGTGAAGACCGGAGACCTGGAGAGTGGCCATAGTGCCTGTAGGGCGTAATCATGAGACACAAGTTGAGACTGGAGAGACCCCTCCGTGTAACAGTGCAGATGTTTAACAATATTTAGTTTTATGTTCTGCAGACCGATACAGCATTGTGTGCCTCCGCATATGCGGGATTCAGTATAGTTGTTCTGCTTAACTCAATTAGGTCTGTGATTGTCTTCTATCGTCAAGAAAAAGCATTCTTGTTTGGTGTACGTTATTCCCTAGATACCGAGGAGCTGCATACATGGCTTTGTCTGTGCGTCTATTGTTACCATCCTGCCTTATCTAAGCCTCCAGCAGTGCAACAAACCTGCCTTCAAAGACATTTTCCACGTTTGATTTTATTTTTGTGTCCACAGTCGCTGTGTATAAAAAGCCACTGGACGTTGTTGACATAGCCGTGCTGCAGCCAATCACTGGGGTCGAGGGTGATGCGTGGCACCCCTGAGGCTCTGGTCGCCACAGGGTATTGCACCTCAGTTAAGGTGCGGTATCCATCTCAGGTAAGGAGGGGGGGTTAATCACCGGTGTTCCACATTCACACTCTACATACAGCTTAGGAACCTTCCCACAGGGTGGGATGGCTCAGGGTAGGCAGGGGGGTGGCCACCACGATGCATGGGACTTCCCGGTCACTGAAGCCAGCCACCTGGGGGGG
Source organism: Anomaloglossus baeobatrachus (assembly GCF_048569485.1). Taxonomy (NCBI): domain Eukaryota; kingdom Metazoa; phylum Chordata; class Amphibia; order Anura; family Aromobatidae; genus Anomaloglossus; species Anomaloglossus baeobatrachus. The sequence continues at coordinate 32,091,105 of NC_134361.1, forward strand.
ACGGGGTCCACTTGGGGTAGACATAGGCGCAACACACTCACATCAAAGAGATCAGTAGGGACCTTGGTTCTGTCAAGACAACTCTGGAACTTTTGGAATTCACTAGGCCTGGGGTTTGGAGCGGGAGCTCAGCCCGGGTACCTAACCGCTGAAGGGAACATGCTTGGAAAAGGAAATTCTCGCTCTTTCTTTCTTCAAACACCGGTGGTGGCCCCCTTCACTTGCTTGGGATTGACCGGAGCCCACGACAGCAGAGACCAGCACCTGGGTGCAGCTTTAAATCAGTAAGTAAAAAGAACCTGGAACCGCAGTTGCCGACTCTGATTAGTAACGCGGTCGTCCCGCGCTCCGGCACCTCTAAGGGATCACCAACTCCCCGTCATCCACACGGGGTCCGCTCCGCCTGTGGGGGGAGACACCATCCCAGCTGCGATAACACCTGCCCCGGCGAGGAATTCTGCAGCGGCGGCTACTCCCTGGCCACATACCACAGGTGGTGTCACGACAAACTTTGCCCAATCACCCTGCTTTCCCTTCGTTTTCTGCATGCCTCAGGGAAGTGGAACTGGGCAAGGCCACCCGTGATATCACTTGACCCAACCCACGACCGCCCGGCAATGAGTAGGTTAATCACCTGCCCCATGGGGCACTGCAGATGCGTACCAATGTGACACAAGTCCAGGGAGTAAGCAATGTTGATTATTTTTTTTATGTTTTCGACAGAGCAAGCCTGTGCACTAAAAAAAATTAAAAAGTGGATGACCTCTTTAATATCAACTGAAAATGAGACGACCCTGCTAATTCTGTCCCAGTCTATAGAGCAAAGGTGACAAGTGAGCTACAGAAATCAGTGTATGGATGCTTTACTGGATAATGGGAAAACTGAAACATTTTAGGAAGTTTTCAGTTGTTGACATTGGTGACATGGCTATAGTGCATGTGACTGCTGCAGCCAATCACTAGGGTCGCGGGTGATGCTTAGACATGTGACACAAGACAAGAAGGTAAGCAATGTTGATTTTTTTTATGTTTCGACAGAGCAAGCCTGTGCAGTAATAATATTTAAAAAGTGGATGACCTCCTTAATATCAAATGATAATGATACAACCCTGCTAATTCTGTCCCAGTCTATACAGCAAAGGTGACAAGTGAGCTACAGAAATCAGAGTATGGATGCTTTACTGGACAATGGGAAAACTGAAACATTTTATGAAGTTTTCAAGTTAATTTTTCAAGTTCTTGTGTCAAAAAAATGTGCTGCAATAAATCCTTGAAATAGGTCACTTTGTGAAATACATCAAAGTAAAAAAAAATACAGTAATGGCAACGTTTGATAGGGTTAGTTTTACAGAGATAAAAAATGTCAACAGCACATTATGTAGTTTCGATTTCAAGAATGGCTACCACAATAAAACAGGAAAAAAATGGAAAGATACTAGAGATAAACTAACTATTTCAAAGAATCCAGGTCCAGTGGCCAGGTCATGCATTTCCATGATATCATTGTTGTGGCATGATGCACACCTGACGTTAATCAAAAGAGGTATCGGGGATGTCGGTAGGTTGGAGGTGGTTTGCACAGCTCCCGTGGCCATAGATATCGACCTGGCCTTTGAACCATGGTTGTCATGGCTGACAGACAGTCCTGTGGTGTCAGGCTATAGAAGGTCACAGCATTTGGCTGCACAAACAAATCCAGGACCTTCTATGATTCCTGATTGCTTTTCATCCCTTTCCTTTTAGGATCCTGCAGAGTTCCTCAGCCCTTCAGCTGCTATTCATCAATACTTCCTTGTGTCTTTATATACCTTCACTTCCTATTTACTCAGTGCTGGTGATATTTGATGCATCTTTATCAAGTCTTCAGTGCAAGCAGGCGGCTTGCATATATCTTTAGAATCTTATGCTGGGGTCACACTAAACGACAGCAACAACGACGTTGCTGTTACGTCACCATTTTCTGTGACGTAGCAGCGACCTTGTAAGTCGCTGTTATGATCGCTGCTTAGCTGTCAAACACAGCAGCCGAAGCAGAGATCATAACGACACGCGTCGCTGTTCTGCAACATGTGCTTAGAGCAGGGAGCCGCGCACACTGAGCGCTGGCTCCCTGCTCTCCTAGCTACAGTACACATCGGGTTAATTAACCCCTTGTGTACTGCCTACATGTGCAGGGAGCAGAGAGCCGCGCACACTGCTTAGCGCTGGCTCCTTGCTCTCCTAGCTACAGTACACATCGGGTTAATTAACCCCTTGTGTACTGCAGCTACATGTGCAGGGAGCAGGGAGCCGCGCACACTGCTTAGCGCTGGCTCCTTTCTCTCCTAGCTACAGTACACATCGGGTTAATTAACCCAATGTGTACTGCAGCTACATGTGCAGAGAGCAGGAGCCGGCGCTGGCAGCGTGAGAGCGGCGGAGGCTGGTAACGAAGGTAAATATCGGGTAACCACCTTGGTTACCCGATGTTTACCTTGGTTACAGCTTTCCGCAGCTGCCAGATGCTGGCTCCTGCTCCCTGCTCACTTCATTTCGTCGCTCTCTCGCTGTCACACACAGCGATCTGTGCGTCACAGCGGGAGAACGACGACCAAAAAATGAAGCTGGACATTCAGCAACGAGCGGCGACCTCACAGCAGGGGCCAGCTCGTTTCTGTCACACACAGCGACAGCGACGGGACGTCGCTGCAACGTCACAGAAAATGGTGACGTAGCAGCGACATCGTTATCGCTGTGTGTGACACCACCTTTAGTGGTTGTTGCATTTTCTTATCCTGAGTCAACTAGAGATAAGTTGATTTTTTTTTCCTTGTTTGTTATCCCTGTGTGTCCTTTAGTGCCTAGTAGGGCTGACGTAGAGATCACCCCATTCACTCCCTACCTAGGGCCCAGATTATGGTCAACCTAAGGTCATTTATTCTGCTCGGCGCATAAGTGTGGAACCTATCTAGGGTGGTGAGGGACCCTAGGCCCGGCGGTAGGTTTGGTCAGGGTTCCCTAGACACAGGGTTTCCCTTCCCTTTTTCCATTCACTCGGCACTTCCCCGTACCTAGCATGACACTGGTCCTGTGAATTTATTTGCTTATCTCTAAAAGATGCTATGGCTATACGTCTGCTTTACGGCAAAAAAACAAAAAAATGTAGTGTTCTGCATTACTGACTCGTGCAGGAGGTCTTAGCGGTACTTTGCACACTACGACATCGCAGGTGCGATGTCGGTGGGGTCAAATTGAAAGTGACGCACATCCGGCATCACAGGCGACATCGTAGTGTGTAAAGCCTAGATGATACGATTAACGAGTGCAAAAGCGTCGCAATCGTATCATCGGTGCAGCGTCGGCGTAATCCATGTAATCATGGTCCGATGTTGTTCCTCGCTCCAGCAGCAGCACACATCGCTGTGTGTGAAGCCGCAGGAGCGAGGAACATCTCCTACCGGCGTCACCGCGGCTCCCGTAGGATATGCGGAAGGAAGGAGGTGGGCGGGATGTTTGCTCATCTCCGCCCCTCTGCTCCTATTGGCCGCCTGCCGTGTGACGTCGCAGTTACGCCGTACGACCCGCCCCTTAATAAGGAGGCGGGTCGCCGGCCAGAGCGACGTCCCAGGACAGGTGAGTCCATGTGAAGCTGCCGTAGCGATAATGTTCGCTACGGCAGCTATCACAAGGATATTGCAGCTGCGACGGGGGCGGGGACTATCGTGTGCGACATCGCATCATCGGCTTGCGATGTCGCAACGTGCAAAGCCCGCCTTAGACTATTTTCACATTACATTTTTGATCTACAGAAACGCCAATAGAATCCATAGAATCCATTATACAACCGCTGGAAATGATTCGCTGGGGGCTGAAATCTGACTTTGCAACATGGTTCATTTTCTGGTTGGAATATTATTTTTTATCCATAGTAGTTTTGTCTCCTTTTTTTATTAAAATGCCAGTAGTGTGGTTAATGTGAATTGGAAGACGGCATGGGTGTTGTGTTGCTTTTCTACTATTATATTTTTCCTATTTTATTTTTTTTCTTTTTCATTATAGTGAATGATTACAACCGGCTTTGGATTTCGATTAAAGATTGATATTTCTGAAGGACACATCTTTTTTCCCCGTCTCTAATGTAAGAGTGGTGGGCTGTTGTGGTAAAACTCCGCACTGAGGTGGAGCTGTAAAACTGGCCACCGATAGGTGAGCGGCCCAGTGCCATTTTGTGAAGAGAGGAAGGTAAAGTAAGAGGGAGAGAGAGTGTCAAATACCAGTGTGGTGTGAGCGGGACTGTTCCTTTTCCTGCCAAAGAAAAGTAGGACAAAGATTATAAGAACGGAGTCAGGACCTGCTCCAAACGTCCGGTGAGGAACATCCCATGTACATGCTATAAACAGAAGTGAAGGTACCGCCTTGTCCTCCACCTCTGGCTGGTAGTCAAGACACCTAGGGCTCAAGTTCGGCAGCTTGTCAGTGACCTGCAAGGTCTTAGTCTCGCAGAGGCTGAGGAAAGGTTGGTTACAACCTGGGCGGATGGGAAGTTACACATTTTACTTACAGAGCGGTACCCTAGACTGGCCTCTGGTGGGGTAGTTATTTGTTATAATCCGCTACGAGGACGTGGTTACATCTGGGATTTTGGTATGCATCACCAGGCTCTGTTGAAGCAAGGGGCAGTAGAGCTTGCACTTCTATGTCAATAAGAAAGCCTGTTCGTGAAGGATATATGGATGACGTTCCTGAAGATAGATGATTTGCGGTAAGCATGGTGTGCAGGAATCCTGATAATTTCTACCTTTCGTACAGCCAAAGAAACCGTTGGGAGAAAACCATGGGAGTCCAATGACTTGAAGATGAAGCATGGGTGGAGTGATGGAGTGGAGCTGGATGCCTGGAGGCCTGTATTGTGACAGTTGCACCCTCAACAGAAACAGTTCCTAGGTCCTTGATTGCCTGAAACCCAGTAGTCCTTGATGTTGGCTGTAGACGGCCGATGCTATAGTGTTGTACTCTACCTTTGTTCATTTAGCATGTTGCTTATTCCCCTGCTGAAATGAGGTACTTGAGCTGCGAGAGGGTCCTTCACCCTCTGCTCTGGACTAATCTCTGCCAACCTTGGACTTTGCTGCATTTCCTCCTCATGAACTGTGTTCCATAAAGGACTTTGCCCCAATCCCCTAAGGACTTTGCCCATCCCCTGTTATGGACTTTGTCTCATCAACTCTGGACTTTGCATGTCATGGACTATGCCATTGCCCATTATTGGGGGAGGGATGGGTGACCTGATGTCGCAACCAGGTTGAAGAAAACAAGAGAATATGTCCTAGGACTGAGAGGGTTCCTTATTGTGTTGGCCTAAGGACCCCTAGTTAAAGAACTTGAACTCTCTGTTTCTGGGGTCCCAGCCTAGTGGGACTGGAGTCATCCTGTCTCAAAAAGAGGAGAGGACATCATCTGCAGAAAGAGACTGTGTTTGGTTTTTTAAAGTTTTATGTGGTGTGCATTGGTCTCTTACAGATCTCCAAATGGTCAATGATGACCATTGTTAAAGTGGGGAGGAATATAAGAGTGGTGGGACTGATGTGGTCTCATTCCTATCCCAGAAGACATCTATTGCGCCATTGTACTGTGGTGTAGTGTATGTTGAGCAATGTCTTGCGTTTTTTATGACTATTGTGTCATGTAGATTGTAATGTGTTAGTGTGATATGTAGTGTTGATAATGTAAGGTATAAGGTTAGGAATGTATAATGAAATCTATGGCATAGTAGTTATGTATAGGAAGTTATCGGACTATAGGTTAAGCAATAGTTAAGTGTTGGGACTAGCCCACAATGGAAGGGGTTAGTTGATGGGGTAAGAGACGGTTCATTCTAGAACAGTCAGTTAAGGGAGGATCTAGTGAGTGATAGTTACGGATGGATAGTCTGTAGGTCATGAAGGTCGCATACAGTGGGTGGCTTGTGGGAGAAATAGGAGCAAAGGAGACTGGAGATGGGATAGAACAACCTGGAGAGTTGATTGAGACACGGAGTGTGAACAGCGTTGAAACGAGAGACCGATCCTCGATTGGAACAGCCCCAGACAATAGAAGCCAAAAACCAAAACTCCACTGGTCAGGTCCATTAGTCGTCAACGTAATCGGTTAATCCTAACTGACGTGTGATGACACTCCCCAAGTGTCTGAGAGTTCAAGGCTTTACTCTGACCATGGTGATTGGACCTCTGATCCTCACCCCTATAAGGAGACTAGACGTGGGTGACCAGAAGGGTCACCATCATGAGATGTACTGCAACGTTAAGCTGGGTTGTGCTGGAACTCACAGGACCAGTAAGATCTGAAACAACCCAGCGGGAACTAGGACGATGTCTGAATATGCCTTATAGAACTGTAACGTGCTGGAAGATATGTGCCCGATATCTGAAGTGTAAAGTTAATGCAGAGAATGAACCGTTGAGTAAAGTGTAAAAAAACAAATTGTTGGTCTACTTGTGAGTACGAGTCATCATCCGACCCTTGCCAGCCAATGTCAACGGCAGTATGAGGCCTGCATGGGGTCCCAGCCCATACGACACAAGTCCACAGACCCAACCTCGACCAGTCCTTCCATGTAGCGTGTAGTGCCGTCCGGAGTCTATCCCTCATGACTACCGCTCTGCAACACTCAACACTATAAAGCTTGTTACAATTTTTTGACCTTCACTGACGTTCATGTCTAAATGAGTAAGTAACTACAGAAACAGGAAGCACTTTGTGGTAACAAAAAACTAAATTTATTTTGGTTCTTATTTTATAAGTCCAATTTATCAGCTGATTTTTCAATGAATTTTTATTGGTTTGGAGAGCCATTGTATTTTCTGATTCAGAGCTCCAAATCTTCTTACAGCCAAAACATTTTGACATAAAAAAAAAGCTAAAAACAGGTAAAAATAAAAAGAAAAGAAGCAACACTCATTTTACCAATCTCCCGCTGATCCTTTTCAGTCTCAAATAAAATTTGGTGAAAACTTTAGAGGCTTAATAATAATAATCCTTATACAGCGCTAACACACAGTATTCCGCAGCGCATAACATACATCAGCAACACTGTCCCCATTGGGGATCACAATCTAAATTCTCTTTTTGTATGTCTTTGGAGTGTGAGAGGAAACCCATGCAAACACGGGGAGAACCTACAAACTCCTTACAGATGTTGTCCTTGGTGGGATTTGAACCCAAGACCCCAGCGCTGCAAGACTGCAGTGCTAACTACTGAGCCACCACAAGACCTGCTTAGGTGTTTTTGGTTGAGCAAGTTCAGATGGAATGAAAAGTGGATTCAGCAGGATGTTGAATAAGTGAGTATTTTCTTGTTAAAAAAAGCTACTTAAAAATTAAAAAAGGCATGAAATTGGAGAGAGTCCATGTGTTTCAACATTGGATCGGCACCTTCATCAGGTGGTGCCTTCAAAAGGTTGACCCTTCATCAGGTTTCCCGGACATCACACGCAATCCTGAGTGGCTTCTACAGTTGGTTCCTTGTACACTTTGATCTACACCATATGTTGACCTCCAATGTTGTGCTTGCTGTCTGTACAACCTCCACGGTGCGCAGTACTATGATGGGTTTCCACTAGCTTAAGGTTACAAACCCAACTTGAAATGATTGAAGTAGGAGCCACAAGGTTTTCAGCCTGGTCTCCTGCCTTACTCCATTCCTGTTTCAGTGATGACAACCCAAAACAGGGACATATGACCCTTCAGCCAATCAATGACTTTGGGAGGTCACCACTGCACACAGTGATTGGCTGCAGTCTTTTCCTGTGAGTCAAGAGGAACCAGGAAGTCAAGACATTGGGATTGTCCTTGGCTACAGGGTATTATAGCTTGAAGTCCTATCGGGAACCTTTGCCAAGATTTTAGAGACACTTTGGCCATCACGTCTTTTCTTTTTGGAGGGGGGGCATTATATATCCAAATAGGAAAATTGTGGTTGTTGGGGGATTTTGGAGATTATTATAGGGGTGCTAGAAGTACCTCTCTTTGTGCGTGAGGGCAGGTTTACAAACGCTTTGTGCATCTGTAAGGAATTGAGATGCCTTATCAATGTTTTTACAGTGGCAACAGGTCTCTCACCGGAGAACAGTTTGCGAAAGTAAGAAATCAAGTGGTTGCTAGGCATAGGCGATACCTGCTGCCGGCAGAACGCAAGTGGAGAAACAATCATAAATTCTGCAAAGCTGTGAATTGGTAATTAAATGTGCATGGGGAACGCCTAGACTGGATACTTTAAAGATAACTAGAAATGTGCAAAAGTTCAAGAGAAATGAGCTCGGGGGGGGAGTTGAAATTTTGCAGCTGTTGGAGAAAATTAGGATGAAGACTATTGATGGCTTAAGATCATCGTAGAAGACCATCGGTGGTGGCTAAAGACCAATAATCTATTTTATAAAAGGAAAATCACATTCAGGTGCTGTAAACACGATAAATTACTACATGACCATGACATCTTGCGGGGGCAAGAATATATTAGGGAAAAAATGTGCATTCAGTTACAGAAATGAAAGGGAACCTGTCACCAGATTTAGGGACTATAAGCTGCGGCCACCACCAGTGAGCTCTTATATACAGAATTCTAACATACTGTATATAAGAGCCCAGGCCGCTGTGTAGAACATAAAAATCACTTTATAATACTCACCTAAGGGGCAGTGCGGTGCAGACCGCTTGGATGGGTGTCTCCGTTCTCCGGTAGCGGCTCCTCCTCTTTCAGCCATCTTTGTCTTCCTTCTTCTGAAGCCTGTGTGCATGACGCGTCCTACATCATCCACACTCGCCGGTATTGAAGTCCTGCGCAGGCGCACTTCAATCTGTCCTGAGCAGGGCAGATCAAAGTATTGTAGTGCGCCTGCGCAACTTATTGTCTCCAAATCTGGTGACAGGTTCTCTTTAATATATTGGAAATAGAATACATTGTGCATAAGGATCTGAGCAATTATGATTGGATCAAAGAATCACCAGGTCCTATGGGGTGTTCATGGTATGCAGTGAATGTTACCTACTTCAAATAGTCCACAGAAGGGCAAAAAGTGAACTTGCAACAGTATTGTGGCCCCCCAGGTCAGAGAAGACTAGTCCATCTGGTCTAAAAACACAGAAGAGCTTAAAAAGTTAATGCTGACGACCCTCTTGGGGTTTGTGGGGTTTACACCTCAATGTGTCTGAGCTTCTTGGGTGGGACAAGGAGCGCTACCACAATATTAGTCCAGTAGTTTGAAACGGACTCTGTCACTAAGCTTTGCTCTAGGCAATCAGAGGTACTGCAAACCAGAAATGTGTAAAACTCCATTGAAGTGTATTCATATACAAATTAGCTTCAAAAGTGAACTTGTGGACCAATTAGTGCACTTGCAGTCCACAGCTCCTCTCTTCTTCTCCCACCAGTGCCGTGCCCGCTTCGAGATTAACAGTGGAATGGGGTGGAGCCTCTGTCTCCAATGTATGAATGGAAGTGAAAAGAAGCAAGGGCTGCAAGTGCTAAGGTACACTCATCAGTGCACTTGAAGAGCTAATTTGCATATGAATAATAGAAGAATCAAATATTCAACAAAAAATATATTCTTGGAGAGGTTATACACAGTCTAAGGGCACAGTCACACCGCCATATAATTCGACCACGGATCGCATTGCAGTGCTCGGACTGGTCATCTGATCTCCTGACCCGAGCATGAGAGCATGTACTTCTATGTAGCCATCACGCTTGGGTCAGGAGAGCCTACAGGCAATGTGATCCTCGCTCGAGTTTTATGGCTGTCTGAAGTACATCTGGTTGCCTACCTGAAATTTTACTGACAGATTGTCTTTAAAGCTATGGCTGAATGAGGTAAATTTTAATAAGTGGTTGTTCTTATCAGACCATTAGTGGCGATGGCTGAGGACCATAGATGATTGAAAATCATTACTGCTGGTGACTGACTGGAGACCATTGGTGATGGAAGACCTTTCATAGTGGTGGTCTAAGGTCACCGAATACTAATGATTGAAGATCATAAGTATTGATGACTGGAGACCATTGGTGATGGAAGACCTTTCATAGTGGTGGTCTAAGGTCACCGAATACTAATGATTGAAGATCATAAGTATTGATGACTGGAGACCATTGGTGATGGAAGACCTTTCAAAGTGGTTGTCTAAGGTTACCGAATACTGATGATTGAAGATCATAAGTAATGATGACTGGAGACCAATGATGATTGAAAACCAATAGTGGTGATTGCTGAAAACTGCGGATGACATTATTAGTGATGGTGGTTGCAAACCACCAATGATTGAAGACTGTTAGTAGTGATGGTTGAAGATTATTGATAATAGAAAACTATTAGTAGTGGTGGCCAAAGATTACTGAGGATTAATGACCTGTTGGTGGTAGATATAGATCACTGATGATTGAAAACCAATTGTGGTGATGGCTGGAAGAGCTGATGATGATTGAAAATCTTTAGTACTTGGGGCTGAAGATCATTGATGCTAAAGATCACTGATGATTGAAATCAGTAATGGTGGTGGCTGAAATAAACTGAAGATTAATGACTACTAATGGTGGTGGCTCTAGCCCACTGATATTTAAAATCATTAGAGGCGGTGGATGAAAATTACTGATCATAGAAGACTATTATTGGGGGTGGCCGATGACCACTAAAGATTAATGACCATCATTGGTGGTGACTGAAGCCCATCAGTTATGGAAAACAATTATTGGTGATGTCTGAAGGCCACTGACAACTAATGACCATCATCGGTGGGGACTCAAGACCATTGATGATTGATAATATTTAATGGGCATGGATGAAGACCAATGAAGATTAATGACCATTATAGATGGTGTCTGAAGCCCATTGGTTATGGTAAACCATAATTGGTGATGGCTAAAGACCAATGAACATTCATGTCATTGGTGGTGACTGGTGATGAGCGAGAACTAAAATCCTCGAGTGCTCGCTGCTCGATTCGACCAGGTCGGACCTCCGATGGGATCGATTTGAGTAGCACGTATACTGGAAGACAATGGGAAACTCAAGCAATTTTCCAGAAGACCCCCCATAGGCTAAGGAGGCAGGAAAACCGCTGAAATGGATGGAAACAGTGCTCAAATGGTATGGGAACAGCATGAGGAAGACTCATCTCTGACTCCCAGGTCACTGCTGGGAACAACGTTGTCAGAGTACTTAGCCACTTTTACAGATTGACAATAAGGGGTACTTTGCACGTTGTGACATCGCTACTGCGATATCATCGGGGTCAAATCGAAAGTGACGCACATCCGGCGCCGGTAACGACGTCGCAACGTGTAAAGCCTAAATGCGCCGATAAACGATCGCAAAAGCGTCGTAAATCGGTGATCTGTGTAGCGTCGGCCATTTTCGTAATGTCGCACCAATAGGAGATACGATGTTGTTCCTCGTTCCTGAGGCAGCACACATCGCTGTGTGTGAAGCCGCAGGAGAGAGGAACATCTCCTTACCTGCCTCCACTGGCTATGCGGAAGGAAGGAGGTGGGCGGGATGTTTATGTCCCGCTCATCTCCGCCCCTCCGCTTCTATTGGCCGCCTGCCATGTGGGCAGGTGAGTGCGTGTGAAGCTGCCGTAGCGATGATGTTCGCTACGGCAGCTATCACAAGATATCACATGTGCGACGGGGGCGGGTACTATCGCGCTCAGCATCGCTAGCGTGCAAAGTACCCCTAAGACATACAAAACTGAAGATAAAATGGATTTTAAAGGAAAAAAAAGATAAGAAACCTTCTTTCCTGGGTAATGACTTGTATATAAGGCAAAATATAAAAAGAGAAAACAAAAAAATGCCTCCTCTACCCCTTAGGCTATGTTCACATGTAACATTTTTGCAGTGTTTTATCACTTTCTCATTGCTTTCAAATGCTGCAAAAAAGCTGCAAAACCCCTGAAAGCGTTGACATACTGCTTCTTTCAAAAATACAGCAGTTTTCCATTTCAGCCAGGAAATAAAAACAATTGCTTGAATTAAATTTATGAAATCTTATCGCTTTTGCTGGTACCGTAAAAATCAGCTTTTAATTTGCATAAAACTTTTGGAAAAATGCTGCAAAAAACACAGCAAAAATTGCAATGTGTTAACATAGCCAGACAATCTCTCCAGCAGCTCTGCCTACACTGAATGCGGTAAACAACAGTATTATTAAGCAATAGAATACCGTATTTTTCGGACTATAAGACGCACTTTTTTTCCCCCAAATGTAGGAGCAAAATGGGTGTTGCGTCTTATAGTCTGAATGTGGCTGCGCGGAATGAAGGTGCTGCCGTGGAGCGGGTCATCGGGGGCACGAGCAGGCTGTAGCCGTGCCTTCTTTGACCATATGCACACCCGTCCTCCTGCCCATCATCCCTCAGCGCTGAAGCCAGCACTGACAGGTGGGCGGGATGATGGACGGGGGGTGCGCGTATAATTAACAGCCGGCCCGCATGATTACCCCTGGCAACTACAGCCTGGAGTGATCATGTGCGGCTGTATTCACTGCCCCCCCGCGCATCATCATCATCAGTGCAGGGCGCAGTGAATATTACAGTATACTCACCGGTCACTTCCCTGCAGCATCGCGATCTCCTCCTGTCTGTGCCGGTCAGCTGATCTGTGTAGAGAGCGGTGAGCACAGCGATGACGTCATCGCTGTGTGCGCCGCTAGTCTCCACGCAGGTCAGCTGACAGGCAGACAGGAAGAGGAGCGATGCTGGAGACAAAGGTGACGGCTCCACACAGATCATCGGCGCTGCTGCCGGCACAGACAGGAGGAGGAGCGATGCTGCATGGAGCAAGGAAAGCTGAGTATAAACGTTTGGCTTTTTTTGTGTGACACAGGATACATGCCATATAGCAGGATGGGGGTATAAAGCAGGATGGGGCCATATAGCAGGATGGGGGTATATAGCAGGATGGGGCCATATAGCAGGCTGGATGGGGGTATATAGCAGGATGGATGGGAGTATATATCAGGATGGATGGGGGTATATAGCAGGATGGATGGGGGTATATAGCAGGATGGATGGGGGTATATAGCAGGATGGGGGTATATAGCAGGATGAGGGCATATTCCAGGATGGCAGTATATAACAGGATGGGGGTATATAGCAGGATGGGGGTATATAGCAGGATGCCAGTATATAGCAGGATAAGGGCATATACCAGGATGGTGTACATATATACAAGGATGGGGATCATATACAAAGCAGGAGGATCATTACCAGGCTGAGGTACCTTAGTAGAGAATTTGAGGACATTAACCCCATAACAGTGTCAGCAGCAGATCCTCACCCCATAACAGTGTGTCATGACCAAATTATTTGCTTAAAATTTTATTTTCCTCCTCTAAAACCAGGGTGCGTTTTATGGTCCGGTGCATCTTATAGTCCGAAAAATACGGTAGATGTAGCCCTGGCAATGGGACTTTTGGTTTTAGGGTGCAGCAGCATGAACGGTAAGGCAATACTCCCTGTCTATTTGCCTGTAATCCAAACCTATCCCACTTCCAGCAGCTATCTCTATACTGTTTCTGGGGTAGAGGATGCCGAGCTTCGCATCACCTATTGACCCGATGACGCAATACAGCTGTACAATCAGACTAATGCCAGGAGCCAACATGGGTACAGCATTACTGTGATTCGTAGGCAATCCCCACATGTTTAGTGGCTGAAAAACAGCCGTGAAACATGTAGGGTGGGGACTCGAGCATGGCACTTGAGCACCCGCAATGCTCGATCAAGTACTGAGCATACCCAAGCACCCCGATGCACGATCAAGTATCGAACAGTGGTGAACAAGCCCGCCCATCACTAGTGGTCACTAAAGCCCTTTGATTATATAGAATCAAAATTGGTAGGAGTTAAAGACCACTGAAGATTAATGACCATCATTCATGGTGACTGAAGCCAATTAATTACAGAAAACCACAAATGGTGGTGGCTAAATACCACTAATAACCATCAATGGTGGGGACTGAAGACTTTTGGTGCTTGAAAACCATCACTGGGGATGGCTGAAGACTACTGAAGAATAATGATCATTATTGATGGTGACTGAAGCTCATTGATTATGTAAAACCATAGTTGGTGGTAGCCGACGATCACAGAAGATTAATGACCATCATTAGTGGTGACTGGAGACCACTGGTGATTGAAGCCTATTGATTATAGAAAGCTATAATTCCTGGTGTCTAAGTGTAGCGGTGCTGGTGTGCATGGCCCAGCAGGATTCAAATACTGTACAGCAGATGAGGAGACAGAATCAAAAGACCGGCTTTATTGGCAAACAGAAAATTATCGCTGGAGAATGCAGTCAATACAGTGGCTATGTTACAGCAGTAGTACAAACACTTGCACGATTAACTAGAACGCAGCCAACCAGCTGCACTCCAACTATTACAATTGAAGTTCACTATCAACAATGAAAACAATCACCAACGACTAGTCTTTTCTAATCCCTAACTGGCCTTTGCTACTCAGGCTGTGCTACTACAGTGCCCTAACTACTCTGGCCTATGCTAACCCTAACATGGGGATATAGCACTATAGCAGAACGGTACAGTAGGAATGAAGAACCTTTCTACTTTGCTTTAGTATCAAGATCTTGGTGCAGACTCTGTCGGAGCAATTCCTTCAAGACAAGGATTCCCGTCCACCTCTCTGGCCTGCAGGCACCAAGGCAAATGACTGCAGCTCAGCTATGTGGACCTTCTTCTTTTTCTTTCAGTTCGGCTAAACGGTCTCCTGCTAGCCAGTTGTTATGTTATGTTTTAGGCCCGCTAGTCTGACACACACTGGTCTGATTTGCCGCGCAACCTCTGATCTCTTCTTCAAGCAAGCACGCCTTTTTCCCACTCTCCCTCATCCACACCCAGGCCCCTCCTAAACCAACACCAGGACACATGTGGAGTGGACCAGTCCAAGTATATACAGTTAGGCGGGGAGCATGGTTCTTAAAGCCACAGTGTCATTTAATTCTTCACAGGGGCTGACCCCCTACATAAGCTCCATTGATTATAAAAAAAACATAATTGGAGGTGGCTAAAAACCACTGAAAATTAATGACCTTTATTGGTGGTGGCCGAAGACCACTGAAGATTGATGATCATCTTTGGTGGTGCCTGAAGACCACTGAAGATTGATGACCATTATTGGTGATGGCTGAAGACCACTGAAGATTGATGACCATTATTGGTGATGGCTGAAGACCACTGAAGATTGATAACCAATATTAGTGTTGTTTGAAGACCACTGAAGATTGATGATCGTCATTGGTGGTGTCTGAAGACCACTGAAGATTGATGACCATTATTGGTGATGGCTGAAGACCACTGAAGATTGATGATCATCATTGGTGGTGTCTGAAGACCACTGAAGATTGATGACCATTATTGGTGATGGCTGAAGACCACTGAAGATTGATAACCAATATTAGTGTTGTTTGAAGACCACTGAAGATTGATGATCATCATTGGTGGTGTCTGAAGACCACTGAAGATTGATGACCATTATTGGTGATGGCTGAAGACCACTGAAGATTGATGATCATCATTGGTGGTGTCTGAAGACCACTGAAGATTGATGACCATTATTGGTGGTGTCTGAAGACCACTGAAGATTGATGACCATTATTGGTGAGAGCTGAAGACCACTGAAGATTGATAACCAATATTGGTGTTGTTTGAAGACCACTGAAGATTGATGATCGTCATTGGTGGTGTCTGAAGACCGCTGAAGATTGATGATCATCATTGGTGTTGTCTGAAGAACACTGAAGATTGATGACCATCATTGCTGGTGTCTGAAGACCATTGATGTACATATATTCCCGGATGCTCTTCTCATCTATAGATTAGATGTAAATTAAGGAACCCTCTTCTGTAGTTACTACTCCAAAGGTTGGTGCTTAGGAACCTCAAATAACAGACGCTATATCATATTACCTTTTGGATAACCCCTGAAATCCCCCGAAAATATGATCCAATTCTATGAGACGTTTCTTGTATCATCATCAATCTGAGCAATAGTAGTTACATGTCCTTTTTTTGTTCTTAATAACCGCAGTGAGTCACGTTCGCACCTTGGGAAATAGTCTCGATAAATTGCCAGACCCCATAGCGGTCGTATAACGAGTTACATCATTAGTATCCAATATAGAAAAATAAAAAGACTAGATATCAATCTGAATAATATGGTGAGGCCGCAGCTGAATAAATATACAATCTGCTGGTTTTCCCGGAAGGAACATAAGACCCTCCAACAATATTGCTTTGTTTGTTGCGGATTTTAATTCCTTTCCTTGGAAGTGCTGCCAATGCTTTCCTTCCCAGTGGAAGAAGAAGTTCATATTGTGAAGGCCCCGGGCAGGATGACTTCAATGACAGGGGGTCCGGTAGTCTTATCTAATAACCAGCTATGCAGGACAATGGGGACATGGTCGAATGATGACACGTATCTCACCTCAACAGAAGCCCCTTTCATTAACAATCATATCGCCATGGTAACCACATTTCCCTTGTGCCCTGTAGGCCAATTGACAGTGAAACAACGTTGAGTTGTGGAAAGGCGTCAGTTACAGATGGCCGAGGCTCGTCCCAGTGGTTGAGGTTGCAGCTCGCGTGTCTTGTAGGCCTTTTTCAATGATTAGTTACATCCTGATTTATCCATTTTCTCCTAATGATCAGTCTGCAGCTTCCTAACCGAATAATCCTCACTCCGAAGCTTTCTCGTAAACACAGGGACGGCTGGAAATGCCCTCTAGCTGGATGCACAGATTGGACAAGTTATGGTGGAACAGACGTGGCTGGAAGTTCAAATGAGAAACAAGACTTAATTAAAGGAACTGGGGACGAGAAGTCTGGTGTAAAGGATGGGGAATACCTAGACGCTGTCCTCGTTTTCTCTGTGTTAAATAACAAATGGTCCCAAAGTGGATTTAGGCATTAGAAATATCTATTTTCTTTCTTTATCTTTTGCATACATATAGCACCAACGTATACTGCATCACTCCCTATGTCCAATGAACATCACAGTCACATCACTATTTCCCTTTAACCTTTTAAAAAAAAACCTCACAAATAAACAAAAAACAAAAACGCATATACCCTGCTGCAATATATATGTAAAAGTAATAGTACATTTAATATATAAAGCTCAGTGTATGTATGTATGTGTGTGTGTGTGTGTGTGTGTATGTATGTATGTCCGCTAAAGGAATCCGCACCGTCGCATTTCCTGTACAATCACGAAATTTTGCACAGACGCCCCATGTGAACCAGGGAGCGTCGTAGACTATGTTTTGACAGAAAAATGTAACCCTGTGCTTTACAGTTAGTCTCTAAAGTCCTGCCGCCATTAAACTGAATAGGGGTGGGAGCTATAGGTTATTAATAGCAACTGTCAGTGGTTGCTATAGGAACAAAATAAACTGTCAGTTGAAGCTTATACGTGAGTTTTACGAACCGACGCCGCCATAGCCGCAAGCAGCCTGCTGCGGTTCCTGTTGCGCCCAGGCGCCGGCTGCCGTTCTTGGCCGTGCCTCGGGTCGTCCAGTTGGCTGTTCCTTCCACCACGTCTAAGTGTGGAGAGGCGGCTAGTGCGCATGCGTGCGCCGATTTACCCCAGCCAGAGTTTAAGCCCGGTGTTTTGCCTAGTGAGCATGCTCAGCCTGATTGTGTTATGTCTGAGACTAAGTCCTCAGTTCAGGCTACTGAGCATGCTCCCACAATTAACCCTAACAGCCTCTTTGCACAGGTACTTGGACTTCGTGCTGTGTCTAAGTTCTGGGATGTGCCTACTGAGCCTGCTCAAACTGATAGT
Organism: Anomaloglossus baeobatrachus; assembly: GCF_048569485.1. NCBI lineage: Eukaryota > Metazoa > Chordata > Amphibia > Anura > Aromobatidae > Anomaloglossus > Anomaloglossus baeobatrachus. Next base: position 32,108,937 of record NC_134361.1, read on the forward strand.
CTGCTTTCTGAGCCTGTTGCTCAGGCTACTGAGCATGCTCAAGCACTTAGTGCATCAGAGGCTAGGTCCGGTAAGGACCTCACTGAGCATGTCCGTGAGGTGGCAGGCCCTGATAGGGCAGAGGGTGTCAGGTGTCCTGATGACGTGGCAACTCCGGACTGGCTCGCAGAGGCCCACCCCTATGATCTGGCACCTCAGTATTGGTCGTCAGATGATGACTGGTGAAGTGTTTGGGGCGTGGCTGCCATGAGGTCATCAATGACGTGGCGGTTCCGGATAGGTCGCATGTGACGTCACTGATGACACGGCACTCTGCCATTGGACCTTGGTGGTTCCACCCTGGGTTTGGGGCGGACCCAGGTTATAAAAGAGGCTGGAGACAACATGGAGGTGCGCAGTCTTCACTTTTGCTCAGTCAGAGCACACCTCCATGTTAGAGCCTCATTGTGGCATAAGCCTATGTTGGGAAGCAGTAGGTAGGGTTAGGCGAACGGTGCCTGTCACGCCAAGATTCGTGGCTCGGCACATCAGGGTCAGGCGCCGAGCTTCCCTCCTGCCGTTCCAGTCTTGCTATAGCAGCCCAGTGGCGTTAACTGGGCTGCAGCTGCTGTGCTTCCTGTCCGATTGTGCTCCCTACGCACACGGACAACACACCTGCTGCGCCACCTGTCCGATTGTGCCCCCTACGCACACGGACAACGCACCTGCTGCGCCACCTGTCCGGTTGTGCCCCCTACGCGCACGGACAGCGTACCCCAGGACCCCTGTGGAGTTAACAGGGTGTTCCTTATCCTCCTCGGCTTCCCGGTCAACGCTACTGGTGTACCCATCTGGCCTGACGTGTTCTACACACACGTGGCCAGTCAAGAGGTGGCCAGAAACGCTAATCGGAGGACCGCTCAGCCTGACGTGTCCTACACACGTGGCTGACAGGGCGCTTTCGTGGCAGTCTTCCGGTCAACGCTACCTGGTTACCACCCGGCCTGACGTGTTTCCTGCACATGTGGTTGGTGTAGCGCTAGGTGCACCAAAACGCTAATTGGGTTGTCGTCCGGTCTGACGTGTCCCAACACACGTGACCGGTTCCCAGAATTCCTGGGTTATCTCAGAGCCATCCAGCTCTATAGTCTCCGCCTAACCCTCAGGTGCCAGCAGCTCCTTTGTCATCTGGAGCACGGTGGGCCCCGACTGGCGATTAGGATATATACCCCCTGGTCCTAATCTGCCAGTCCCCCCGTAACAGTAAGACTGCGCCAGGGTCTGGCTGGCATGGCGGAGATGGAGCAGCTACGTCAGTTCATGCTGCAGCTTGATGCCAGAGTGAGGTCTCTGGAGAAGTCTGCTCTTGCTGCTGATATGGATGATGTGGGGGCTCAAGCGGCTGCAATGGTGTCAGTCACCAAGCCTACTCCAACCCTCCCTCACCTCTCGCTGCCCAACAAGTTTATGGGGAACAGCAAGGCATGTAGGGGATTTGTGAACCAGTGCTCAGTCCATCTAGAGCTGTTGGCTGCACGGTTTCCTACAGAGAGGTCGAAGGTGGGGTTTATCATCTCCTTGCTCTCTGATAGAGCACTGGAGTGGGCTACACCATTGTGGGAGAGGAATGACCCCGTAGTACAGGACTCTAAGGAGTTTTTGGAGTCCTTGCGACAAGTGTTCCTGGGGCCTCAGGTCACTCACGACTCGGCCCTGCAGCTACTGACTTTGGAGCAGGGGCGTACCTCCTCAAGTCAATATGCTGTGAGTTTCAGGACACTTGCTGCAGAACTGGGGTGGTCAGAGAGGACTCTCATTCCACTGTTCTGGAGGGGATTAGCCTCGCACGTGAAGGATGCATTAGCGTCGCGTGAGGTACCAACTACCCTTGAGGGCCTCATGACTCTGGCTACCTGCATTGACCTGCGGACCTCCGAACGTCAGCTGGAGCGCAGGTCAGAGGGTCGTTCAGCCACTGTAGTGGTCTCTCCTACTGCACCTCCCTTAGAGGACATCTCTGTCCCTATGGACATCTCTAGGGTTGGTGTTGCTAGGTCTTCGAGTCGCAAGGGCATTTCCTGTTTCGCTTGTGGGCAGTATGGTCATTATGCCAACCGTTGCCCAAAGCGTCAGGATAAGCGACCACGATTGGTGACCATAGCTGGAGGTAGACTGGACTCTGCGTCATCCATTAGGGTGACGTTTCCCGCGTCCATTTCCTTTAAGGGGTCAACATGGTCCACAAGGGCAAGTGTGGACACAGGTGCTGGGGATAGTTTCATCTCCTCCTCTTTTGCCCGGCGGCATGCAATCCCACTGGTGCAAATGCCAAGGCCAGTGAGAGTCCGTGTATTGGATGGGTCCTTGTTGCCCAAGGTAATTCACCAGCGGACAGTGCCCATTACCCTTGCCATGTCATCTGGGCATAGGGAGACCATTTCATTTCTGGTTCTCCCTAAGGGTGCAGATGATATTCTGCTGGGTATTCCTTGGTTGAAGCAACACTCTCCACATATCGACTGGTCGTCTGGGGTGATTACACGGTGGAGCGAGTCTTGTAGCTCCCACTGCATGTCTCCATCTTCCGCCCGTCGCTCAGTGGTATCTGTGGCGACTATAGACCATTCGAGTGGGAGGGCCGCTAGAGGGGGGGGGTACTGTTACGAACCGACGCCGCCATAGCCGCAAGCAGCCTGCTGCGGTTCCTGTTGCGCCCAGGCGCCGGCTGCCGTTCTTGGCCGTGCCTCGGGTCGTCCAGTTGGCTGTTCCTTCCACCACGTCTAAGTGTGGAGAGGAGGCTAGTGCGCATGCGTGCGCCGATTTACCCCAGCCAGAGGTTAAGCCCGGTGTTTTGCCTAGTGAGCATGCTCAGCCTGATTGTGTTATGTCTGAGACTAAGTCCTCAGTTCAGGCTACTGAGCATGCTCCCACAATTAACCCTAACAGCCTCTTTGCACAGGTACTTGGACTTCGTGCTGTGTCTAAGTTCTGGGATGTGCCTACTGAGCATGCTCAGGCACTTAGTGCATCAGATGCTAGGTCCGGTAAGGACCTCACTGAGCATGTCCGTGAGGTGGCAGGCCCTGATAGGGCAGAGGGTGTCAGGTGTCTTGATGACGTGGCAACTCCGGACTGGCTCGCAGAGGCCCACCCCTATGATCTGGCACCTCAGTATTGGTCGTCAGACGATGACTGGTGAAGTATTTGGGGCGTGGCTGCCATGAGGTCATCAATGACGTGGCGGTTCCGGATAGGTCGCATGTGACGTCACTGATGACACGGCACTCTGCTATTGGACCTTGGTGGTTCCACCCTGGGTTTGGGGCGGACCCAGGTTATAAAAGAGGCTGGAGACAACATGGAGGTGCGCAGTCTTCACTTTTGCTCAGTCAGAGCACACCTCCATGTTAGAGCCTCATTGCGGCATAAGCCTATGTTGGGAAGCAGTAGGTAGGGTTAGGCGAACGGTGCCTGTCACGCCAAGATTCGTGGCTCGGCACATCAGGGTCAGGCGCCGAGCTTCCCTCCTGCCGTTCCAGTCTTGCTATAGCAGCCCAGTGGCGTTAACTGGGCTGCAGCTGCTGTGCTACCTGTCCGATTGTGCCCCCTACGCACACGGACAACGCACCTGCTGCGCCACCTGTCCGATTGTGCCCCCTACGCACACGGACAGCGTACCCCAGGACCCCTGTGGAGTTAACAGGGTGTTCCTTATCCTCCTCGGCTTCCCGGTCAACGCTACTGGTGTAGCCATCTGGCCTGACGTGTCCTACACACACGTGGCCAGTCGAGAGGTAGCCAGAAACGCTAATCAGAGGACCGCTCGGCCTGACGTGTCCTACACACGTGGCCGACAGGGCGCTTTCGTGGTGGTCTTCCGGTCAACGCTACCTGGTTACCACCCGGCCTGACGTGTTTCCTGCACACGTGGTTGGTGTAGCGCTAGGTGCACCAAAACGCTAATCGGGTTGTCGTCCGGTCTGACGTGTCCCAACACACGTGACCGGTTCCCAGAGTTCCTGGGTTATCTCAAAGCCATCCAGCTCTATAGTCTCCACCTAACCCTCAGGTGCCAGCAGCTCCTTTGTCATCTGGAGCACGGTGGGCCCCGACTGGCGATTAAGATATATACCCCCTGGTCCTAATCTGCCGGTCCCCGTAACAGTGAGGTTATATGATGTCGGTGGAGAGATGGATAGAGAGACAGAAAAAGACAGACAAAGACAGACGGGGAAAGAGACAGACAAAGACAGATGGGAAAGAGACAGATGGGAAAGAGACAGACGGGGAAAGGAGACATACAGACACACACATAGAGACAGAGATAGAGACAGACAGACATAGAGATGGAGACAGATTGATACAAATACAGACAGAGATAGAAATAGACAGACAGAAACATAGACACAGACAGACAAGGAAAGAGACAGACGGAGAGGCAGACAGACAGCGACACACAGACAAAGACTGGGAGAGAGACAAAGAGACAGTTACTATCGCGGGCAACGCCGGGTGCTACAGCTAGTACCGTATAAATAAGATAGAGAACTTAGTACACACTGTTTGTGATTTAACACAAAGCATAAACCCATCCCACTGTAACAAAGTGCACCCCAATTGGGATGGTCCCTGATCCGCTAAATAATATTAAAACCACTCCTTGAGAAAGACAACCCCGTTGCTCATAATAGCTTACACTGTGCAGAAGAGAGAGAGAGAGGACCTGCTGACCACAAGAGCTTACACTCTATAGAGAGAGCGAGAGAGAGGACCCTGATGACCATAAGAGCTTACAATCTTACAGGAGAGAGAACAAGGATTCTACTGACCACAAGAGGTTACATTGTACAGGAGAGAGAGAGAGAGAGAGAGGACCCCAGTGAACATAAGAGATTACACTCTACAGAAGAGTGAGAGGACTCCACTGACCAGAAGAGCTTACACTCTACAGGAGAGAGAGGACTTCCCTAACCACGAGAGCTTACACTCTACTGTAGAGAAAGGACAGCGCTGAACATAGGAGCTTACACTCTACAGGAGAGAGAGAGAGAGAGAGAGAGAAGACCCCACTGACCATAAAAGTTTACACTCTACAGGAGAGAAGAGAGAGACAGAGAGGACTCCACTGACCATAAGACCTTACATTCTACAGGAGAGAGAGAGCGAGGATCCTGCTGACCATAAGAGCTTACATTGCACAGAAGCGAGAGAGAGAGAGAGAGAGAGAGAGAGAGAGAGAGAGGATCCCGCTGAAAATAAGAGCTTACACTCTACAGGAGAGTGATAGGACTCCACTGACCAGAAGAGCTTACACTCCACAGGAGAAATAGAAAGGAACCTGGTGACTATAAGAGCTTATACTCTACAGGAGAGAGAGAGAGGACCCCACTGACCATAAGATCTCACACTTTATAGGAGAAGAGAGGACCCCACTGATCAAAAGAACTTATACTCTACATGAGAGAGAGACTTACTCTGTGGATGGAAAACAACTGCTATACAAACTGTGCTCCACTGGGAACCACACATCTGTGATGGCCCAGGTATTGACCCTTTTCTTACAGGGTATAATAATTCACCAGATTTCATAGCTGCAGAATATTGTGCTAAGGCCCGAGCCACTAAAGAAAAAGACGTTAGCCCTTCTCTCTGATGCTTCAGCAGTGGGGGACTTGGAGGCGGCCAAGGTTTTTTCTGCAAACTACGAAACGAATCTCAAGATGTTTGACTTTTTGTGAAACCACGAATTTCAGGAAGTTTGACTCAGATTAGGTCCTCTGCTGATTGATCCGTTCATCTCTAGTACCTATGTTGAGGAGGGCCATTGTATCAAATACTTATTTAACCTTGAGACGTAGGGGGGTTGTGGAAAATCACTGATGACACGTATTATTTCACCTTACATAGTCAGTTCAGATACAGTTAGGTCCAGAAATATTTGGACAGTGACACAAGTTTTGTTATTTTAGCTGTTTACAAAAACATGTTCAGAAATACAATTATATATATATAATATGGGCTGAAAGTGCACACTCCCAGCTGCAATATGAGAGTTTTCACATCCAAATCGGAGAAAGGGTTTAGGAATCATAGCTCTGTAATGCATAGCCTCCTCTTTTTCAAGGGACCAAAAGTAATTGGACAAGGGACTCTAAGGGCTGCAATTAACTCTGAAGGCGTATCCCTCGTTAACCTGTAATCAATAAAGTAGTTAAAAGGTCTGGGGTTGATTACAGGTGTGTGGTTTTGCATTTGGAAGCTGTTGCTGTGACCAGACAACATGCGGTCTAAGGAACTCTCAATTGAGGTGAAGCAGAACATCCTGAGGCTGAAAAAAAAGAAAAAATCCATCAGAGAGATAGCAAACATGCTTGGAGTAGCAAAATCAACAGTCGGGTACATTCTGAGAAAAAAGGAATTGACTGGTGAGCTTGGGAACTCAAAAAGGCCTGGGCGTCCACGGATGACAACAGTGGTGGATGATCGCCGCATACTTTCTTTGGTGAAGAAGAACCCGTTTACAACATCAACTGAAGTCCAGAACACTCTCAGTGAAGTAGGTGTATCTGTCTCTAAGTCAACAGTAAAGAGAAGACTCCATGAAAGTAAATACAAAGGGTTCACATCTAGATGCAAACCATTCATCAATTCCAAAAATAGACAGGCCAGAGTTAAATTTGCTGAAAAACACCTCATGAAGCCAGCTCAGTTCTGGAAAAGTATACTATGGACAGATGAGACAAAGATCAACCTGTACCAGAATGATGGGAAGAAAAAAGTTTGGAGAAGAAAGGGAACGGCACATGATCCGAGGCACACCACATCCTCTGTAAAACATGGTGGAGGCAACGTGATGGCATGGACATGCATGGCTTTCAATGGCACTGGGTCACTTGTGTTTATTGATGACATAACAGCAGACAAGAGTAGCCGGATGAATTCTGAAGTGTACCGGGATATACTTTCAGCCCAGATTCAGCCAAATGCCGCAAAGTTGATCGGACGGCGCTTCATAGTACAGATGGACAATGACCCCAAGCATACAGCCAAAGCTACCCAGGAGTTCATGAGTGCAAAAAAGTGGAACCTTCTGCAATGGCCAAGTCAATCACCAGATCTTAACCCAATTGAGCATGCATTTCACTTGCTCAAATCCAGACTTAAGACGGAAAGACCCACAAACAAGCAAGACCTGAAGGCTGCGGCTGTAAAGGCCTGGCAAAGCATTAAGAAGGAGGAAACCCAGCGTTTGGTGATGTCCATGGGTTCCAGACTTAAGGCAGTGATTGCCTCCAAAGGATTCGCAACAAAATATTGAAAATAAAAATATTTTGTTTGGGTTTGGTTTATTTGTCCAATTACTTTTGACCTCCTAAAATGTGGAGTGTTTGTAAAGAAATGTGTACAATTCCTACAATTTCTATCAGATATTTTTGTTCAAACCTTCAAATTAAACGTTACAATCTGCACTTGAATTCTGTTGTAGAGGTTTCATTTCAAATCCAATGTGGTGGCATGCAGAGCCCAACTCGCGAAAATTGTGTCACTGTCCAAATATTTCTGGACCTAACTGTATATCATCATGTGACACACATTAAAAATGGCTGCCATTTCCTGCTCTTCACACTCTGCTTTGGTATGCAAGGAATCTCCAGATGTAAGAAGACCACCATACAAAGGAAAGACCCACTGGCCAACCTAGAGGACCAACCCACAGATGACCTCACGGATCTGCCCACGGTGACATCATAGACCGCCAATCAGCCCATGGAGTAGCCCTTTGACCAATGGTCACATCTGGGCATGCACACTGTAGAGCCGACCATGTCCCTTTTCCTAGTTTATAGTCCATTTTTCTGTTGGAATAAATCTCTTGGTGCCAGTCTCTGATCAAGGAGAGACTTCACATCTGACCCTTTGTCTGGTGTAAGTCTTTCACGCATGCACTTGATCCACACCAATTAGGTCAGGAGCAGGCAACTAGTGAACATCCCAGAGTGTTCACCCTAATATCTATAGGTAGATATGATGGAGCCTTCCACTAACTGAAAACTTTGAAAAAATCTTCCATACATTTACGTACATATAGATGGCTCAAACATGATGTGAACTAAGCTCTAAAGTACCCAAATAATATCAACATACAGATGTGTCCTTCCTCACCTTCCCTCTCGGCTTAAGATTTCTCGAGATGAGTGATACAAGATAACCAACCAAAGCCAGTCACCTCGCGACACTCAACTCGGGATATTTAGAGCCATGAAGAAAGGTAAGGAGAGACCAAATAATAATGCTTCTGTGCATAAGGAAGACATTTTTTCTCTAGGCTTTAACCAATGACCCACCATTCTGGCTAATGATGTGAGCGGCCAACTGTGCAATTGTTCTCCATTATCTTGCGTATGGAAACGATTTGACAAAGGAGGACAATTTCTTTAATAAATCTAACATTCATTTCAGATCAAAGGCTCAAATGAAGTAAATTTATCGTGCCACATAAAAAAGTGAGTAAATGTTTTGCTGCTTTTGCAAAATTTTGCCTTGAGTGAAAGATCACCCCGTGCCACCGCTGGTGGAAGCTCTTGTGAGAAATGGCCTGCGAGCGCCGTCGAGGCAATGAAGGATGCAGAATGAATTATTAAATGATACGAAGCAGCGCAAAATAAATAGAGAATAATAGTAATAACTCCTAAGACAATGTTTACTGTTCCAGGACGGGGGGGAAATCTCCTGGAAGATGGAAGACGACTGTAACAAATCATCTTCCGCAAAGCTACAGTACATCAACAAATGAGCCTGCCGGGCTCGTTAGCATAATACGCATGCAGAAGAGCAAACACTGTCTACAATGAAACTTTTTAATTGTATTTCCGAGCACAATCCCTTCACTTAAACTCATTTTTTTTCATTTGTAAATGAAAACGAGGAATTAATTTAATTCAATTTAACAAGGAGCCGCAACTGGAAAATTGGACTTTACGAGGAGGGAGCGCGAGAGGCAGAAAGTTGTACCTTCCGGATGGTGGAGGATTTGTATAGCGGTAGCTGGGTGTTAATTGTAGTATCAGTCACCGGCCATAATAATCCATCTTCTTTATCTCTTCCTAACATATCATATAGGGCTTTGTGTAGCATCAGCCATTGTGCTGTATCTGTTACTGATAAACACGACGTTATGTACCATTAATCAAAACAGGACCATGAATATGTATAGTTCCATACCAAGTCTGAGTCAGCAGTATTCTCCTGCTCCACATCTTCTGAATTGTGGAAGATTGGGCAGGGCCAAAGATGGCACAAAAGGCAAATTCCCCTTGATCATTCACTACTTGAGAGATTCTGTCATACTGCAAGGAATGGGAGATGTCCGGTTGCAACGCTTGAGGCCGGTGTAGGGCAGCGAGTGGGATTAAGAGGAGGGGCGGTGTGTGCGCACACGTCTTAAGTGCACTCCCAGGAACTCTGTGCAGCATGTCAGGGCCCAGGAGGATCAGCGAGGCAAGCGGGATTAGTGGACCCACTGCACCACATGGGGGGACCTGGACTCACCCTTTATTCGGAGGTTCTTGACTAGGTACCCTCCCAGGGCAGTGACCGGGACTGTTGCAGCTGACCCCAGGGCAGGTGACAGACTTAGGTATACAGTTAGGTCCAGAAATATTTGGACAGTGACACAATTTTCGCGAGTTGGGCTCTGCATGCCACCACATTGGATTTGAAATGAAACCTCTACAACAGAATTCAAGTGCAGATTGTAACATTTAATTTGAAGGTTTGAACAAAAATATCTGATAGAAATTTTAGGAATTGTACACATTTCTTTACAAACACTGCACATTTTAGGAGGTCAAAAGTAATTGGACAAATAAACCAAACCCCAAAAAAAAAATTTTTATTTTCAATATTTTGTTGCGAATCCTTTGGAGGCAATCACTGCCTTAAGTCTGGAACCCATGGACATCACCAAACGCTGGGTTTCCTCCTTCTTAATGCTTTGCCAGGCCTTTACAGCCGCAGCCTTCAGGGCTTGCTTGTTTGTGGGTCTTTCCGTCTTAAGTCTGGATTTGAGCAAGTGAAATGCATTCTCAATTGGGTTAAGATCTGGTGATTGACTTGGCCATTGCAGAATGTTCCACTTTTTTGCACTCATGAACTCCTGGGTAGCTTTGGCTGTATGCTTGGGGTCATTGTCCATCTGTACTATGAAACACCATCCGATCAACTTTGCGGCATTTGGCTGAATCTGGGCTGAAAGTATATCCCGGTACACTTCAGAATTCATCCGGCTACTCTTGTCTGCTGTTATGTCATCAATAAACACAAGTGACCCAGTGCCATTGAAAGCCATGCATGCCCATGCCATCACGTTGCCTCCACCATGTTTTACAGAGGATGTGGTGTGCCTTGGATCATGTGCCGTTCCCTTTCTTCTCCAAACTTTTTTCTTCCCATCATTCTGGTACAGGTTGATCTTGGTCTCATCTGTCCATAGAATACTTTTCCAGAACTGAGCTGGCTTCATGAGGTGTTTTTCAGCAAATTTAACTCTGGCCTGTCTATTTTTGGAATTGATGAATGGTTTGCATCTAGATGTGAACCCTTTGTATTTACTTTCATGGAGTCTTCTCTTTACTGTTGACTTAGAGACAGATACACCTACTTCACTGAGAGTGTCTTGGACTTCAGTTGATGTTGTGAACGGGTTCTTCTTCACCAAAGAAAGTATGCGGCGATCATCCACCACTGTTGTCATCCGTGGACGCCCAGGCCTTTTTGAGTTCCCAAGCTCACCAGTCAATTCCTTTTTTCTCAGAATGTACCCGACTGTTGATTTTGCTACTCCAAGCATGTCTGCTATCTCTCTGATGGATTTTTTCTTTTTTTTCAGCCTCAGGATGTTCTGCTTCACCTCAATTGAGAGTTCCTTAGACCGCATGTTGTCTGGTCACAGCAACAGCTTCCAAATGCAAAACCACACACCTGTAATCAACCCCAGACCTTTTAACTACTTCATTGATTACAGGTTAACGAGGGAGACGCCTTCAGAGTTAATTGCAGCCCTTAGACTCCCTTGTCCAATTACTTTTGGTCCCTTTAAAAAGAGGAGGCTATGCATTACAGAGCTATGATTCCTAAACCCTTTCTGCGATTTGGATGTGAAAACTCTCATATTGCAGCTGGGAGTGTGCACTTTCAGCCCATATTATATATAGAATTGTATTTCTGAACATGTTTTTGTAAACAGCTAAAATAACAAAACTTGTGTCACTGTCCAAATATTTCTGGACCTAACTGTAGATAGGTACAGGCAGGGTGACTGAGGCAGGCTGTACAGGCAGGTATGGAGAGGAAAGGTGGGCACGGTTGGGATAGACAGGTATGGGAAGGACACAGGATTAACGGGACCCGACAACTAGCTAGCAGACTGGTATACTGACTAACTGAATGTGTTGCGCAGGCACCTCCCCTAACAAGGATGCCTTAAATACATATTTCCTGGAAATAGCGCACCAACCCTTTAAGAGGAGGGCCGGTGTGTGCGCGCACAACTTAGGTGCACTCCCAGGATCGCTGTACGGCATGTCCAGGGCCCAGGAGAGGCACTAAGTGGGATTAGTGGATTGTGGGAGATTGGGCAGGGCCAAAGATGGCACAAAAGGCCAATTCCCTTCATGGTCCGTCATACTGCAAGGCATCGGAGATGTCCAGTTGTAATGCTCACGGCCGGTGTAGGGCAGTGAGCGAGATTAGTGGACTCACTGAACCACAGGGGGGTGACCTGGTCTCACCCTTTAGTGGGAGGTGCAGGTGGCAGACTTAGGTTTAGATGGGTACAGGCGGGGTGACTGAGGCAGGCTGTACAGGCAGGTACGGACAGGCAAGGTATGGGAAGGACACAGGATTAACAGGACCCGACAATTAGCTAGCAGACTGGTATACTGACTAACTGAATGTGTTGCACAGGCACCTCCCCTAACAAGGATGCCTTAAATACATATTTCCTGGAAATTGCGCACCAACCCTTTAAGAGGAGGGCCGGTGTGTGTGCGCACAACTTAGGTGCATTCCCGGGGAACCCTGTGCAGCAAGTCCGGGAGGGGAAGGAGGCAGCAGCATATGTGGATTGCCAGGGGAGTGGCGGGGGAGGTCGTAACTTGGCCTCGGCGGTGAGCAAGTTGGTGTCTCTGTAGAGACGCTGGTGCTACACTGGTGTACAGAGTATAAAAGTTGTAGTATGTGTCATATCCGCAGGATATGCCATAAACTTAATGGTCCAGGAGAGCCTTGAGAATGAGGCTCCATGTCATGCTCCTGGTAATGGAGAAGTTGCCGTCCATGTGTGTGTCTCTCAACTCACTTTTATGTCCATCTGTTGAATACTTGTCAAGATAGGTACAGTGCCTATCCTTCCATCCAGTCACTCATCCATTTATCTACTCATCTCATACTTGTTAAGCGCTCTAAAGTGCACACGTGGTAAATAATGCAAAGTAAGGTCTAAGTGGATGACTCAGATGACCACTTGGACCTTTACTTCCTAAGCAACCATCAAGTGTTCCCTCGTACCATCTAAAGAATCCAGGGGAAGGTGCTGAAAAAATAAAGTAAACAAAAGTAATAATCTTCCAGGAGAAACACAATACACACAGATTGTATTTCCAACCAGGGTCCACTTCATAAATATCACCAGTGGGAAATGGAAGCCAGGGGAGGCTTTAGTTACACCTGCCCAGTGAGAAGGCAAAGCAAATTACATAATAGAAAACACTTGGTGGCAGAAAGGCAATGAACACACATAGTGTCCACACGGAGACAAAGTGTTCAGAACCAGGAAAGCAACTGTAACTGTCTGTGCCTAGTGGAGAGGGAAACGGACCACAGCACAGTAGGCCACTGGATCAAATCCAAGGCATGACAATACCTATCCATCCTATTGTCCCATCAGTCCACCTTTCCATCCATTCACTCATCCATCTATTCATTTACCTGACATCCATCCTGTAACCCATCCACCTGTCCATCTACGCATCTGTACACACACACACGCAATTGAGATGCTTGTGTGGAGAGATTGTTGACACTTCATACTGTGGGGGAGGCTGTAGAAATATTATAATGTGTGTGGGGACTGCTGGGGCATTCTATTGTGTGAGGGAACTGTGTGGGCCTCATACTTGGTAATGGGCTATAGAGGCATCATGCTGAATGAGAGCTTTATAATGTGTGTTGGGTTTAGGGTTATTTCCATCTCAGTGGGGAACGTCACTGCATATTTGGGTGATATCATACTGTGTGTGGAAGATCATACAGTGTGGGAGAGGAACATATATACAAGCAAGGGGGCTGTATATACCAGGAAGGTGACAGTATATACCAGGAGGGGCCCAGGAGAGGAGCATATATACCCGGAGGGAGAAAATATATACCAGGAGAGACCAGGAGGGGGACAGTATATACCAGGATGGGGGCATATCTACCAGGATGGGTAACATATATACCAGGATAGGAGAATATATATCAGGATGGAGGACATATATACCAGGATAGGGGACATATATACCAGGATGAGGTTTATATTTACCACCAAGTAGCCCAGGATGGGAGACATATTTACTATGATGGGGGATATTACAGGATCAGGGCATAGATTTACCAGTATGAGGGACATATATACCAGGATAGGGGACATACAGTATATACCAGGATGAGGGATATATTTACCACAAAGTAGCCCAAGATGTGAGACATATTTACTAGGATGGGGGACATTACAGGATGGGAGGCATATATACCAGGATGGGGAACATATATACCAGGATGTGGAACATATATACCAGGATAGGGGACATATATACCAGGAAGAGGGATATATTTACTACAAAGTAGCCCAAGATATGAGACATATTTACTAGGATGGGGGACCTTACAGGATGGGGGGTATATATACCAGGATGGGGGGCATATATACCAGGATGGGGAACATATATACCAGGATGTGAAACATATATACCAGGATGAGGGATATATTTACCACAAAGTAGTCCAAGATATGAGACATATGTACTAGGATGGGGGACATTACAGCATGCGGGGCATATATACCAGATTAGGGAACATATATATCAGGATGTGAAACATATATACCAGGATGGGGGACATATTTACCAGGAAGGAGTGCAGAATGGTTGACATTAGAACAGTATGGGGGACATTACTACATAATGGGGGGGGGGGAGGGGGGCAACTCGTATGTTTTTATAGGATTTAGAACACTAAATGGCGATGGGGGGGCAGGTCCAAATTTTTCACCGGGGCCCATCAAACTCTAGTTACGCCACTGCCTTAACCAATTCATCTGTCCATCCATATTTTCATCTAATATATCTAAAAATCCATTAAATCATAGAGCTGAAAATATAATAAGCAAAACACCGCTCTAAACAGGAAGGAGGTGCAGAACAATGGGAACCCGCGCTACTACATACGTGAATGTAGGAGAACAAGCTGCAAAACAAACCCTTTATTAAGAGCGTGCTTCGCTGTGCTTCCACAATGAAAGGTTTTGAGGTGGCTGCGCCCACTTATATTGTTGTATCTGTATTTGGAAAGCGCGTGTTTTATTCATTTCTCCACTGTTATTTGTAAGTATTTGTATTATGTCCTTGATATTAATGCAAGGAATGTGTATTTTTTGTTTTATTTTCCATTAAATGGATGTAGTGGGAATGTATACTTGAATAAATACGTGCTTCTATCTGTGTGGCCTTGTAGTCTGTGTGCTCCTCGCTCAGAATATTTGACTACCTTCAGTACATTAGTAGATCCGTGTTTTATTGTTCATACTGATCATATAATTGCTGGGTGAGATTTCGGTATTATGCCTAATCTCCTATCTCGTATAAAGCTGTGATATTACATTAAAGTGACGCTACAACTTTTAACAACACGTTTCTAGGTTTGATGTTCTGTGATGTTGCAGCTTTTTCTGGAGTTTTTCTAATACAATTAAGCCAAATCCTTCTGGGTCCACTCATTATATCTCATGAATATTCACCGCTTGCCCTGCCCACTCTCTGTCACAGTGTCTGTGATTGGTTGCAGTCAGACTGCTGGTGTGCAGGTGTCTATGATTGGTTGACTCAGAGTCATTAGAAAACAATAATGAAACTTTTTGGCCACCACTAGGGGGAGCTGGAGTACTTACTGCATACAGTTTTTGCTTTGAATTTAACACTGTAAGGACCAGGTCTATATTTGCCTTAAAGGCACACCTGTGCAATAATCATGCATCTTGATATGCAAACTTGAACTGTAAAGTTCACAATCCGTGCACAGACCCTTTTCAGGGAAGTTCGTATAAAGTTCGGGTTTGACCACCTGAATAAGAATAAAAAAGGCAAAATGAGGGGAAAAAAAAGCAGGACAGTTATACTTACCGAGTCTCTGCGCGGCTGTAACACTACTTCCTGGTCCACTCATTAAATCTCATGAATATTCACTGCTTTCCCCTCCCACCCTCTGTTACAGTGTATGTGATAGGTTGAAGTCAGGCTGCTGGTGTGTTGGCGTCTGTGATTGGTTGCCCTCACAGAAGCTGTCTGAGTCCTGGAAATGAAGTGTAAAAAGAAATAAATAATTGGAAAAAATGGCGTAGCGTCCCCTGTATTTTGTTATCTAGAGCAAATAAGCTGTACTAGTTATCTTAGCTGTGTATGAAAATATGAGGGACCCCATGTGATTTTTTAAATTATTTAAATCAATCATTTTCTAAAATGTTATGGGATCCCCCCCCAATTATGATACCCTGCCAAGATAAAGCAGACAGCTAGAGGCTGATATTCTCAGGCTTGGGAAGGCCCATGGTTATTGGGCCCTCCCCAGCCAAAAGGGTGCTTTACACGCTGCGACATCGCTACCGATATATCGTCGGGGTCACGTCGTTAGTGACACACATGTGGCGCCGGTAGCGACATCACAGTGTGTGACACCAAGGAGTAACGTGCAACGATTGCAAAATCGTTCAAAAACGGTGATCGTTGACACGTCACTCCTTTCCTTAATATCGCTGCTGCCACAGGTACGATGTTGTTTGTCGTTCCTGCGGCAGCACACATCACTATGTGTGACACCCCAGGAACGACAAACATCTCCTTACCTGCGTCCACCGGCAATGCGGAAGGAAGGAGGTGGGCGGGATGTTACGTCCCGCTCATCTCCGCCCCTCTGCTTCTATTGGCTGGCTGCTTAGTGACGCCACAGTGACGTCGCTATGACGCCGAACGCACCTCCCCCTTGAGAGAGGGATTGTTCGGCGGTCACAGCGACATTGCTGACAAGGTATGTGCGTGTGACACTGCCGTAGTGATAATGTTCGCTACAGCAGCGATCACCACATATCGCACGAATGACGGGGGCGGATGCTATCACGCTCGACATCGCTAGCAATCCCTAGCGATGTCGGAGTGTGTAACGCCCCCTTAAAAGTAACAACACACAGTCCCCGCAGAAATGATGCATCCATTAGATGTGTCAATCCTGGATGTTTACTCGGCTCATCCCAATTGCTCTGCTGCGGTGGCAATATAAGGGGTTAATAATAGCTGTGATTGGTCAAAACATCACAGCTTTCAGCAAGCCTATGGTTAATAATGGGGAGGGGGTCTATGACCCATTACTAATCTTGTAAGTAAAAAGAAATAAACACATAACACAGAGAAAAACATTTATAAAAAAGTTACGATGTAATCCACAGGCATGACGTCCCATGATAATCCTGGCTCTGCTAAATCATGAGGTTGCAGTGCACAGTCACATAAGAAAACGTGATCGATGAGTGCGGCATCAGGGACACATTAATGGAGCTGCAGCTGTGAGCGGTGACGTCAGTGAGGTCACCAGAGGTCACAGCTGGCTGTTCCCACAGTACCCCAGCTGTGACCTAACGTTAACTGACCTGAGGTGAACCAATGAACTCAGTGACCTCACCTAAGGTGAACTCTATTAACTGACCTAAGGTGAAGTCATTGAACTCAATGCACTTTGGTTAGAAACATTTCTGCACCAAATCTGCATTTCCTGGCAAAAAAATGCACCCAAACCACATGCATTTTTATGCGGTTTTGTTTGCCTGCAACCAAATAATCAACGTGTGCACATTGCCTAATCCGGTAATCTGGCATTGAGTTCAATGACTTCGCCTGAGGCGAGGTCAGTGAGTTCAATGAGTTCACCTCAGGTCAGTTCACCTAGGATATATTACAAATGATCAAACAAACACAGGTTCAAGTTTTCTGGAGGGACAGAGGCTAAAGAAAAAAAAAAAATCCAAACAATATTTGAGTTTATATCAACCCTCTTTTCCCAGTTCAAAAATAAACAAAATGCCAGAATTTGCATTTAAATTGGTAGCGTAAAAAATCCTGGACAACCCCTTTAATGAGTAAGAAATTAGAACTTCAGGCCATAATAAATATATTAAAAAAGACAAATGTGCAATGCAAGATCTGCAACAAAGCTTCCCCTGGATGAGCGCCACTGGCTTCTCTTTAGATATGGCTGCGTCCTTTATGCCCTGGACGCAGGGATCATTTTCTTGTAAATCATTAACACATTTGAAGTGATTTCCAGATTTAAATGTCGGGCTCAGTAGATGTCACGCCAAGTATAAGGGAACTTCCGGCAAGTACCGCAATACGCAGGGTATACTGGGAACAGGATACAATGATGGACCCTGGTGCTATCTAGATGGGGGTGATCCCTGCACTTCCAAACGTCCCTATACGGGTACTTCCCACGTCACCGTCACGGGCCTAGGCCCTCGTTTGTCCTGAATTCACCCTGGCTAGTGAGAAGGCCGGCAAGAGCACTAGTCTCACCACTGCAATAATGCAGCACAAGGGAAGGGAGACAGACAAAGGGGAAATGGACACAAAAGGAAAATACTTCAAACTCCTCCATGTAGCTAAGCATCACAGCTGCAATTGTAACAACTCCTCAGCTTCTTTCAGAGACCTTCTCCTTCCAAAGTAGTCAGCATAAGAATAAGGATTCTATCAGTAAGACACGTGACTATTTATAGAGAAGGGGAGTGGTCACAAAGAGTTGCACCTGAATCTGTACCCTAAGTTCCCTAACATCCTTATACGGGTCCCTCCCCCACCATCACCGTCATGTGCCTAGGCCCTAAATTGCCTTGAACTCACCCTGGCTAATGAGAAGGCCGGAAAGAGCACTAGTCTCACTACTACATTGATACAATAACAGTTTAGGCAGACAAACAGAGTGGAAAAAAACACCAAAAAGAAAGCACTACAAGTTTCTTCAATGCAGCAAAACACCACCTCTGAAATAGTCACAACTCCTCAGCTTCTTTCAGAGACTGGCTCCTTCCAAAGAGGTCATCTTAAGAATGAGATTCTATCACCGGAGTCAGATGGTAAAGGCGGCATTATACGCTACAATTTATCTGCCGATATGTCGTCGGGGTCACGGATTCCGTGATGTACATCCGGCATCATTAGCAACGTCGTTACGTGTGACACCTACAAGCGACTCCGATTGATCGCAAATAGGTTGAAAATTGTTGATCGTTGACACGTCGTTCACTTTCAAAATATTGTTCATCGTTTGGAACGCAGCAGACATATTGGTACGTTTGACACCCTGCCAACGACAAACAACATCCACATGACCGCCTTGGTCAAACAATATATCGCTGAACGATTTTGCGTCGCTTGTGAGATCGTGATGTGTGACCGCAAATAAACGACCTATGAGCGATCTCGGCAAATCGTAACTACGATCTGGGCGATGATCACATCGCTAATGAGATCGTCAGATAAATCGTAGCGTGTAACGGGGCCTTAACAAACGTGGCTCTTTATAGAGAAGGGGAGTGGTCACAAAAGAGCTGCACCTGAGATTAAGGCTACAAAGGACAGCCAGATAGAAAAGAGTCCTTAACTCCTACAGCACTAAAAGCAAGTAGATTTCACTCAAATACAATTAGTGGATCTGTGAGCAATAAGACGTTGTGATCTTCTGAGCCCAGTCCTGTGAGAGGTCTCTGCAGAGCGGGACACACTCATGACAGTAGATTTATCACAAAACTACACCCAATGTACTCTGTAGTCCAAGGAGAGCTGAGCAGAGCCATTCAAAACTGAAGGGGTTTTGTCCACAGCAGAGGATTTCTTACAAGGGGTAAGGTAGGAAGGTGCGGGTAGTTGGTAGGGAAGGAAGGAGGATGGAGGGGTAAGATAGGAAGGTGCGGTAGTTGGTAGGGAAGGAAGGAGGATGGAGGGGTAAGGCAGGAAGGTGCAGGTAGTTGGTAGGGACGGAAGGAGGATGGAGGGGTAAGATAGGAAGGTGCGGTAGTTGGTAGGGAAGGAAGGAGGATGGAGGGGTAAGGCAGGAAGGTGCAGGTAGTTGGTAGGGACGGAAGGAGAATGGAGGGGTAAGACAGGAAGGTGCGGTAGTTGGTAGGGAAGGAAGGAAGATGGAGGGGTAAGATAGGAAGGTGTGGTTAGTTGGTAGGGAAGGAAGGAGGATGGAGGGGTAAAACAGAAAGGTGCCGGTAGTTGGCAGGGAAGGAAGGAGGATGGAGGGGTAAAACAGAAAGGTGCCGGTAGTTGGCAGGGAAGGAAGGAGGATGGAGGGGTAAGACAGGAAGGCGCGGGTGGATGGTAGGGACAGAAGGAGGATGGAGGGGTAAGACAGGAAGGTGCGGGTAGTTGGTAGGGAAGGAAGGAGGATGGAGGGGTAAGACAAGAAGGCGGAGGTAGTTGGTAGGGAAGGAAGTAGGATGAAGCGGTAAGACAGGAAGGTGCTGGTAGTTGGTAGGGAAGGAAGGAGGATGGAGGGGTAAGATAGGAAGGTGCGGTAGTTGGTAGGGAAGGAAGGAGGATGGAGGGGTAAGGCAGGAAGGTGCAGGTAGTTGGTAGGGACGGAAGGAGGATGGAGGGGTAAGATAGGAAGGTGCGGTAGTTGGTAGGGAAGGAAGGAGGATGGAGGGGTAAGGCAGGAAGGTGCAGGTAGTTGGTAGGGACGGAAGGAGAATGGAGGGGTAAGACAGGAAGGTGCGGTAGTTGGTAGGGAAGGAAGGAAGATGGAGGGGTAAGATAGGAAGGTGTGGTTAGTTGGTAGGGAAGGAAGGAGGATGGAGGGGTAAAACAGAAAGGTGCCGGTAGTTGGCAGGGAAGGAAGGAGGATGGAGTGGTAAGACAGGAAGGTGCCGGTAGTTGGTAGGGAAGAAAGGAGGATGGAGGGGTAAGACAGGAAGGTGCCGGTAGTTGGTAGGGAAGGAAGGAGGATGGAGGGGTAAGACAGGAAGGTGTCGGTAGTTGGTAGGGAAGAAAGGAGGATGGAGGGGTAAGACAGGAAGGTGATGTAGTTGGTAGGGAAGGAAGATGGATGGAGGGGTAAGACAGGAAGGTGCCAGTAGTTGGTAGGGAAGGAAGGTGGATGGAGGGGTAAGACAGGAAGGCATCGGTAGTTGGTAGGGAAGGTGGATGGATGGATCGGTTCCCAAAAAGTAATTTGCTGGAATAAAAGCAAATATCCAAATTAAGGAAAAACAATGTAACAACATGTTGTCAGGACCTGTAACTATATTTCCAGCTTGTACTATAACAAAATAAACGTTTCCTTTTTTCTTTGTCCCATGAATATTTCAATAAGTGATTTCCTGATTGTGGATATTTAGGTTCCCTCGAATTTAACCCCTTCCTTGCACCCTGCATCCTTTCCCCCGTCTACGGCACGTCGCCTTCGCCTAGCTGCAGGGGCCGTTTATCCATAGCGCACGCATTAAATATTGATGTTTTGGAGCCCTTTGTGCAGTACAATGCCTTTTATGCTGTAATAAGTACAATTTTTGTCATATCATGGAGGCCGGCTCTATATTTACTACCGTTTCCGTGTGACACTCTAAGTATATAGTTTGCGCTAATGTAAAATTCCAGCAGGAGGCCGCTCGCTAATTTGTTTAGGGGAATTACGCAGCACATTTTTTAGGTCGGCAAATCTGTTATTCACTTGATGTCTGCTACATGATAAACCACAATAACGTTGTGCCGTGGAGCAGTTGACGTGGGGCAGAGGAAGGTTGTGATTCATTGAACCCTGTATTTCCAATTACTGAGTCCTGGAGGTTTGCAAACTAGCAGCGTATAATTTATTTATACATTGATTTAGACAGAAATACAAAGAGATCGCACTCATTTTCCAGTGCGTTGTTCCTGGGGACTTAATACAGGAAGGTAAATACATTTAAAGGGGTTGTCCACTTTTTGGGAGGGACTTGTTATCATTTAAGTGCATGTATTGGGGGATAATCAAATCATTTTTGAAATTGGGTTTAATTAAATATCTTGCATCGTTTGGTTTTTACAGGGACTTTTGTTTCCCGGCATATTCAACTTTGGTCATAAATGAGCTCAGCATCAGAAGGAGCTCACTGATTGAGTCTTAGTTAACTCCTTCTGCAGCCAGCAATAGAGAGTGCAACACAGAAGGTGGTGCCCATATCATGCAATGTTAGGCTCTGCACACAACTGTTGGTACGATATCATCAGACACTGTTCACACCAGAGTCTGACAAGCAACCTAAGGCTTCTGGACTGTTCAGCCAGACCCGGGCTTCGGCTGGTTCAGGTTCTCCGGTCTTCAGCTCTGCAGGAGCTAATTCCTTCAGACTTTCAGACTTGTGAGCAGGGCCTAAGAGAGCTCAGGTTGCTGATTGTCACGTGTACCTGTTAGGCACTGTATACACCTGCTGGTACGATGTTGTCAGACACTGTTCACACCACGGTCTGACAAGCAACCTGAGGCTTCTGGATTGTTCAGCTAAAGCCGGGTGTTGGCTGCTTCAGGTTCTCTGGTCTTCAGCTCTGCAGGAGTTAATTCCTGCAGACTTGTGAGCAGGAACTAGGAGCTCAGGTTGCTGATTGCCAAGTGCATCTGTCTCCTTCCTATATAAAACATGGCTTCCTTCCTGTAGGCGCCGATGATAGCTTCAGCATAAGCTCCAGCGATCCTGGTCTTGGTGGTTATCCTGTTTATGGTGAGTGGTGTGAATGTTCCCCTGTTGTGTGTTACTTCCTTCCCTTTTTCGTTCCTCCCCGGTACCCATATTGTCTCTCCTGTGTTTTGAGTGCATTGTGTATGTTTGTCTTCTCCATTGTCCTTATCTTTTTGTGGGGTTTTGTCATTGTGTTTTCTGGCCTGCACCAGGGGTGGGGGAGAAGGGGAGTAAGATCAGGGCTCGGACAGGAGTCAGGGTCATACTAGGGGCTCGGACCTGGCTACCATCAAAAGTACCTCCGAGATAAAGGACAGCACAGGGACTCAAGTCTGAGGGCCAACCTAGGGGCCCTTGTCCTGTCATTACATACCCCATGACATGGCATTTAAACAATACCAACACCTGGCGTGAGTCTCACTATAAAATCCTACCACTCTGTTTGAGAAGTTCCAGTGTCACATTATGATTTAGTTTCAGAAATTGAATTTTCCACGGAGGTCCCACTGATGAACCCAATACTACACCTTCTTCACAGTTTTCTCCTTTTCAGTGAACCCAAGACGTCTTTTTATGGTGGTCATCAGGAGGCTTTGTACAATGGCGCCCTAGTGAAAATACTGCTGCCCTAATGTTTGGAATCGGAAAAAACATTCTGATCATCCCTTTGATTGCTGTGGTCAAGAGTGACCATGTTATTAGCATTGGGGACTCCTCTTAGATTAGAGGTGGGGCGCCTATTTACCTTTATACTTGGGGACCTAGAGAGGACCTGAGTTCTGTCTGTAGACTCAGCCTACTGTTGGGGCACATAACGTGACCTTAGAACTCAGTATTGAGACACTTGTTAAGGATAGGGAATACCTTTCCGATCACTAAAGGTTCTGACTGCCTGTAACAGCAGTCCGGGACCACAGATACAAACTGCTTAACCAGAATTGACTATTGTAAGCTGCTGACTAATCAGAATCCCGAGGTACCCTGAAACATTTTAACCCCTATACAGGGATCTGGATTTACTGCAAGGTCCAGGAGTTTGCTGCCTATGGAAAGCCTGCAGTTGAGAGACAGGGTACAAAATCAGAAGGCAGGAGGAATGTCAAGAAAACAGGCTGAGGTCAAAACCAAAATGTCAGGCAAGATACAGAATCGGCAGGCAGGAGGAACGTCAGGAAAACAAGTTGAGGTAAAAAACGAGATGTCAGGAACGGTACAGAGTCAGCAACATGGCACAGAATCTGCAGGCACGACGAACGTCAGCAAAAGAGGCCGATGTCAAAGCCGAGATGTAAGGCAACATACAGAATTGGCAGGCATGAGGAACGTCAGGAAAACAGGTCAAGGTCAAAACCAAGATGCCAGGCAAGGCACAGAATCGGCAGGCAGGAGGAACGTCAGGAAAACAGGCCAAGGTCAAAACCGAGATGTCAGGAACGGTACAGAGTCAGCAACATGGTACAGCATCGGCAGGCCTGAGGAACGTCAGGAAAACAGGCCAAGGTCAAAACTGAAATGTCAGACAAGGTACAGAATCATCAGGCATGAGGAATGTCAGGAAAACAGGCCGAGGTCAACAGGGGACAAAACACCAAGTTGTGCACAGTACCAGTAAAGCATGTAGCTCTAGTGAAAAACAAGGCTATATCTGGCAAGGAACAGCAGACCAGTGAAGTTATAAAAAGGGTGTGGTGCCTTACAATTGGCTGGAGTGGGAGTAAATTACTTCAGCTGGAAGGCACACACCACCACAGTCAGCCCGTGGTACTGCAAGTCCCAGCCATGCCAAGCTTGGTGGATGTGTGGAGACTGCACCAACCAAAGCTACAGGTACTGACTCCTCCCTTATCACCAGCACCACCTACAGTGGGAAAAAGGTGGCACTTGGTGCAGCAGAAGTCGCAGGAGCAGACTCTGGTGGAGATATAACACCGCCATGATCCCCACCGATCACAAGAACCAACGAAGCAGTGAACATGACCAACCTCTGCTCCATTCATCCAGGGCTCTGCAGAGCCATAATTCTTGGGATCGTTGTTGGGTATGGTGGTCGGATCCCTAGTGCTCGAAAAGTTATCAACTATCCTTTGGTCTTAGGCACCTACAGATCTAGTTCTTGTGAAGGCACAGTGTCAGTACATCTTATTAAAGTGTTTCTAATCCAAGCATGTATGAAACTTTGACGTTCCTTATCAAAAAAGGTCAGGCGTTCCCCCCTTGGCCATGATGACCAAAGGAAATATACGTAGGGTGCATTCAATATTGCAAATTGTGGAACAGTGCACAATCCCGAGCACATATTGCTACAAGCTTGACGGCGCCCAGAGGTGACTGCTCGTTAAACCCGTCCAATTCACAAGTTTATCTCTCAGGCTCCTTGTCATGGAGTTGTGAAGATGCAACATGAGAAGGGCTCGTGTGCTCTGCGAGAAGAGGTTACTTACATAACGCTGAAGTTTGGGGCTAGGTTTTAGAGCTCGCTGCAGAAACAGCGTCTTATCCTTCCCTCCAGGCCGAGATTCGCTCTTCCGGACGGATTTAACTGCTTTGTGGAGTGAACGCCGCTGACAGGTAAAACTTGGGAATCAGCGCCCCGGGCACGCAATTGTCTGCTTGAGATAACACCGGCGAAGAAAAGAAAGAAGATTGGAAAGTAAAGCAGATAGAAAAGTTGTTAGAAACTACTACACATTTCTTTGATTTTTTTTTTATTTGTGGATGCGGGGGGGGGGGATTGTGACAGGTCATGTGATCTTCAATTATTAGCGCCAAAAGCCATGTGGCTGCTACAAGGCATTGGGAAAAGTCATTGTCCCTAGGTTATGTGGAAACTGGATCAATCAATCAAAAGCTACATAAGCAGGTGCCCAGGGCTGTCCTTTGCCTTCCTGTAGCTGCACAAGTTGCCCAGAGAATGTCTTATTATGCCTAGGCTCTCTCCTAGGCACAAACCGGCGTGCCAAAGTGTGTTATGTCATAAATTCATATCTAAATATCACTTTATTTAAATATCAAGTTGTCACCCCCAAAAATCACTCAAAAGAGCCCCCACTACATGTCTCAACTCTGTGGCCATTGCCTGTTGTTAAGTGTTTTCTGTCTTCAGCAACGAAAGAAGATGTGAAATTGGATTACAGAAATTGAGGAGGGTATTTTTTTCTATAGAAAGCAGGGGCAGGTCTTTATATCTCTACTATAAGCAGGCGCGTGCCTTTATATCTCTACTGTAAGCGGGGGTAGGTTTTTATAATCTCTACTATAAGCAGGGGCAGGTCTTTATAATCTCTACTGTAAGCAGGGGCAGGTCTTTATAATCTCTACTATAAGCAGGGGCAGGTCTTTATAATCTCTACTGTAAGCAGGGGCAGGTCTTTATAATCTCTACTGTAAGCAGGGGCAGGTCTTTATAATCTCTACTATAAGCAGGGGCAGGTCTTTATATCTCTACTATAAGCAGGCGCGTGCCTTTATATCTCTACTGTAAGCGGGGGCAGGTTTTTATAATCTCTACTATAAGCAGGGGCAGGTCTTTATAATCTCTACTGTAAGCAGGGGCAGGTCTTTATAATCTCTACTATAAGCAGGGGCAGGTCTTTATAATCTCTACTGTAAGCAGGGGCAGGTCTTTATAATCTCTACTGTAAGCAGGGGCAGGTCTTTATAATCTCTACTATAAGCAGGGGCAGGTCTTTATAATCTCTACTATAAGCAGGGGCAGGTCTTTATAATCTCTACTGTAAGCAGGGGCAGGTCTTTATATCTCCACTATAAGCAGGCGCGTGCCTTTATATCTCTACTGTAAGCGGGGGCAGGTCTTTACATCTCTACTATAAGCAGGGGCAGGTCTTTATAATCTCTACTATAAGCAGGGGCAGGTCTTTACATCTCTACTATAAGCGGGGGCAGGTCTTTACATCTCTACTATAAGCAGGGGCAGGTCTTTACATCTCTACTATAAGCAGGGGCAGGTCTTTACATCTCTACTATAAGCAGGGGCAGGTCTTTACATCTCTACTATAAGCAGGGGCAGGTCTTTATAATCTCTACTGTAAGCAGGGGCAGGTCTTTATAATCTCTACTGTAAGCAGAGGCAGGTCTTTACATCTCTACTATAAGCAGGGGCAGGTCTTTATAATCTCTACTGTAAGCAGGGGCAGGTCTTTATATCTCTACTGTAAGCAGGAGCAGGTCTTTATAACTACTGTAAGCAGGGGCAGGTCTTTGTATCTCGACTGTAAGCAGGGGCAGGTCTTTATATCTACTGTAAGCAGGGGCAGGTCTTTATATCTCTACTGTAAGCAGGGGCAGGTCTTTATATCTCTACTGTAAGCAGGGGCAGGTCTTTATATCTCTACTGTAAGCAGGGGCAGGTCTTTATATCTACTGTAAGCAGGGGCAGGTCTTTGTATCTTGACTGTAAGCAGGGGAAGGTCTTTATATCTCTACTATATGCAGGGGCAGGTCTTTATCTGCTGTAAGCAGGGGAAGGTCTTTATATCTCTACTATAAGCAAGGGCAGGTCTTTATAATCTCTACTATAAGCAGGGGCAGGTCTTTACATCTCTACTATAAGCGGGGGCAGGTCTTTACATCTCTACTATAACCAGGGGCAGGTCTTTACATCTCTACTATAAGCAGGGGCAGGTCTTTACACCTCTACTATAAGCAGGGGCAGGTCTTTATAATCTCTACTGTAAGCAGGGGCAGGTCTTTACATCTCTACTATAAGCAGGGGCAGGTCTTTATAATCTCTACTGTAAGCAGGGGCAGGTCTTTATAATCTCTACTGTAAGCAGGGGCAGGTCTTTACATCTCTACTATAAGCAGGGGCAGGTCTTTATAATCTCTACTGTAAGCAGGGGCAGGTCTTTATATCTCTACTGTAAGCAGGAGCAGGTCTTTATAACTACTGTAAGCAGGGGCAGGTCTTTGTATCTCGACTGTAAGCAGGGGCAGGTCTTTGTATCTACTGTAAGCAGGGGCAGGTCTTTATATCTCTACTGTAAGCAGGGGCAGGTCTTTATATCTCTACTGTAAGCAGAGGCAGGTCTTTATGTCTACTGTAAGCAGGGGCAGGTCTTTGTATCTTGACTGTAAGCAGGGGAAGGTCTTTATATCTCTACTATACGCAGGGGCAGGTCTTTATATATCTGCTGTAAGCAGGGGAAGGTCTTTATATCTCTACTATAAGCAGAGGCAAGTCTTTATATCTCTACTGTAAGCAGGGGCAGGTCTTTATATCTCTACTGTAAGCAGGGGCAGGGCTTTATATCTGTACTGTAAGCAGGAGCAGGTCTTTATATCTCTACTGTAAGCAGGGGCAGGTCTTTATATCTCTACTGTAAGCAGGGGCAAGTCTTTGTATCTCTACTGTAAGCAGGGGCAGGTCTTTATATCTCTACTGTAAGCAGGGGCAGGTCTTTATATCTCTACTGTAAGCAGGGGCAAGTCTTTATATCTCTACTGTAAGCAGGGGCAGGTCTTTATATCTCTGCTGTAAGCAGGGGAAGGTATTTATATCTCTACTGTAAGCAGGGGCGGGCTCTTTATATCTCTACTGTAAGCAGGGGCGGGTCTTTATCTCTCTACAGGAAGCAGGGGAAGGTCTTTATCTCTCTACAGGAAGCAGGGGTGGGTCTTGATCATGCTACTGTATTTGGGGCAATAATACAGAAGAGAGAAAGGAGAGAAAAACACACACACATTGGGGTATACAGTAAAGGGTAGAGGAAGTTAGGGGGAGGTGAAGTGGGTGCTCATGTGACCAGGTTGTGCTTGTCACAACACCATTATATGTCCATAGAGAATACAGCTACTACAGTCACACCCACAGATAGAAGAATATCTTCATCTGAAAATATATTGAAGAGTAAAAGGAGATGAATGTTTTCTGAGTGGCCATTCTGCTGCTGGAAAAGTAGTCGTTCCATATTGTGGTAGTATACAATAGTAGATTTATGACGTGTTTCAAGTTCATACCGAATTCTTTATGTGTCTACTGTAAGTGGCGGCGTGGTGGCTCAGTGGTTAGCACTGTAGTCTTGTGGTGGCTCAGTGGTTAGCACTGCAGTCTTGTGGTGGCTCAGTGGTTAGCGCTGCAGTCTTGTGGTGGCTCAGTGGTTAGCACTGCAGCCTTGCAGCGCTGGGGTCCTGGGTTCGTATCCCACCAAGGACAACATCTGCAAGGAGTTTGTATGTTCTCCCCGTGTGTGCGTGGGTTCCTCCGGGTTCTCCAGTTTCCTCCCACACTCCAAAGACATACAAATAGGGAATTTAGATTGTGAGCCCCAATGGGGACAGCGTTCCCGATGTATGTTAAGCGCTGCGGAATATGTTAGCGCTATATAAAAATAAAGATTTTTTTTTTTTAATTTATTTTAAGTGGAGGGGGGGGGTGTCAGGTATTTGTCTCTTTCAGCCTGCTCCCCCAGTTAAATTACATCAAACATAATGAAGAGGTGGGATTTCAGTTCAGAGAAGACAATGGTATAAGCAATGCATACTGGAAAAAAAGAGAATGTAATTTCCAGCACCTATAGTGCTGGCAGAATGAGGATGATGATATTAAAGAAAAAGAATTCACTATACAAGTGTCTTGTAATGTAATTTATTCTTCTTAAAAGGACAACAAAATGTGACTCCTCTTACGGGGAATTACTCTTTTCTTGCATCCCTGATATCAGCTTTATAAAATTTTGCAAAAATTTATGCAAAAAATATATTTTTGAGTTTCTTTTGGAGATCAGAGCACTGTATGTATTTGTGCGGTTATTACAGCATCGTTTGCACCCTCCTTTCAGTAAAAGAGAATTTGGTGGGCGTTTTTGAGCACCTGTGCAATGACAAGACGAGTTGATGCATAAAGCGAACGTCGCATTCCTCGGAGAGAGAAAGGGACAACTCAACTTGCAAAGCTTTTAGCGAGACCCGGCTCACAAAGCTGCAGGTGAAATGTGCTTTGTCTTTGTGTTAATGGAATATGTGCTCATCCTCTTGTGGTATTGTTTGTCCCGCTCTTTGTGCTCAGACTTTTTTTTCCCACGTCTCCGTTCAGACTTCGCCCCATTCATATATTACATACTTTAGACTGTAAAGACTTTTTCTAAAGAAACTATTATTAAGATGGTATCTGGCCATAAGCGTGTCTTCTACTTCTGTATGGGCTATGATGGAATATTAGTATTATGTTCTCTCTGTATAGAATCGTGATAGGGTTCTTTATAAATAGCACCGAATTATGTTGACTTTATATTGAAGCTTTACAATTCACTAAAAGTCAGGGAAAACTAGAGTCCAAAATCTCCGAAGAAATAATGAAGAATTGAAAAATACCTTTTTCTCTACTTACAAGACACTTTCTCCCCTACTGAACTCTTCAAAAACTCAGAAAAACTGCTAAAATCCTTTTCTATTTAACACAAGAGCCTGCTCAGTGAGAGATCTGCCTATTGAGGTCTATGGAGATAAAATGATTAGAGCAGAGTGAGAAAAAAACTGTTTTAGTGAGTGTTTTATCTCTCTCCAGATTTGGAGTCACAGCTACACTGATGAAGTGACATACGAAACGCGCGTCGGAGTGTTTGATGAAGTGAAGTATGAAATGCGCGTGGAGTGCCTGATGAAATGACATACAAAATGCGCGTTGGAGCGTGAGGCACACAGAAAACACCGGCATATACAGATATTGAGAAGCTATTATTTGTCTATTTTGTAGGTTAATTTGGACACTGGTCCTGATATGTATACGGAGATACCTCATATACATGTTTGGAGTCACAGCTACACTGATGAAGTGACCACACCCTGATGAAGGGACGTACGAAATGCACGTCGGAGCGCGAGGCATGCAGAAAACTCTGGCATATACAGATATTGAGAAGCTATTATTTGTCTATTTTGTCGGTTAATTTGGACACTGGTCCTGAGATATATACGGAGATACCTCATATATGTGTTTGGAGTCACAACTACACTGATGAAGTGACCGATCCCTGATGAAGTGATGTATGAAACGCGCATCGGAGCGCGAGGCACAGAGAAAACATCGGCATATACAGATATTGAGAAGCTATTATTTGTCTATTTTGTAGGTTAATTTGGACACTGGTCCTGATATGTATACGGAGATACCTCATATACATGTTTGGAGTAACAGCTACACTGATGAAGTGACTGAACCCTGATGAAGGGACGTACGAAATGCACGTCGGAGCGCGAGGCACGCAGAAAACTCCGGCATATACAGGTATTGAGAAGCTATTATTTGTCTATTATGTAGGTTAATTTAGACACTGGTCCTGAGATATATATACGGAGATTCCTCATATACGTGTTTGGAGTCACAACTACACTGGTGAAGTGACCGATCCCTGATGAAGTGACATACGAAACGCGCGTTGGAGCGCAAGGCATGCAGAAAACACTGGCATATACAGGTATTGAGAAGCTATTATTTGTCTATTTTGTAGGTTAATTTGGACACTGGTCCTGAGATGTATATGGAGATACCTCAAATGCGTGTTTAAAGTGCAATATTGATTCCTGTGTCATTTATTTTCTGAATAATATGTGTACTGATATAAATTAATTTATTATATTATATTTAAATTATTGTACGTAGCATAGTTACACACTGGTAATTTATTGTTATTGATTTTAGAGTTTAGTATATGGTAGTATATGGTGGCTCTATTTATTGGAATGGTACTGACAATTTAATAATTTTATATTTATTTATTGAATTCTATTGAAGTTTTTTTTTTATTTAGTAGTAATTTTTGTATCTATTTAATTCACTTATATTATCAACAAAATTTAGGGGTAATTTAATAATTGTATACCGGGGTTTTGCGTCCTCTATTGCATAGGTAGGCACTCTGTCAGAATGAATTTGTAAATTAATACTTTGTAATTTTAATTTTCTTAAAATAAAAATTCAGTTTTTATTGTTGAAGTTGTGTAGTTTCAATCCCTTTATTATTATACTGCTCAGTATTGCAAGTTTAAAGAGGTGGTCCACTACAATGTATAGTGGCCACATCAATTTATAGCTGAGAATGAAGGCTGTTTCCAAATACCGTCTGTTGCCAATTCTGCCTGTGAGTGGCGCTATCACTTTCCAGTCATTCCCATTACGTGACTCGGGCTGCAGCGGCCTTTGATGTCATGTCAAGTTCCGGGATTGGAGGTTGATGTCACGTCAAGTTCCGGGATTGGAGGTTGATGTCACATCAAGTTCCGGGATTGGATATTGATGTCACGGCAAGTTTCGGGATTTGAGGTTAATGTCACGTCAAGTTCCGGGATTGGAGGTTGATGTCACGTCAAGTTCCGGGATTGGAGGTTGATGTCACGTCAAGTTCCGGGATTGGAGGTTGATGTCACGTCAAGTTCCGGGATTGGAGGTTGATGTCACGTCAAGTTCCGGGATTGGAGGTTGATGTCACGTCAAGTTCCGGGATTGGAGGTTGATGTCACGTCAAGTTCCGGGATTGGAGGTTGATGTCACGTCAAGTTCCGGGATTGGAGGTTGATGTCACGTCAAGTTCCAGGATTGGAGGTTGATGTCACGTCAAGTTCCGGGATTGGAGGTTGATGTCACGTCAAGTTCCGGGATTGGAGGTTGATGTCACGTCAAGTTCCGGGATTGGAGGTTGATGTCACGTCAAGTTCCGGGATTGGAGGTTGATGTCACGTCAAGTTCCGGGATTGGAGGTTGATGTCACGTCAAGTTCCGGGATTGGAGGTTGATGTCACGTCAAGTTCCGGGATTGGAGGTTGATGTCGCGTCAAGTTCCGGGATTGGAGGCTGATGTCACGTCAAGTTCCGGGATTGGAAGTTGACCCGGCCTCACTGAGGTAGGACCCAGTCTCCCTGAGTGACTGGGCTGTGGTTGGAGTTTCATCGCCCGTCACAGCCCAGCATTGTGCACGCGCTCTCCTTCACTTCTTTCTGTAACAGAGCGCCGCAAGCACGCGCAATTCTGGGCTGTTATGTGAAACTCCATCCACAGCCCAGACATTCATTGATGTCAGGTCAACTTCCATTTCTGGAACTTGGCATGACACCTTTGGACATCAGGTTGGTTCACGTGATGTGGATGAGCATGTAGCGATAGCGCCGCTCAGAGGCAGAATTGGCAACAGAAAGTACTGTATTTGGAAAAAGCCTTCATTCTCAGCTTTAAATCGATATGGCCATTATACATTGTAGTAGACCACCTCTTTAACCCCTTCACGACCGGCCGATTTTTCGCTTTTCCGTTTCTTTTTACGCCATTTTTTTTCCGATAGACGTAACTTTTTTATTTTCAGTCAATATGGTCATGTGAGAGCTCATTTTTTGCATAATGAGCTGTACTTTTAAATGAAACCATAAGTTTTATCATATAGTGTACTGGAAAACGGCAAAAAATTCCGAATGCAGAAAAATTGCAAAAAAGTGCGACAGCACTATTGTTTTTGAGATATTTTATTCACTGTGTTCACTATATGGTAAAACTGATGTGTGGGTGTGATGCCTCAGGTCAGTGCGAGTTCGTAGACACCAAACATTTATAGGCTTATGTGACGCCCTGGGCAAGCCAGGGGTAACAGGTCACCACACCAACATGCACCCCACATTCCCTGCAGGAACACCAAGGTCAGAACACAAATCCTTGTTGCCTTCCTCCAGGGGCTGATGTCCACACCAGGGGGTGGGCCAGGCGGTTGGCTCCGCCCACCGAGGAGTTCACAGCCCTGTAGGCGGGAAAACCAGGCAGATTAAGTGGAGAGTTCAAAGTGAGAGGAAGGAGAAGGAGGACAGTGAGAGTAGTGACAGAGAAAGTGACAGTTGAAAAGCCTGAAGTTAGTCCGGGTGTGGGCCCAGGACTGAGACAGCAAGGTTGGCAGACGGCGGTGACCGTCTGCAGGAGAGGCTACTTGGAGGTTGCCGAAAGGACCGTGGACGGGTGGTGGCCCGGCGGTACCGGAGCGGTATACGAAGAGAAGCCAGCACCATTGGCAGGGGCCTTTCGGATCCCGGCAAGGCTAGGAGTCGCCGTGAATTTGCCAAATCCGTCAGTGAAGGGGACCTCAGGGTCTCCCAACAACCAAGTCCCGATTGAAGGCAACAGTCCGACTGTTAAAGAGAGACACCGCCACCGCCAAGGCACCAGTTTCTCAGGGCCAGCGCCTGCGGGCAAGAGAGGGGCTCCTCCGGCTCATATCCAAGCTGGGGAGCGGGTTACCGGTGGGAATCCATCGCTACCAAAGAACCGTACTTAGGTGCAGGGAAGTGACCGTCACCGCTAACTGCAGGGAACATCAGCACCACAGCCGTCCGAGGTACCCGTCCAACCAGCCGTTTGTTTACCGTGAACTGTGTCATCATCCTTGGGCTGAGTGAGTACCTCCGTGCCGGGCGGCACAGCGCTACCCCTGCGTCCCTGCACCTCCACAGGCCCCATAACCCACCTGTCCACCATCCCAACCCCATCACTGGGCCCCCGGGACCACCAAACCCCTACCCACGGAGGGGCCAATCAACAACTAGCTGCTCCATACCACCACTCCCGGGATCCCCAGACAGAGCAGCGGTGGTGTCCACACAATCACCACAACCGTGGGTGGCGTCACGGACAATAAATTATCCCAAAAACCAAACCCCTTTCACTCACGGGCGAGGAGCGCCGCTCGAGTCCCCGGGATCCGGCCCATCGCTCGAGCCACCGAGCAGCAGCAGGCTGCAGCAGCAGCGGCAGCCGGACCCGAGCAGTGGGAGAGCGCAGCGTCCCCTCCTCCGCCCGCGACACTTACTTTTATATAAGGGGTTAAAAAAAAATTGGAAGTTTGTCTGAAAAAATTGGCGCACGTTTTACGCCATATTTCGTGACCAGTAGTGTTCTCATTTTTCGGGATCTATGGCTCAGTGATGGCTTATTTTCTGCGTCTCAAGTTGACGGTGTTAACTGTACCATTTTTGCGCAGATGCTACATTTTGATTGCCTGTTATTGCATTTTGCGCAAAATTTGGGGCGAATTTTTTGGCGTTTGGAATTTTTTTTACGCTACGCCATTTACTGATCAGATTAATTCGTTTTATATTTTGATAGATTGGGCGCTTCTGAACGCGGCGATACCAAATGTGTGTATATTTTTTAATTGTTTTATCCCTTTAATTTTCAATGGGGCGAAAGGGGGGTGATTTGAACTTTTAGGTTTTATTTTTTAAAACTTTTTTTTAACTTTGTTTTTATCTTACTAGTCCCCCTAGGGGGCTATATGGATCAACAATCCGGTCGCTCTGCCCTATCTGCTGATCACAGCTATACAGCTGTAAACAGCAGATATGCTCACTTTCTGCTTCACTCAGCTCCGGACCGAGTGAAACTGAAAGTAATTCATGTCAGCTACAGGAGTCATCACATGACCCTGTGCGACCATGACAACCACAGGAAGTCACATGATCACGTCACATGACTTCCGGTATCGGCCGGAAATTAAATGTTTACCGCCGATGCCGCTATAATGGCGCTGTCACATATTGAGAACACCATTTAAGGGTTTCAACGGCACGAGCAGATAATGATTCTGGTCGTGCCTAGCAGGCACACATCTCAGCTGTGAAAATCAGTTGCGGTCGTTAAGGGGTTAATATCCTCCTGTCATGCTTGCCGAGTGTAGCAAGCGTCGCTACGTGCGTCTGAAGCACAGCAAAAACACAAGAAAACGGAGACACAGAGGATACAAAAACAATGAGAGGCCCTGGAACTAGTGAGAGGGGTAGGTGGGCACCTCCTAACCTCACCTGCACTTGTCCCTTCTCTTCTCACCAGTTTCTATACAGTCTCCACAACTGTCGCCGAACAGGAACTTGAGACCCTCAGAAGACTCTACAGTAACCCTGACTAGTGAGGGGCAGGTGGGGTTCACTAGACCTCACCGCTGCACTAATAACACACCAGGGGAACACAGACAAACAGGGAGGAAAATTTACAAACAAAAGGATATTGCTGAGCACAGGAACTTGCCTTGCAAAACCTTCCTCAAAAGCGGCCAGGACACAAATGACTTTGTATCTTCAGCAGGGAATGCTGGGATACACCCCTATTTAAACATGAAGGGCATGACTACTTAGTAAGGGCAGCTGATCACTCATCAGGGGACTGCTTTGGAAAAGCTGCAATAGAAAAAACTGGCACTTAACCACTTCAGTGCCAAGAGAACTGAAACCCATTTGAATGAAGAAAGCCAGATGAGAGGCTCCAATCTAAAGGTTGTCACTGGTCTCAACATGCAGGGAGACAATCGTTACACCCTCATGCTGCTGCTGCTCTTCTGTCTGTGCACTACATAGTGACAGGAGAGAAGTAATCCCTTGAATGTGTGTATACTATATATGGAAAACATTATAGTAACTAGTCATCACCCACTAGCTCAGAGACAACTAAAAATGTCAGTCTGCAGAGGGGAAGACTGGTGAAAAATGCAGGATACAAGTCACATAACAGCCAGAAATGATGTTATTCTTCATGTACACACACGTTAGCTTTCTCTGAAAAGTCATCTGAAATGACAGGTACGTTTTAAGGTTAAAATCAGAGGGAATAGATTTATGGGAAAAGTGGATAGGGACTGGAATAATGAATATATTAATGCATCTAGGTATTTGTTTTTTTATTAATCGTAAGTTGTACTATTCTCAGAGGGGATTTAAATATTTAGGGATTAGATCCTGATCAGAATGCTGCCGGTGTGAAGCAGATGATACGGATATTTCCCACATGTGGTGGAGATGCTCGGAATTGCATATTATTCGCTTAAAACATCTTTTACGAATAATGAGAGAACTTTATGTAATTTATTGTTATGCACATAAGTATTCAAGCATGGGTAAAAGGGGAAATAAAGCCTATCTAAATGCAGCCGCTCCTGCACCCTCCTGGCGTCTGTACAGACTGGTATCCCTAGCTGCATAGCCCCTATTGTCTTCTGCACAGGCTGGAATATCCCTAGTCGCAACACTAGAAACCCACAACCCGGACCTGTCTGCCTAAAAGGCTGTCGAGTTGTTCCTCGTACCTCCTGAAGAACCAGAGGAGAGGTTGCTGCGCACTATAAAGTTAGCAGAAGCGCACAGAGATAGGCAGGGACCCAAGGTAAAGAAACATAAAATACAAACACAAGAGGAAAAGGTGATATAGCTAATGCAAGCCAGGGTAGACTCCTATAGACCTAACAAAAAACAAGAAAAGGTGTAAGTAAGATCTAATATATTAAGCTGAGTGTATGTATGTATGTATGTATGTGCATGTGTGTGTATGTCCGCTAAAGGAATTCGCACCATTGCATGCACAATCACAAAATTTTGAACAGACGCTCCATTTGACTCAGGGAACATCATAGACTATATTTTGAGGGGAAATTTTAACCCTGCGCTTTACAGTTATTCACCAAAAAACCTGCCTCCATTAAAGTCAATGGAGCTGGGGAGCCACAATGCAGCCAGAACTTCAGAAGAATGCGCAGCCACGCCATGAAATGTCACAATGCTGCCAGGGAAGAGACAAACAGACACAGACAGACAGACAGAGACAGACAGGGAAAGAGACAGACAGACAGAGAGACAGGGGAACAGACAGACAAAGAGACAGGGAAAGAGACAGACAGACACAGACAAACAGCGAAAAAGACAGACACACACAGGGAAAGAGACAGACAGGGAAAGATACAAACAGACAGAGACAGGTAGAGACAGACAGACAGAGACAAACGAAGAGACAGACAAAGAGACAGACAAAGAGAGAGACAGACAAAGAAACAGACAGACACAGACAAAGAGACAGACAGGGAAAGAGACAGACAGAGGCAGACAGAGAAAGAAATATACAGATAGACAGGGAAACAGACAGACAGACAGGCAGGGAAAGATAGCGAGACAGAATGGGAAAGAGACAGAGAGACAGACAGGGAAAGAGACAAACAGACAAAGATAGAGAGACAGACACAGACAGAGAGACAGACAGAGAGGGAGAGAGACAGAGACTGAAAGAGAGACAGAGAGACTGCTAGTATCCCGGGCAACGCTGGGTGCTACAGCTAGTAAATAATAAAGCACAGAACAAATACCACTCTGGTCTCTATCACACAGACAAAATCCCTAGTAGCGGGTCTGGAACTCCTTAGCAGAATCTACGAAAAATATAGCCAGCCGAGAAGGCTACTATCAGGAGAGTATAAAGAGCCCCCCTTGGGATGATAGGACAGAGAAAATGAGTAAATGAAAACACTTGATA
This sequence comes from Anomaloglossus baeobatrachus, assembly GCF_048569485.1. Classification (NCBI taxonomy): domain Eukaryota; kingdom Metazoa; phylum Chordata; class Amphibia; order Anura; family Aromobatidae; genus Anomaloglossus; species Anomaloglossus baeobatrachus. The sequence continues at coordinate 32,146,212 of NC_134361.1, forward strand.
ACTGCAAACCAAAAGGAGAAATGTAAAGGTAAAAGACCATCAGCATTTGGACCGGGATTGACCAGACTGTGGTTCATCAGGGGAGGAAACTCATTACACAGCACAAGGTCACCAGATTGAGTCCAGAGCCCTAGGCATGACCGTACCCCCCTTTCTACGAGGGGCACTAGAACCTCAGAGACCCTCATTCTCTAATGTCACTGATGACTCTCTCTCATCAGGCGATCCACATGAAGATCTTCTGCATTAACTCAAAAGTTAACTTTTGGACCTGTCATGCAGTGTTCTGCGTTGCACTCGCTGGGTGTCATGGCAGTGCTGGACTCTGTTCACACTGCAGACTCCCACAAACTGCCTGGGATTCTTTAGTTGCACAGCCTGTCATTGGGGTCGGCTGGCTCTGGCTTCATTGCTCTCCAGTACAGCAAGAGTTAATTTCTGCTGGCTTGTGATCAGCTGCTTGGAGCTCAGGCTGCTGATCACTATCTCCAGCCTTTATAAGGGTCTGGATTCTGTGGCTGAGTGCCGGATATAGCTTTTTGCTTCCTGGTTCCTGTTGTTATCCAGTTTCATGGTGATTTTCAAGCTGTGGTTCAATGTGGTGTGTGAGTTCTCCAGTTATGTGTTTATCTCCTACCCATTTTGCATTACTCCCCAGTTAAGGGAGATGTCTATTCCTTTCTTGGTCATATCAGTTAAAGATTTGACTATGGCCAAAAATTCCTTAATGAATTTCCGATAATAATTCAGAAAACCTAAGAACCTCTGTTTTAAGTTTTCTGAGTTGCAGCCAATCAAGGATGGCCTGAACCTTAATGGGATCAATCTGAAACCCCGATGTTGTGACCAAATGTCCTAAAAAGTGCACCTGTTAAACCTCAAATTCATACTTCTCTAGTTTAGCAAATGGTTTTCACGTAAAAGTTGAAGAACCGGTTGAACATGCTTCTGATGCTCCTCTCGAGAACACAAGTATATCAACAGGTTATCCAAATAAATCACCACACATCTGTCCAGAGGAGAGCAAAAAATGTAATTTATGAAGTTTTGAAAAAAATGCAGAAGCATTAGTCAACCTGAACGGCATCACCAAATTTTCAAAATGACCTTCAGACATATTGAAAGCACTTTTCCACTCATCACCCTGCTAAACACGTATGAGGTTATATGTGTGGCGCCCTGGACTAGCCAGGTCGTCACAGATAACACTCGAACACCCCCACCCCCACCAGACAGTAACATTAGCCAAACACAAAACCCTTGTTGCCTCCCTCCAGGGTCTAATGTCCACACCAGGTGGGGCGGAGCCAGGCGGTTGGCACCACCCACCGAGGAATTCACAGGCCAGGAGGTGGGAAAAGTGACAGTTTAGTCCAGGAGGTGGAAGTGAGAGGAGTAAACACTTGGGTGTCTGGGTTTGTTGCCTGGGCACTGACAGCAAGGTTGGCAGACGGTGGTGGCCGTCTGCAGGAGTGGTGAAGCAATTCGGAACCGTAGGACCGGGGTCGGGCGTTGGCCCGCGGGTACCGACCGGGGAGCGAAGTGAAGCCAGCACACACAGGCAGGGCCATCGGACCCCGACCAGGCTTGGAGCCGCCGACAATAGTCAAATCCAAGTGTGACCGGAACCCCAGGGGTTTCCTAATAGCCAAAGACCCGATAGAAGGCAACCGCCCACACCGTGAGGGTATACAGCTACCGCCTAAGGCTAGAGACTAGTGATGAGCGAGTACTAAAAAGCTCGGGTGCTCGAAGCTCGGGCCGAGCCTCCCAAGATACTCGTGTACTCGGGCCGAGCAACGAGCCCAATGTTATCCTATGGGAGACCCGAGTATTTTTGTGAAATGACCCCCCGGCAGCATGGAGAAACCCTAAAAATGTCACAAAAGTCTCAGAAGAGTGCTCAAATGACATGGCAACAGCATGGGGAAGACCCCTTGAAGCATTTATCACTGAAAAGTCACTGTCACTGTGAACAATTTTGTCCGCGTTTTACGCCATTTTTACGGACTCACCAGAAAACCTTCCAAAATGACCCCAAAATGATTTTTCATGGCGGAAATGTTAAGGGCACATACCCAATAGTGAGATAGAGCTGGTGTATGTTACTTTTTGAGATTAATACATGAAAGATTTTACGTGAAAACATTGTGTGGCACTCCGATGTCCCTGAGAAGAGACGTACATGAAGGCCTCTTGAGTCTAATGTGCCCATTTTGAGGAAGTGAGTCTTTGTAGTATTTTCCTTTGCCAGGGCAGCCCAAAATTGTGAGGTTCACCAATGCCCCTGCATACAGACCTGCATGAGGGCCTGTAAACCTGAAGTGCCCATTGTAAGGAAGTGGGTCTATTGTAGTATAGCCCTTAGGCAGGGCAGCCAAAAATTGGGAGGCTCCACGTTGTCCCTGGGTAGAGACGTGCATGAGGGCCTCAAAACATTAAGTGTCCATTGTCAGGAAGTGGGTGTATTATAGTATAGCCCTTAGGCAGGGCAGCCAAAAATTGGGAGGCTCCACATTGTCCCTGGATAGAGACGTGCATGATGGCCTGTAAACCTGAAGTGCCCATTGTAAGGAAGTGGGTCTATTGTAGTATAGCCCTTAGGCAGGGCAGCCAAAAATTGGGAGGCTCCACATTGTCCCTGGATAGAGACGTGCATGATGGCCTGTAAACCTGAAGTGCCCATTGTAAGGAAGTGGGTCTATTGTAGTATAGCCCTTAGGCAGGGCAGCCAAAAATTGGGAGGCTCCACATTGTCCCTGGATAGAGACGTGCATGATGGCCTGTAAACCTGAAGTGCCCATTGTAAGGAAGTGGGTCTATTGTAGTATAGCCCTTAGGCAGGGCAGCCAAAAATTGGGAGGCTCCACGTTGTCCCTGGATAGAGACGTGCATGATGGCCTGTAAACCTGAAGTGCCCATTGTAAGGAAGTGGGTCTATTGTAGTATAGCCCTTAGGCAGGGCAGCCAAAAATTGGGAGGCTCCACGTTGTCCCTGGGTAGAGACGTGCATGAGGGCCTCAAAACATTAAGTGTCCATTGTCAGGAAGTGGGTGTATTATAGTATAGCCCTTAGGCAGGGCAGCCAAAAATTGGGAGGCTCCACATTGTCCCTGGATAGAGACGTGCATGATGGCCTGTAAACCTGAAGTGCCCATTGTAAGGAAGTGGGTCTATTTTAGTATAGCCCTTTGCCAGGGCAGCCAAAAATTGGGAGGCTCCACGTTGTCCCTGGATAGAGACGTGCATGATGGCCTGTAAACCTGAAGTGCCCATTGTAAGGAAGTGGGTCTATTTTAGTATAGCCCTTTGCCAGGGCAGCCAAAAATTGGGAGGCTCCACGTTGTCCCTGGATAGAGACGTGCATGATGGCCTGTAAACCTGAAGTGCCCATTGTAAGGAAGTGGGTCTATTGTAGTATAGCCCTTAGGCAGGGCAGCCAAAAATTGGGAGGCTCCATGTTGTCCCTGGGTAGAGACGTGCATGAGGGCCTCAAAACATTAAGTGTCCATTGTCAGGAAGTGGGTGTATTATAGTATAGCCCTTAGGCAGGGCAGCCAAAAATTGGGAGGCTCCACATTGTCCCTGGATAGAGACGTGCATGATGGCCTGTAAACCTGAAGTGCCCATTGTAAGGAAGTGGGTCTATTATAGTATAGCCCTTAGGCAGGGCAGCCAAAAATTGGGAGGCTCCACGTTGTCCCTGGATAGAGACGTGCATGATGGCCTGTAAACATGAAGTGCCCATTGTAAGGAAGTGGGTCTATTGTAGTATAGCCCTTAGGCAGGGCAGCCAAAAATTGGGAGGCTCCACGTTGTCCCTGGGTAGAGACGTGCATGAGGGCCTCAAAACATTAAGTGTCCATTGTCAGGAAGTGGGTGTATTATAGTATAGCCCTTAGGCAGGGCAGCCAAAAATTGGGAGGCTCCACATTGTCCCTGGATAGAGACGTGCATGATGGCCTGTAAACCTGAAGTGCCCATTGTAAGGAAGTGGGTCTATTGTAGTATAGCCCTTAGGCAGGGCAGCCAAAAATTGGGAGGCTCCACGTTGTCCCTGGGTAGAGACGTGCATGAGGGCCTCAAAACATTAAGTGTCCATTGTCAGGAAGTGGGTGTATTATAGTATAGCCCTTAGGCAGGGCAGCCAAAAATTGGGAGGCTCCACGTTGTCCCTGGGTAGAGACGTGCATGAGGGCCTCAAAACATTGTTGCAAAGGAGCGGGTCTCCTGTCGTTGTAATGTCCATTCTGCAAAGAATGGGCGAAAAAATTTACCACTGGGGGTATACCTGAAACAAAGGCCTAAGTATTGCAATTTGGAACGGTCATCATCATGGTGGCGCATGAGGAGAAGGAGGAGCAGTCCAGCGATTATCCAAAGTCCAGAAGTGTGTACCCATGGGTGAGTGGAGGTACATGGCAAACTTTAAATTCCGCTCTCATTTGCTGGTGGTGTGGTGAAGTCTGGCCCAATCCAACCCTTGTTCATCTTGATCAGAGTCAGCCTGTCAGCATTTTCAGTTGACAGGCGGGTGCGTTTATCTGTAATGATTCCACCTGCGGCACTAAAAACACGCTCTGACAAAACGCTAGCGGCAGGGCAGGCCAGGACTTCAAAGGCGTAGAGAGCCAATTCATGCCACGTGTCCAGCTTGGATACCCAATAATTGTAAGGCACAGAGGAATGTCGGAGTACAGTTGTTCGATCTGCAAGGTACTCCTTCAGCATCTGGGCAAACTTAGGATTTCTTGTGGCACTACCCCGCACCTCAGGGGCTGTGGTACGTGAGGGGCTGAGAAAACTGTCCCACATCTTAAAGACTGTTCCCCTACCTCTGGCGGATTGGACTTGTGCCTCTCTCGGCTGTACGCCTCGGTTGTCCACTGATTCCTGACCTATGCCGCTAGCGTTTTGTGAGGGGAATGCTTTGCCTACTTCCGTGACTATGGCCTTCCGGAACTGCTGCATTTTGGTTGACCTCTCCTCCACGGGAATAAGAGACAAAAAGTTCTCCTTGTAGCGTGGGTCTAACAGTGTTACCAACCAGTAATGATTGTCGGCCAAGATGTTCTTAACGCGAGGGTCACGAGACAGGCAGCTTACCATAAAGTCAGCCATGTGCGCCAGACTCTTAACAGCCAGGACTTCAGTAGCCTGACCAACAAGATGACTGAACATGCTGTCCTCCTCCCCCTCCTCCTCCTCCTCCTCCTCATCTACCCTGTCCTCTGGCCAGCCACGCTGAACCGAGGATATGACTGGTGTGCATGTCATATCCTCAATTTGGCCGGAGAGTTGCTCCATGTCTTCATCCTCCTCCTCGTCATAGTCCTCCACTGCACGTTGTGATGAGACGAGGCTGGGCTGTGTGTTATCACCCACACCCACTACTGTTTCTTGCTGCAACTCATCGCGCTCCGCCTGCAATGCATCATGTTTGTTTTTCAGCAGAGACCGTTTTAGAAGGCAGAGTAGCGGTATGGTGACGCTAATAATGGCGTAATCACCACTCACCATCTTGGTGGAGTCCTCAAAGTTTTGGAGGATGGTACATAGGTCTGACATCCATCTCCACTCCTCAGGTGTTATGTGTGGAGTTTGACCCATTTCCCGACGGCTTAGGTGATGCAGGTACTCAACAACTGCCCTCTTCTGCTCACATATCCTGACCAACATGTGCAGAGTTGAATTCCAACGCGTGGGGACATCACACACCAGTCTGTGAGCCGGAAGATGCAAACTGCGCTGAAAGCCGGCAAGGCCGGCTGAAGCAGTAGGTGACTTTCGAAAATGTGCAGACAGGCGGCGAACTTTTACCAGCAGATCAGACAGCTCTGGGTATGACTTTAGAAACCGCTGAACCACGAGGTTGAGCACATGGGCCACGCATGGAACATGTGTCAGCTGGCCTCGCCTCAAAGCCGCCACCAGGTTCCGGCCATTGTCACACACGACCTTTCCTGGCTTTAGGTTCAGAGGTGTGAGCCAGTGATCTGCCTGCTGTTTCAGAGCTGTTCACAGCTCTTCTGCATTGTGGGGTTTGTCACCTATGCAGATTAGCTTCAGCACAGCCTGTTGCCGCTTCGCCGAGGCAGTGCTGCAGTGCTTCCAGCTTGTGACTGGTGTGGAGGGTACAGTGGATGAGGATGCGCAGGAGGAGGAGGAGGCTGAAGAGCATGACATTCCGGAGCTGTAGAGTGTGGGTGAAACACTGACTGAGGTAGGGCCTGCAAACCTTGGTGTGGGAAGGACGTGTTCCGTCCCTCGCTCAGACTGGGTCCCAGCTTCCACAATATTAACCCAGTGTGCCGTCAACGAGATGTAGCGGCCTTGCCCACAAGCACTTGTCCACGTGTCTGTGGTTAGGTGGACCTTGGGTGAAACAGCGTTGTTCAGGGCACGTGTGATGTTTTGTGACACGTGGTTATGCAACACGGGGACGGCACACCGGGAGAAATAGTGGCGGCTGGGGACCGAGTAACGTGGGACAGCTGCCGCCATCAGGTCACGGAATGCTTCTGTCTCCACCAGCCTAAAAGGCAACATTTCCAGCGCAAGCAGTCGCGAAATGTTAGCATGTAGAACTGTGGCATGTGGGGTGTTGGCAGTGTATTTGCGCCTGCGTTCAAAGGTTTGCTGAATGGATAACTGAACGCTGCGCTGGGACAAGGACGTGCTTGATGATGGTGTTCTTTCTGCGTAGGCAACTGCAGGTGCAGGAGTGGAGGAGGCTTGTTCGCAGGCAGCATGGACAGGGGATTGGCTCGCATGCACAACCAGCGAAGACGTAGCAGTGACATCAGCAAGCACTGCTCCTCGACTCTGTTGTACTTCCCACAAAGTCGGGTGCTTGGCTGACATGTGCCTGATCATGCTGGTGGTGGTCAGGCTGCTAGTTTTGGTACCCCTGCTGATGCTGGCACGGCAGGTGTTGCAAATGGCCTTTTTTGAATCATCTGGATCCAACTTAAAAAACTGCCAGACTCGGGAAGACCTAACATTTGTACAGGCACCTTGTGTCGTCGTGTTGTTCCGGGGAACGGTTGCCTGACTTCTGCCTGGGGCCACCACCCTGCTTCTTACTGCCTGTTGTGATGCTACGCCTCCCTCCCCCTGTGCACTGCTGTCCTCGCTCTGCATATCCTCCTGCCAGGTTGGGTCAGTTACTGGATCATCCACCACGTCGTCTTCCTCTTCCGCACCCTGCTCCTCCTCCTGACTTCCTGACAATTGTGTCTCATCATCGTCCACCACTTGTTGAGACACGTTGCCAACTTCGTGAGAACGTGGCTGCTCAAATATTTGGCCATCTGTACAGACGATCTCCTCATGACCCACTTCAATATGAGCTGGCGAGAGGCCAGAATGTGTGAATGGAAACGTGAACAGCTCTTCCGAGTGTCCAAGTGTGGGATCATTAATGTCCGAGGAGGACGTGTACTCAGCCTGGTGGTAGGAAGGAGGATCAGGTTCAGAAATGTGCGGTGCAGTATCACGGCTACTGACACTTGACCGTGTGGAAGACAGAGTGTTTGTGGTGGTGCCAATCTGACTGGAAGCATTATCTGCTATCCAACTAACAACCTGTTGACACTGGTCTTGGTTCAAGAGCGGTGTACTGCTGCGGTCCCCAAGAATTTGGGACAGGACGTGCGAGCGACTAGATGTGGCCCTTTGTTGTGGCGAAATTAGAGCTTGCCCACGACCTCGGCCTCTGCCTGCACCACCATCACGTCCACTTCCTTGTTCCTTGCCAATGCCCTTGCGCATTTTGCAATGCTGTGCATTGCTGACGTGTATATTCACTACTTGTGCGTTATATCAAAGTTTGTGGAAATTGCACACAAGTGCACCTGTACGCTGCCACCAACAGGCACACACGTGCGGTTTTAAAAACCAAGCACGGACGCAATAAGAACCTAACAGGTTTTTTTGGGGAGCGACAATTACAGACAAGTCAGACACTATCTGGACTGTTTTACACTGTGTACACCAGCCCCAGATATGATGAAGGCTGGTATACGGTCACCACTACCCTGCCTGCCTGCCTGCCTGTATACTGGTACAATAGTCCTGACAAGGACTCTTCTGGTCACTAGCCTGTATTCAGACCTTGCTATACCCTGCCTGTATATAGCAACAATAGTCCTGAGAAGGACTCTGCTACTGTACTCCGACCTGGCTATACCCTGCCTGCCTGTATACAACTAGAATAGTCCTGAGAAGGACTTTTGGTCACACTGTTTGCAGCCCTGCAACTGAAAAAGCTATAAAGGGCCGCAAAGCTTTCCCTGAATCAGCGACACTCTCCCTGCACTGACTGTCTGGATAGCTGTGAGCAGAGCACAGCGCGCCGGCCGGTATAAAGGCTCGGTCACGCTGTGCAGGCCGGCCAATCACTGCAATTCCACAACTAACAGGGCTGTGGCATTGCAGTGGTCTGCCAGCCAATCCCTGCATGAGGGCTGGCTCTCAAAAGAGCGCCAACATGCAGAAATGAAGACCACGAGTACAGCACGAGTATCGCGAGATTACTCGGTCCCCGCCGAGCAGCCCGAGTACAGCGATACTCGTGCGAGTACCGAGTAGTTACAAGCATGCTCGCTCATCACTACTAGAGACCCAAGGGCTCCTCCGGCATCTATACACCGGGGAGCGGACTACCGTTGGGGATCCATAGTAGTCAACTAAGTACATCAAAGTGCAGGGAAAGACAGCCGCCATCACCTGTCCGGGGAGAGACACTGCAGCCGGCTGCGGGACCCGTCCATCCAGCCGTTTGGTTTACCGAGGACTTTGTGCATCTCTTACTGAGTGAGTACACCCGTGCCATCCGGCACCGCGCCGTGCTGTCCCTGCAACTTTGCACCTCACCAACCATGCCTCCCCGTCACACCACCGGGCACCGGGACCACCGACCCCTACCCACGGAGGGGGAAAACAACATCCCAGCTGCTCCCTACCATCGCTCCCGGGATCCCCGTCACCAGCAGCGGTGGTGCCCATCTTCACCACGACCCGTGGGTGGCGTCATGGACTAAATCCCCCAAACCAACCACCCTTTTCACTCACGGGTGAGGAGCGCCGCTCGAGTCCCCGGATTCGGCCCACCGCTCGAGCCACCGAGCAGCAGCCGCAGCAGCGCCGGACCCCGAGCGTTAGCGAGCGCGCAGAGGCGGCGGCGTCCTTCCCGCCCGCGACATATGCAACTCTCAACACAAGTTTAGAAAACTATTTAGCTTCAGCTGGATGATTAAACAGATCAGGGATAAGGACCAGGATTATGTATTGTGATCTTATTTATCTCTCTAAAATCCATGCATGGACGCAACCCTCCATCTTTCTTCTTGACAAATAAGAACCCTACGGTGATTGGAGAGGTGGATGGCCGTATAGGATCCTTTTCCAGACTTTTTTGAATATAATTTCAGGTTCAGAGAGGTTCAACAAACGAGATTTAGGCATTTTAGTACCAGGTATGAAGTCAGTAGTGCAATCATATGTCCTATGTGGCGGACAAACATCACAATTAGTCTCTGAAAAAACATCATTGAAGTCCTGGATGAATTCCAGAAGGTGAGACCTCACAAAAGCAAGGGTCCTGATAGACATCCAGAAGAACAAGCGTCTATCCAAAAGAATAGCTAGTGACATTGCTTTGTCCAGAGACAGTGAGCAGGGACTCTAAGCCATCATGTACCTAATGTGACCAGAAAGCCCCTGGCACAACTGACTCTGAAGAGCAGGGTCGTTTTAGGAGGTCTCAAGTGCCCAACATCTAAACTGTGAACCGTAGTCCTCAACTCTATGGTTTCCATGACTTAATCTCATCGGTCTCCCAATTGATAGTAGGATTGTGCTTATCTTACCCATTTTAGCAGGTATAGAAGGAAAAAACGTGAATGAAATGTACTCCGAGTGTAACACCTCAACCTTCTCTACCCTAGAAGTAACATGACTTTGTGAAAGGGGAGAAATATCAATCACTGACACTTGAATGGAAAGATCGAGAGTAGTGACATTGTAACCACAGTCTATAGTAAAGTCACAGTCAATAAGATTCAAGGCTGAGCCTGACTATACAAATGCTGAATTAACAATAAAACCAGATATGGTGCCCAGGGACATCTGTAAGAAAACATCAGCTGTATGTATAAGAGACAATCTCAGACTCTTATAACCTGCATCTTTACACCTTAGAGTCTTTTTTTTCTTAAGAAATTCATTATTATATTTCAAACATTGAACCATGATGTGGCCAGAATGACCACGGAATAAAAAGGTGCCTCCTTGGGCTCTCTGCAAGCACCAATTTGCTTAATTTGCTTAGGTTCACCAGTGTCTACAGATAAAAAGGAAGAAACCATTGATACGACTTAAAGATTGTCTCCATCTTAGGCGTCTACCCAGACAGCCAGTGACATTGCTTCCTCCAGAGATAACGGGCAGGGACTGTAAGCCGTCATGTCCCTAATCTGACCTGAAAGCCCCTGGCACAACTGACTCTGAATATCAGGGTTGTTTTAGGACGTCTCCAATGCCCAACATCTAAACTGTGAGCCATAGTCCTCAACTCCATGTCTTCCATGGACCAGATTGCATATCTTATGGGCATCCCTGCACTGTCCTGACTCCCTCCCCCAGCGGGGATGCGAGTTCTCTTACCTCTCGCTGGCCCTCCTGGGATGTCTGCCCCATCCTCAGATGATGCTGCTGTCTCCCGGGACCTGAACACACCTCATAGCCTCCTGGGAATGACCATAGAGTCTGGGCGCTGCCACTCCCATTTTCCACCGAACCCTGACCTGGAAGTGCCTCTCAGGTTAGCTGAGAGATTCCCAGTATTTAAGGCGCTTTCCCCTTAAGGGAGTTGCCTGGGCAATGAGTTAGTTACGTTTCTAGTTCACATGTCCTTAATGCTGCTGTCGCTGCTGCTGTTGTTGCGATACATTCTGCTGCTGATTTGTGTCTATGTTTCAGTGCACTCCTAATCTGCTGCTGCTGATACAGCCACGTACGCCGGCCGGCTACCACGATACCCGTTGCCGCAAGTATCCTCATTGGCCGCTGCCATCTGTCCATCCATCCATCCATACCGGACAAATCATCCATGATTCCGCCTGCTGCTGCTGTCATTACAACCAGAGACTGTATTGTATACGTGGCGCCAGCTGCCGAGGTACAGCAGATCCCCTAGGGCTGGCCTCTGCCGGCTGCTTACCAGTGTGTGTATCTGAAGACTCCGCGGCCAGTCCAGTTCATTCCTTCAGGCAAGTAAATGGTACCTTCGATCCAGTGGACCCACTAATAAAACGCTTGCCCCACAAGCATAACAGTCAGAGTTGTCAAGAACAAAACAATACTTATTATTTGACTGACCGTACTAGGTGTTCCCAAAAAAAGATAAATATATCCCACCCGATACCTTTCTTCCCCAATAGTGAGGGTTCATGGGTCTATACATGCTGAGGGCAAAAAAGCTCCCTTGCTGAATACCTCATTATTGATGAAGAAATGTGTAGGGTGGGATATATTGTTCTTTTTAGGTACACCTGGTCCTATCTAACACTTAGGTACTGCCCTTGTCAAGGAGGGAGCCATTGCATGGGGCACGACAGGGTTAGTGAGTACGAACATTTACTCCTTTACCTACCTATTGTCCCCCTTGTGGCTCCACAGTCTATTGCACGTATTTATCTGGATTGGGTGAGATTGAAGATTTATTATTGACACGGTTGATTATTCTGCAGTCTGTTAACCAGGATGTCTTCTGCTCTTTTGCCATATTTGCCTAGAGCCCTAGACTTGGTCCTTGGCTTTGTCTTGCTTTGGGACCATCTCTGTTTTGATATTAGAGTCTCTAGATGCTGGTTACAACCATACTCGAGAGATGTATCATTGACGACACAAATCGATTGTTTTTGCTAATATCCTTGTAAGTGAAATGTATACTACAGTCTGGTGGTCAGAAGACAACCTCGTATGGAGGTGACTTTGGAGCCAATCACTTCCCCGTTGGGTCTATTTCTCTCAGGATGATTCACGTATAGCCAGATATGTTCAGTGTGTACAATGGTGACTCTATCTACTGAGGTGACGGCCTCACAAACCAGAATACAGCAACCTTTGCCCGTACCAGGAAGGCTTCCACCTGTCATGAAAATAAGGGAAAAACTGAAAAACCAAAATAGTCTGTTACCTTTACAGGGAGACAACTGAATCACTGATAGGTACAAAGCGTTACAGCATTGTTATGGTGAACTTCACGGCCTGATTGAAGGCCACATAGTTTATAATTGACTCCGTGGCCTGTTTGTCCTTGACTAAACTAGATTATCTGAAAAGTGTTTGTTGATATCCAAGGTGAACTGCGCTGAACACCACTCAAGAGATTTGGTAAAATGTTCGTGAGACCAGGAATGAAAAAGCATCTTTTGTAAGCCCCTTGGCAATTACAAGTAAGTAAATGATGAAATTCTGTATATATAATATATATATATTTATATACGGTGACAAGCAAAAGGGTAACAATGTCTTGAACTTATGACTTTCAGTCTCTATATCTCACCATCCACTATAGCTATGGGCGTGAGACAGCCTTCATTTGATAGACAATCATCTTGGCTATCTCATACATAAATTTGACTTTCAACTATTTAGCATATGATTTGTTATGCATATTATTGTCATGTGTCTGCATTGTTACTGTTTTGCTCCTAAAAACCTACATTTTTCATGTAAAATTTGTTAGTATTTTGTAAATCCACCTTTGGCGTTCACCACTGCCTGAATCCTTCTGGAGCTCTCGATCAGATTTAAGCATGTCTCCACTGAACTCTGACCCCAGGTCTCTTCCATGCTTTTCCAATGTTGGTGTACACTGGTCGCCTCACTTGAACTCAATTTCGTAAGTAGTTGTCTGTGATGAGACACCCCCTTAAAGACCGATAGAGTTTTATTTGCCTATTTTGCCCTCGCGATATTTTGATGGTCATAACCGTACTAATTTTCGACCAGCATGCTCTGCAGTGACCATCACGTATGGCGAGGATCCTCGGAGGACGGTAATAGTACATGACATTGCAAATAATCATTTCTATTTAGCCCAAAATTGGTTAAGTGCCCCCAAAAAGTTCCTAAAAGTTGATGTTATATGTACCCTAAAATTAAAAAACGCTACCACTCATCAAATAAACAAGTCTTCATACAACCAAGATAATAACAAAAAAAGTCTTGAAGTGTAATTATGAAAAAAATTAAAAAAAAAAATGTTTTATTACAAACAGGATAGTCTTAAAGTTTTTACAGTCCTACATGACGATAGGCAGGGTCTAATGTTTCAGACAATTAGAACGGTAAATTTGACACTGGCTGTGGTCTATGGTATCACTAACCCATTATACAAAAAAAAAGTAATGTAGGCCGGACGGTGCAGGTCTGGGTACAACCGGAGACTAGCCGAACTGAGTAAGAAATACTTTCACTACTGTCTGAGTTTTGTAATTGGGCGGTCATTACTAAAAAGAGTCCTTAAAAATAAGGAGATCAATGTTACATAGGTTGAAAAAAAGCCCTCGGTCCATCTACTTCAACCTTCCTCCACCAATTATACATTTCATCACTAAATCATTTATAACCAACAATGTTTTGTGTACTGAGGAAATCATCCAGCCCTGATATAAAAGCTGTTATAGTATCTGCCATTAGTGCCTCTTGTGGTCGGCATTCCACAGTCTGACTGCTCTAACTGTAAAGAACCCTTTCCTATTTAGGTGTCGGAATCTCTTTTCTTCCACTTGCAGTGAGTGCCCCCTGATCCTTAGTATTGTCTTCGGAAGAAATAAGTCATGTGCCAGTCCTTTATATTGACCACACATGTATTTATACATATAAATGAGATCTCCTCTGAGACGTCTTTTTTCTAAGCTAAACTTATCTAACTTTTTCAACCTGTCATCATACGGGAGGCCTCCATTCCTTGTAGTAGTCTAGTTACCAGCTTTGGAACTGACTCTAACTTCAGAATGTCCTTTTTAAAATGTGAAGCCCAAAACTGGATCCCGTATTCCAGATGTGGCCTTACAAGTGATTTATAGAGGGGTAACAATACGTTGGGATCACGGGATCTAATCTCTCTTTTTATACACCCTATAGAATCTTGTTTGCTTTTGCAGCTGCTGCCTGACATTGAGTGCTGCTGCTCAGCTTATCTGTAATGAGAATACCCAAGTCCTTCTCCTGGTCTGTAGTCCCGAGTTTACTTCCATTTAATGTATACGCAGCTATAGGATTACTCCGTCCTAGGTGCATTACTTTACATTTATCAACATTAAATCTCATTTGCCAAGTATCTGCCCATTCTGACATCTTATCCAGATCTTTTTGTAATATTGTACTATCAAGGTCAGTTTTTAATATCCTACATAGTTTGGTGTCAGCAGCAAAGACTGACACTGTACTATCAATCCCATCCACAAGGTCATTAATAAAGAGATTAAAAAGAATCAGTCCAAGCACAGATCCCTGCGGCCCCCACTGCTGACTATGGCCCATTTAGAAAATATACCATTTATGACTACTTTTTGTTTCCTGTCTTTTAGCCTAAAGGAACCAATTCCTTAACACTTGTGTTACATATGTCCATCTTAATGATGGTCGTGAAGGAGTAAAATGTGCCAAATTCTTTAGGATACACACGCCAATTAATGAACTAGGCAGATTTTATCACTGCAGGACGTATTGCCAGTGTGTTTATCCTAAAAAGGACTAAAGTGGAGTAACCTGTGAAGAATTTGCTGTTTGGACTTCGCTATCCCCCATCCCACCCATGTTTCAACCACATTGCTGAATCTGGACCAGACTGGCGTAAAAAGGGTAAAAGTCACACATTTTTTGCACAACCTCGAGCTTTGCCACTTTTTCAAAGTATTTAACAACAGAAATCTGGCAAAAAAACTTTAATAAATTGGTGCCAAAGTGTTTCCAAAAGAGACTACCTACAGCACCTCCATAGATAGACACAATGGGATGTCCATATCATGTAGGAGAGAACTGGCCCTTCGGAGCAAGAGACGCTTGATCTTGGTCTTCATTTTGGCTAAAAGAAGAGGATCCAAAACAGACTAACTTTATTATCTAAAAAAACCCTAATAGGGTATTGTTACGGTCACCGAGGGGCGGCGACTGTCCTGGGGTGGACCCACTGGACTGTGCACCGGACTCCCCCGAAGGCGCAACCAGCAGAAAACCCCTATACAGTGATTGTGTTTTGCTCCAAACGGAAGGCCTAAATGCATGGCAGCCAGGGACCAGAGGTGATAGTCTCTACAGTTGGTTAAAGTCTCAATGTCCAATGCAGGAGTCCAGAGATATGGCGGCACAGAGGTGGAGGTTGAGATGAGACGGCACTGTGGTGATGGTTCAGATGAGATGGCACTGTGGTGATGGTTCAGGCGTGGCGGCACTCTGGGGAAGGCTTAGACGTGACGGCACTACAGTATTGGCTCAGACGTGGCGGCACTCTAGTGATGTGACGTACGTGACGGCACACAGGCAATAGTAGAGAGCAGATTCTAGGACGAGACAGAGGTTAGCAACCGAAGTCTGGTACAAGAACTAAATACAAAAATGTACAGGGATCTGAGAACTAGGAATGCACTACAGGTAACGTTGCTCAGATGGCTCCTGTCAGTGGAGGAGGACTTAAATACCTTTAGGGTAACAGGTGACCTCTGGAATTGCTTCCAGGTAATGGGACACTGGCCATTTAAGAAATGGGGAATGGCTGCGTGCGCAGCCTAAGGGGATACCCTGAAGGCCTGCATGCAGCCAGAAAGCAGGAGACGCTGCGGCAGACCCCGGGGCAGGAGAAGGGAGCATGGAAGCGCTAGGCAGGAGAGGAAAGCAGGAGCGGGAGTGTGCCAGGATGCCGTGCTGGGACTGGGCACAGACCACATGGAGCCAAGAGACAGGTGAGGAGACTGTCCCCTCTGGTGACCAGGAGTGGGAGCGTGTGAGGGCCCTGATCAGGAACCGGGCGCTACAGCTGTTTAAAAGTAGGATTTCTGATTTGGACAACCCCTTTTCAGGCTTTTGTCAAGATTGGACAAATGCTTTTACACAGAGGATAGTGGAGACCTCTTGGGTGGTTAAGGCCATTGTCCCATTTGTCTTCTTTCGATCTCCGCCCTGTCTTTCCTCCTAGTAATTCCCTAGTTATAGCTTCTTATTCCTGATTATGTTCATACAACCCTCCCTATCGTTATTACACCTTATTTTCAGGACTAGGAGACATCTGCCGTCGTGAACTAGAGCTGTCTACAAAGCATCGTTACACCGCGTCACCAGTCACAAGACCCAGGTCATGAAGAACAATGTTCCACAAATGTCAGAAACCAATGGCCTCACATCTTGAGAATTATTCCATCTGAGGAGCTGAACAGATGTTGACATTCTCTGCTCGTAATTCCCATTGCTGTCAATTTACCGGGAGAAAATAACCCTTTGTCTGACCTCTTTTAATAAACAGAAAATAGAAGGATAGCAAAGGAAAGACAGTGACAGATATTTCAATCGGTTCTTTCATGGTCAGGAATGGGATAATAAGACACCCAGGACCTCCGGCTACTTCATAATGTGCCATGTGACCAAGGACACAAGACGGGCATTGGCATTCTCCTGAACCGGGGCAGACATGATGGGTTATCAATCTTAGAACAATGCTGGGGTTTTTTTCGGTATGACGTCCCCTCCGAGACCTCGGGTGTCAAAAATAGCATAAGAGCAAGGCAAACACACATCTCATACCGTGTAACGTGCACTTAGAGGCTCCGCCACATACCAGGTGGGTGATGAGATGTCACCGCTGCAGCTCTGCTGTCTCCTTAGTCTGCCTTTTATCCACTCGACTGTGAAATCCTCCCTGTATCACACTCCCAGAATTTCACTGTTATCCTTCTGCTAAGCTTTTAATTTAAGGTATTAAATCCTTTTGACCCAGAGGAGAGGTCATCATCGTAGGTTTCTGTCTTCTGTGATGTCCCAGTCATGTCCTGGACTACATCGGTAATCTTAGCTGAGTCGAAGAAGGTCACCACCACGATTGTCTTCTGCCTCCAACAATCTTCATTAAATAAAAGCATTAGTAGAGTTATGAGCAAATTCATGAAACCGATCTTGATTTATCACCTATCCACAAGGTAGGAGAAATCCTTCTAATTGGAGGTTCCATGGTTAGGACCTGTACCGATCCCAAGACATTTATAGTCTAGAGGGCCGCCAGAGATAGCCAGTGGATAAGTGATAACTACTTTAGGTTTATGTTTGGTGTTGGTGAAGAATTAATGGAGTAATGTAACCTCTCAAAGCCTTAAAGGGGATATCTCATGGACATGTTCCCTGTCCGTGTGTAGTTTTATGGATGACGTAATGGGAGAATGGTCTTCCTCTTAGGATCCCTTTTTTGAACCACAATAGAGAGCAACTATGTAAAAGTGCATCCCACTTTAGACTCCTCGACTAGTGATGAGTGGGCACTACCATGCTCGGGTGCTCAGTACTCGTAACTAATGATGAGCGGGAACTACCATGCTCGGGTGCTCGGTACTCGTAACTAGTGATGAGCGAGCACTACCATGTTCGGGTGCTCTGTACTGGTAACTAGTGATGAGCGGGCACTACCATGCTCGGGTGCTCGGTACTGGTAACTAGTGATGAGCGGGCACTACCATGCTCGGGTGCTCAGTACTCGTAACTAGTGATGAGCGGGCACTACCATGCTCGGGTGCTCGGTACTCGTAACTAGTGATGAGCGGGCACTACCATGCTCGGGTGCTTGGTACTCGTAACTAGTGATGAGCGGGCACTACCATGCTCGGGTGCTCGGTACTCGTAACTAGTGATGAGCGGGCACTACCATGTTCGGGTGCTCGGTACTGGTAACTAGTGATGAGCGGGCACTACCATGCTCGGGTGCTCAGTACTCGTAACTAGTGATGAGCGGGCACTACCATGCTCGGGAGCTCGGTACTCATAACTAGTGATGAGCGGGCACTACCATGCTCGGGTGCTCAGTACTTCTAACTAGTGATGAGTGGGCACTACCATGCTCGGGTGCTCAGTACTGGTAACTAGTGATGAGCGGGCACTACCATGTGCCCAGGTGCTCAGTACTTGTAACTAGTGATGAGCGAGCACTACCATGCTCGGGTGCTCAGTACTCGTAACTAGTGATGAGCGGGCACTACCATGCTCGGGTGCTCAGTACTCGTAACTAGTGATGAGCGGGCACTACCATGCTCAGGTGCTCAGTACTCGTAACTAGTGATGAGCGGGCACTACCATGCTCGGGTGCTCAGTACTCGTAACTAGTGATGAGCGGGCACTACCATGCTCGGGTGCTCAGTACTCGTAACTAGTGATGAGCGGGTACTACCATGCTCGGGTGCTCGGTACTCGTAACTAGTGATGAGTGGGCACTACCATGCTCAGGTGCTCGGTACTCGTAACTAGTGATGAGTGGGCACTACCATGCTCAGGAGCTCAGTACTCGTAACTAGTGATGAGCGGGCACTACCATGCTCGGGTGCTCGGTAATGGTAACTAGTGATGATTGGGCACTACCATGCTCAGGTGCTCAGTACTCGTAACTAGTGATGAGCGGGCACTACCATGCTCGGGTGCTCAGTACTCGTAACTAGTGATGAGCGGGCACTACCATGCTCAGGTGCTCAGTACTCGTAACTAGTGATGAGCGGGCACTACCATGCCCGGGTACTCTGTACTCGTAACTAGTGATGAGCGGGCACTACCATGCTCAGGTGCTCGGTACTCGTAACTAGTGATGATTGGGCACTACCATGCTCGGGTGCTCAGTACTCGTAACTAGTGATGAGCGGGCAAAACCATGCTCAGGTGCTCAGTACTCGTAACTAGTGATGATTGGGCACTACCATGCTCGGGTGCTCAGTACTCGTAACTAGTGATGATTGGGCACTACCATGCTCAGGTGCTCGGTACTCGTAACTAGTGATGATTGGGCACTACCATGCTCGGGTGCTCAGTACTCGTAACTAGTGATGAGCGGGCACTACCATGCTCAGGTGCTCAGTACTCGTAACTAGTGATGAGCGGGCACTACCATGCTCAGGTGCTCAGTACTAGTAACTAGTGATGAGCGGGCACTACCATGCTCGGGTGCTCGTAACTAGTGATGAGTGAGACACCACATAGCAGTAACAATATGGCATAAGTGACCCAGACAAGTTTCAAAAACAAAAGATAAATATAAACCAAAAAAAAAGACTCCTTGGCGTCCGCCCGATAACTTTCTTTCTTGTACAAACCCCCAATCATCACACAGTAACTGGGTGACACAGGGTAAATCAGTAATTCTCATCCATAAAAAAAAGCTTCCAAAAACTGCTGGAAATCTTCCAAGCGCAGCATTGATGGTGAACACATAAAGCAATATCCTGACCTTGCTGCTGATAATAGATAGAAGAATGGAGCTAACACCCGAGACAATAAATTCTGCAGAAACGAGCACCAGATCCAGGGATAACAGAGCAGTGGACGATTGCCGGTGACTCTATAAAGTTCTGGGGTTTTCTAATTTATGATCCCAACGTCATTTGTGTCTCCTTTAAAGTGTATCCTGCAAGAAAGCAGCATAAAAATCCCAATATCTCCGCAGGCCGCTGTAGATGAGAAGAAGATATTGTGCGGACAGAAATGTTGCAGATTTTATTACATTTTTTTCCCTAGTATTGTTTTTAAATGTACATTTTCTCTCTTTCCCTGATTGCCAAATGGGCGGGTACTTCTGGGTGTGATGTCACAGCTGTGTTGTGTGTTTTTGAGCCAATCAGTGACTGTGTGGGTGGAGTTATACAACACTCATGAATATGGAGGACTACTTGGCAACAGGTTTATTAGTCCTCTAGTGATAATCACCTGCTAATAAAACAGTGATTGTCACAAGTGTGTCAAGTCTGGAGGGTACATCTCATTATGGAGTGGATTTACTTTCTTTTGATACTGAAGGGGTTAAGGACTTTTTCATTGCAGGTTGAGATTACTTATAGCCTTAAGACCCTGTCACACACAGAGATAAATCTGTGGCAGATCTGTGGTTGCAGTGAAATTGTGGACAATCAGTGCCAGGTTTGTGGCTGTGTACAAATGGAACAATATGTCCATGATTTCACTGCAACCACAGATCTGCCAAAGCTTTATCTCTGTGTGTGACGGGGCTTTTATTCATAGCTGCAGCATTTTATCAGCACGCCCTTCTGCTCTATATACCCTCTCCTGGCTTTACTCCATGCCGGTGATAGATATTTTCTATTCTGACCACATTGAAGGAGCTCGTCTCTGCATAGCTGTGTTGTAATTTCAGTTGCAGCTGCTAGGTTTCCTGGTTAATAAACCAAGGAGGGCTATTTGTTGTGCCTTTCCCCACCTGTTTGTCTTACCTTCTTTATGTTGTTTTATTGTCATAGTGGGACTAGTGTCCTGTGGGTCAACACTCTAGTCAGGGTAAGTTCAGGGTCAGCGAGGGCCTAGGCACGTGACGGCGCATGAGAGAAGTACTTGTCTAGGGACATTAGACGGTGCAAGGATCAGCCACAGGTGAGTGTAAGGTGTTGAATCTCTCCCTATTGCCAGGGCTTGCCTTTACTTCTCCCCTGGTTTTCCTTCTATGTTGTTTCCTTTATCAAAACTACAGCAAACAGCCCAGTAAGTGACACATCATTGGAATCAGTATCTCCGTCTCTATATTATTTAGCTCCCAGATTAGGTGTTAAAAACCTGGTGACAGATTCCCTTTAAGTCCATAGAAAATGTAGTATTTTTACACGTAGCCACTTCTTGGTAAAGAATAAGGATTGAACCTCCATATCCTCAAATGGAGTCGAAATAATCCAACCCCCATTGATCATGTTATATATTTATCCATTTAAGGCCTTTAAAAAATAGATTAAAAAACAATAATATACCTGTAAAAGAGACACATAATGTCTTGAGCCATTGAATGGAAAAAAAAAAGTGAAATGATTCACCCCGTGGAGCATGAAAGATCCCCTAATGTGATCAGTCAGCGCGCGCCTCGCATCTTGTACTAGCCCTGTCCATGTACAAATAACACACACGATGCTGCCGGGAAAGTTTTGTTTAATAGAAAATTATGCAAATAGTTTAATAACCAGCTAACCAGTGTTCTGACATGACAGAAAGAAACCACTAATTAGTTTATGACCTCCTTAAGTGTTCGCCTCAATCAGTAAGTTCCTTGTTATCGACTCTAGAGATGTGATAACAAGAGAGGCACATGTAGTGAATTCTGCACTCGCACGCGGATAAAAGCTGATTATTATTATAATCTCCCTATAATTAGAGCATCTATCTGTGTTTTAGATCCTCGCCACAACGCTCCAGTAAATATTTATCTATTTCTTTTCAGGCAGGATCTAAATTTGGTCGTTCGCAGCCCGAATTATGCTTGTTTACTCGCACTTCAGAATTTTGCAACGTTCACCAATAGCGAAGAATTTACGAAGGCTGAAAAAAAATTGTATCTCAATTGGACGTGCACCGTTATGGGGGTTCATCAAGCTTGCCAAATCCATCAATATCAGCAGACATTGGGGAGAAGGATCAGTCTTGTTGCCGGAGCTACCTAGGGCTGAACTACTCCCCTCTCCCTAATTCAGGTGCGGAGTTGAGAAGGAACCATTTGTTAGGGATGAGCAAACCCGAAATGGTAAAGTTTGGAGTTCATACCACACACTGACTTCGACTCAAACATGGACATTAAAAAAAAGTTCTGTTCGTATTTATTTAAATACTTTTTAAAAACGGCACAGGATCCTTCCTATTTTTGATAACCATCCAAGGTAAAGCAGACAGCTGAGGGCTGGAATTTTCAGGCTGGGAAGGCCCATGGTTATTTGGCTCCTCCGATCCTAACATAAGCAGCCTACAGCCACCCCAGAAGTGCCAATTCTGACGCTTTGCATGGCTCTTCCCAATTGGGATGGTGCATTGAAGATCATGGCTGGTCAGTGGTGTGTACAGAATTTACTCAACTGTAAGCTTTACCTTGGCTGGTTATCAAAAATAGAGGGGATCCCACTCTATTTTTTTTAATTATTTATTTAAATAAGAATGGTGTGGGATCCCTCCTATTTTCGATAAGCAACCAAGGTAAGGCTGACAGCTGAGGGCTGGAATTATCAGACTGGGAAAGCCTTTGACCTCCTCAAAGCCTAAAAATAGCAGCCATCCATTAAACGCACCAATTCTGATGCTTTACATGACTCTACCCTATTGGCATGGTGCATTGAAGGCCACTGCTGGTCAGTGGTGTGTACACAATTTACTCAGCTGTCAGCTTTACCTTGGCTGGTTATCCAAAATAAAGGAGATCCCACCCTATTTTTTTTTAATTATTTATTTAAATAATTTAAAAAAAAAAAAAAATGGCATAGAATCCCTCCTATTTTTGATAACCAACCAAGGTAAAGCAGACAGCTGAGAGCTGGAGTTTTCAGGCTGGGAAGGCCCATGGTTACTTGGCCCCTTCCACCCTAAAAATGGCAGCCAACAGCTGCCCCAGAAGTGGCACATCCATTAGATGCATAATTCTGGCTCTTTGCACGTCTCTTCCCGATTAGTGTGGTGCATTAAAGGTCACTGCCGCTCTGCGGTATGTACAGAATTTCCTCAGCTGTCAGCTTTACCTTGGCTGTTTATCAAATATGGGAGGATCCCACATTTTTTAAAATTATTTATTTAAATAATTTTAAAAAGCGGTGCAGGATCCCGCCTATTTTTGATAACCAGCCAAGGTAAAGCTGACAGCTGAGGGCTGAAATTATCAGGCTGGGAAGACCCATGGTTATTTGGGCCCTCCCAGCCTAAAAATAGCAGCCCACATCCATTAGATGTGCCAATTCTGGCGCTTTGCCCGTCTCTTCCTAATTCCCCTAGTGCATTGAAGGCCACTGCCGGTCAGTGATATTAACAGAATTTCCGCAGCTGTCAGCTTTACCTTGGCTAGTTATCAAAAACTAGGAGGGGTCCCATTAAAATTTTTTATTTAAATAATTTTAAAATTGCTGTGGGGTCCCTCCTATTTTTGATAACCAGCCAAGGTAAAGCTGACAGCTGAGGGCTGTAATTATCAGGCTGGGAAGGCCCATGGTTATTTGACCCCCTCCCAGCCTAAAAATAGCAGCCTGCAGCCGGCCCAGAAGTAACGCATCCATTAGATGCCACAATTTTGGCTGTTTGCCCAGCTCTTCCCAATTGCCCTGGTGCATTGAAGGTCACTGCCGATCAGCAGTATGTGAAGAATTTCTAACGCTCGTGAGAAATTCCACACATACCAGTGACTGGCAGTGACCTATGGATCGTAGTTTCTGAACTAAGCGTCCAAAGGTCCAAAGAGATGGATAAGAGAAGCACCATTCTATACTGGAGTCGTTGTGGTCTGTCCCAGTGGAAGTGGAAGAGATCAGTCTAGCTGGATGAGAGAGCTGCCATAAAGGAGCGAAAGTGATGACTGCCATGAGGGAGGTGTCTGTCAAGAGGGTGCAGATTAGCCACTGTAGGAGTGGAAATTTCCAACAGTAGAGGGCAGCATAGCGGCTTAGTATAAACTTTGAGATGACTCTATATGAAGAGAAGTACCACATCATAGACAGTCAGAGATGAGTGCCAGTGTGTGAAGAACTGTGATGTAGTAACTGCAATAATGTACAGACTACAATAGCTATTTCAGAACACCGCTGCCAAGAAAAGTTAACTTGAGCAGGGGCTGTGACCAACTGGGAAGGAGATAAAGAGATTGTGTCTGTGTGAAGGAAGTGCTGCTGAGGTTTTTGCCAGCAGACTGTTGAAAAAACAAGCAAATAGCTCAATTAACTATCTACCTCTATTTAGGGCTGGTACCTCTTAAAGAAACTGGTCAAACTCATCACCTGCCATTAAGTAAAATGCATTTGATCTAATGCTGGTGTCCTCAACATTCTTATTGACTTCACTGGGTGTGAAAGCCACTTCAGCCATACTATTTAAAGGGGCACACCAGATCATTCCATGCACCATTTACATCCCAACGTCCAGGCAATGTGCAATCAGAATACATAGGAAAAATATGATTTGTAAGTGGTCAGTAGAAGCAGCTTATCCTAGGTGTATTTTAGTTAATTGCTCTCATACGGTTAATTTTGTCTCTTATGAAAAACCTAGGACCTGCTACTGCGGCTTTACACCATTAATGGAACCGTCCATTGTTCTTATCCAAATAGGAGAACAGACGTCAAAGGAGAAATAAACAGCTCCAATTCTTCCCTTTTCATTGATTTATTCTGGGATCCATTCCAATTCCAAATGGAAGTGGGAATGATCCTTTCTGAGGTGTGCACTAAAAGTGTCCACCATAATAGATGTTCATAATTGAATGTCAGCCTTCTGCACCAATTATTAATACCACCAATCACACATATTACTATTCTTACCCTGTACCTGTCTCTGGTTCCTGTAAGTACAAAGAGAAAAATTACAGGGGAAGAAATAAAGCAAAACAGCTATGGCCACCTTGTTAGAATGAATTGTGCTAGATAAACGCATGGACAGATAGATAGATAGATAGATAGATAGATAGATAGATAGATAGATAGATAGATGGATAGAGGGATAGATAGAGGGATAGATAGATAGATACATAGATAGATAGATAGATAGATAGATAGATAGATAGATAGAGGGATAGATAGATAGATAGAGAGAGGGATAGATAGATAGATAGATAGATAGAGGGATAGATAGAGGGATAGATAGAGGGATAGATAGATAGATAGATAGATAGAGGGATAGATAGATAGATAGATAGGGGGATAGATAGATAGACAGATGGAGGGATAGATAGATAGATAGATAGATAGAGGGATAGATAGATAGATAGATAGAGGGATAGATAGATAGAGGGATAGATAGATAGATAGAGGGATAGATAGATAGATAGATAGATAGATAGAGGGATAGATAGAGGGATAGATAGATAGAGGGATAGATAGATAGATAGATAGATAGATAGATAGATAGATAGATAGATAGATAGATAGATAGATAGAGTTGGAGCTTGCAGACCAGTCCTCTCATTGCCGTCCTTCCTGGCGCTGACGCTTCTCCCAGATGCAGTGCGTTGAGTGACATTTCATTACAGAGATGTTATATTCAAGTAAAATGAGAATGGTCACCTATTAAAGCGGACATTGCACAGTGATATCTTCCTGTTAAGTAGGAGATGTGAGAAAACACATGGTCTGCTAATCATAGGATTAAACCAGCATGTAATGGCCCCCTCTGTTCTCATATAATGGACTTAGTGGAACTCTAGACTGACGGACAGCGGAACTGTTCAAGAAGAACTTTTGCACCTCAATCAAAAAGCATCAGTTATGTCTTGTTATTAGTGTTGGGCAAATACTAAAATATTCTGATTCAGAATATTTGTCTGAAATATTCATACTATTCGTGCATTCATCACAAATAACAAATCTAATGCAAGTCAATGGGAAACGCAAATAATTTTCCGGCGGACCCTCCCAGGATGACTGGCGAGGCTGTAATGAAAGGAAAAGTGCTGAAATTCAATGGGAACAGCATGGGGACGACTCGTGGATGCATCTCTGAAACACAGGTCGCTTCTGGAACCAATGTTGTCAGAGTATTACCCCTGTCCCCAGCCTATGTGTTACTCAGCGCAAGTAAAGTAGACAGCTGTGGGCTGCAGACCCCAGCTGTGGGCTTTATCTTGGCTGGTTTAAAAAATAGAGGCTCCCCCATGGCGTTTTTATTTTAATTATTTAAATAAATAATTTAAAAAATGACGTGGGCACCTAATTATTTTTATAAAACAGCACAGGTAAAGCAGACAGCTAGGGACTGGTATTCTTAGGCTGGGAAGGTCCATGGTTATTGGGTCCTCCCCAGCCTAAAAATAACTGCCTTCAGCTGCTCCATTATTGGTGTTTTAGCTGCAACAATGGTGGAGCTTTAGCCAGCTCATCCCGATAGCCCTGGTACGGTGGTAATCGGAGTATTATATGGGGTTGAAGTCAGCTGTGATTTGTCAAAAATCACAGCTAACATCAAGCCCTGGGTTTGTTATGGAGAGGTGTCATTTTTTTACATTAAACAACCCCCAATGAGTTTTATATGATGCAATGTGCATCACTAACATAGGTTAAAAAAAATTCCATGTACAGTGCCTACAAGTAGTATTCAACCCCCTGCAGATTTAGCAGGTTTACACATTCGGAATTACCTTGGCATTGTGACATTTGGACTGTAGATCAGCCTGGAAGTGTGAAATGCACTGCAGCAAAAAATAATGGTATTTCTTTTTTTTTTTTTTAAATTGTGAAAAGTTTATTCAGAGGGTCATTTATTATTCAACCCCTCAAACCACCAGAATTCTGTTTGGTGCCCCTAAAGTATTAAGAAGTATTTCAGGCACAAAGAACAATGAGCTTCACATGTTTGGATTAATTATCTCTTTTTCCAGCCTTTTCTGACTAATTAAGACCCTCCCCAAACTTGTGAACAGCACTCATACTTGGTCAACATGGGAAAGACGAAGGAGCATTCCAAGGCCATCAGAGACAAGATCGTGGAGGGTCACAAGGCTGGCAAGGGGTACAAAACCCTTTCCAAGGAGTTGGGCCTACCTGTCTCCACTGTTGGGAGCATCATCCGGAAGTGGAAGGCTTATGGAACTACTGTTAGCCTTCCACGGCCTGGACAGCCTTTGAAAGTTTCCACCCGTGCCGAGGCCAGGCTTGTCCGAAGAGTCAAGGCTAACCCAAGGACAACAAGGAAGGAGCTCCGGGAAGATCTCATGGCAGTGAGAACATTGGTTTCAGTCAATACCATAAGTAACGTACTCCACCGCAATGGTCCCCGTTCCAGACGAGCCCGTAAGGTACCTTTACTTTCAAAGCGTCATGTCAAGGCTCGTCTACAGTTTGCTCATGATCACTTGGAGCACTCTGAGACAGACTGGTTCAAGGTTCTCTGGTCTGATGAGACCAAGATCGAGATCTTTGGTGCCAACCACACACGTGACGTTTGGAGACTGGATGGCACTGCATACGACCCCAAGAATACCATCCCTATAGTCAAGCATGGTGGTGGCAGCATCATGCTGTGGGGCTGTTTCTCAGCCAAAGGGCCTGGCCATCTGGTCCGCATCCATGGGAAGATGGATAGCACGGCCTACCTGGAGATTTTGGCCAAGAACCTCCGCTCCTCCATCTAGGATCTTAAGATGGGTCGTCATTTCATCTTCCAACAAGACAACGACCCAAAGCACACAGCCAAGAAAACCAAGGCCTGGTTCAAGAGGGAAAAAATCAAGGTGTTGCAGTGGCTTAGTCAGTCTCCTGACCTTAACCCAATTGAAAACTTGTGGAAGGAGCTCAAGATTAAAGTCCACATGAGACACCCAAAGAACCTAGATAACTTGGAGAAGATCTGCATGGAGGAGTGGGCCAAGATAACTCCAGAGACCTGTGCCGGCCTGATCAGGTCTTACAAAAGACGATTATTAGCTGTAATTGCAAACAAGGGTTATTCCACAAAATATTAAACCTAGGGGTTGAATAATAATTGACGCACACTTTTATGTTGAAAATTTATTAAAATTTAACTGAGCAACATAACTTGTTGGTTTGTAAGATTTATGCATCTGTTAATAAATCCTGCTCTTGTTTGAAGTTTGCAGGCTCTAACTTATTTGCATCTTATCAAACCTGCTAAATCTGCAGGGGGTTGAATACTACTTGTAGGCACTGTATTTAGCATAAAAATTAAAAAAATAAAAAAGCCTTTACATGTTTAGGTGAATGCAGTAAATACCTTAGGTTTCATTCATAAAGGCGGCGCTTTTGCTAAGATCAGTCACTGTCACTCAAGTTCAGGCATGATTCTTTTTTTCAACTTAGTCACACCCCAAGCATTGTAATTGATTACACCACAGATTCTTCACCAGCACTAAGCTCCGGCCATTATGGTCACATAATCATGACATCAGCACAGGTCTTGCATAACCAGTTCTCTTCTGCTGATTACCACAGGTCCTTCAACATCCCTTCTCTGCTGAGCTCTGCTCATTACGGTCACATGATCATGGCATCAGCACAGGTCCTGCACAACCACTTCTCTTCTGCTGATTACTAAAGGCCCTTCAACATTACCTTTCTGTTGAGCTCTGCCTATTATAGTCACGTGATCGTGACATGAACACAGGTCCTGCACAACCACTTCTCTTCTGCTGATTGCCACAGGTCCTTCAACAACATCTCTTCTTTGCTGAGTTCTGCTCATTACAGTTGTCGCGGGCGGGGAGGACACCGTCGCTGCTGCGCTCTCGCTAACGCTCGGGTCCAGCGCTGCTGCAACTGCTCGGTGGCTCGAGCGGTGGGCCGGATCCAGGGACTCAAGCTGCGCTCCTCGCCCGTGAGGGAAAGGGGTGGTTGGTTTGGGGAATTTAGTCCGTGACGCCACCCACGGGTCGTGGTGAAGATGGGCACCACCACTGCTGGTGACGGGGATCCCGGGAGTGATGGTAGGGAGCAGCTGGGATGTTGTTTTCCCCCTCCGTGGGTATGGGTCGGTGGTCCCGGGGCCTGGTGATGTTATGACGGGGAGGCAGGGTTGGCGAGGTGCAGGGTTGCAGGGACAGCGCTGCGCTGTGCTGGATGGCACGGGTGTACTCACTCAGCAAGAAAGGTACAAAGTCCTCGGCAAACCATACGGCTGGATGGACGGGTCCCGCAGCCGGCTGCAGTGTTTCTCCCCGGACAGGTGATGGCGGCTGTCTTTCCCTGCACCTTGATGTTCTCCTTCTGACTACTATGGATTCCCAACGGTAGTCCACTCTCCGGTGTATGAGTAACAGAGGAGCCCATTTGCCCGCAGGCGCTGGCCCTTGGGTCTCTAGCCTTAGGCGGTAGCTGTATACCCTCACGGTGTGGGTTGTTGCCTTCAATTGGGACTTTTGCTGTTGTGAAACCCCTGGGGTTCCAGTCACATTCGGATCTGACTATTGACGGCGGCTCCTAGCCTGGTCGGGGTCCGATGGCCCTGCCTGTGTGTGTTGGCTTCACTTCGCTCCCCGGTCGGTACCGGCGGGCCGTCGCCCGTCCCCGGTCCTACGGTTCCGCGTTGCTCCACCACTCCTGGAGACAGCCACCATCGTCTGCCAACCTTGCTGTCAGTGCCTGGGCCACAAACTCAGACACCTAAGTGCTTACTCCTCACTCCTCAAATTCCAACACTCAACTGTCACTTTTCCCGCCTCCAGGCCTGTGAACTCTTCGGTGGGTGGGGCCAACCGCTTGGTTCCGCCCCACCTGGTGTGGACATCAGACAGTGGAGGGAGGCAACAAGGATTTTTGTTTGGCTGGTGTCCCTGTCTAATGGGGGTGGGGTGTTTGTGTGTTATCTGTGATGACCTGGCTAAGCCAGGGCACCACATTCCCCCTTGGTGAAATGCAGACCGTCCACGGGCTGCCCGTCCATCACCGGTTTTATTTATTTTTTTTTCAAAAACTGTAAAATATAAATACCATGTAAACATTTTCAAACATAAGCATTTTTGTTAGGACACTTGAACGTTGCACATATATAAAACATTTTTATTAATAACGGACGGACGGACGGATGTCTTCCGCTCTCCCACCCAAGCAACCTAGCCCTGATGCTGCCCCTAAGAAGTGGGCAGCACCCCTTGACCCCAGTCCAGGTTCAGGCTGCCCGAGCGGGAACGGGTACGGTTACTCGCACCCGGCTGTCATTTCAGGGAACCCCACGTCCTTGGGAGACCCCTGACCCCCGGAGGATGGCCACCGGTCCTGGTGGTGGCCGGGCCCCAGCCTGCTCTGCTGCGGGGCCTTCCTCCAATCTGCCTCTCCGGAGGTGGCACCGACAGAAAATCACCCTTCAACTTATTTACAAGCCCACAAGTTCGTGGGTGGCCTGCCAGTTCTCGGCCATGTCCATGAGTAGTCTCTCATGCAGGGGGGGGTAAAAAGCACACAGGGTCCCTCCGGGGACAACTTGCCGGCAACGGCCGGGATAATCACACAGATAATCAGATGAAGGTCACGGTTCATTAAAGTCATTCAATCACACTGCTGAGGGTCCCAACGGGGGACAACTGCTTGCAATGGCGGACCGCTGCCACTACTTAAGGTCATACTCCTCCAGGACCTCTTCCTGCTCCACATCCGGACGGCTTGGTGGAGGAGGGGGCTGGGGCCGCATCTGCTCACTGCGGCTCTTCCTCTGCTTTACATCCAGGGTGAACCAGCCCCTCTCTCCGCAGTGGCGGGTATAAGTCACTAGGTCGCCCGGCAATAGATCACGACCTGGATGGCCCGTAGGGAGGTGTGAATTGACATCACGGCGGGCCACGAAAACTTCGGCCTCCAGGCCCGGCTCATAGATAAAGCCAAACCCCCTCTGTTGGTCGAACTGCCGGACTTGAACCTCGTACACCGGGCCCCGCACCCGAAAGGTGGCATGACGGAGTGCATCCTTCTCCCTGATCACCCTCGCCATCACTTCGGCCCTCTGCTGCTCTCTGGCGGCAATCGCCCGGCCTAACGGGTTTGGTTCCCTGTCCCAGTATGGGGCGTTGGCAGACCCCTGCGCCCGGGTCGGGCCCCGCTGGACCGCACCCACACCGGCCACTACCGGTTCTCTTTTGTGGAGGTCCTGTGGTGACATGGCCTGGACTGCGGCTTTGCAGTTGCGGCCCGGCGCAGCCTCAGCCGAGGCGGGGGACTCAGGGTTAGCTGACCTCACCGGTTGAGCCTTCGGGCCAGCAGCGGCCGGTTCTTCCACGGCCGGGCGGACTGCCGGAGCTGGGACAGCGTCAGGTGCGGCCACTTCCGGGGCCGATGGCTCCTTGTCGCGGATGGCTACTTCCCGCGGGGCCTTTCACTGCAGCGAGAGGGACACAGGCCATTCCCGAACAACGCCCCCAGGCCGGTCCTCTAGGGCGGACGGGTTGGATTCCGCTACCGGTGTTGGGGGTAGCGGACCAAGCGGAGGGGCGACAGCAGCCGGTACGGATGGCGGGGGAAGCAGGAGGGTGAGCGGGCGCAGGCCGGGCCCCTCAGCCGCAGCGGCCGGTCCTTTTCGGACATAGGGGCGTGGGTCGCTTACCCGCTCCTCCAACTCTGTCTCCACGTCGCGTCTCCGCATGGCTGCCGCCACTTCCTCCATCTCGGCCACCCAGCGCTCCATCAAGAACCGGACCTGGGCTTGAAGGCGGCAGCACATCTGTGCGGTCCGGGCTTACACCCACGCTGTTCCTGGCGTGGGCTCGGGGATTTCCGCGGTGCCGGACGGACGGGACATCATGCGTGGCCGTGTTCCAGGAACCAATGCAGAGTCCTGGCGTCCCCGCTTTTATAGCCTCTGCTACATCAGGCAGACACACTCTTGTGCCCCCTTGGTACTCTTCAGCACTTCCGTTTGTTGGGGGGCGGGGCTTCGCCTTCGCGCCTTCCCTGCTCGGAGAAAACGCTCGAGCGGGAGATTTTCGCGCCAAGATGACGGCGCTTCAAAATCTGACTATTGACGGCGACTCCTAGCCTGGTCGGGGTCCGATGTCCCTGCCTGTGTGTGTTGACTTCACTTCGCTCCCTGGTCAGTACCGGCGGGCCGTCGCCCGACCCCGGTCCTACGGTTCCGCGTTGCTCCACCACTCCTGTAGATGGCCACCACCGTCTGCCAACCTTGCTGTCCGTGCCTGGGCCACAAACCCAGACACCCAAGTGCTTACTCCTCACTCCTCAAACTCCAACACTCAACTGTCACTTTTCCCGCCTCCAGGCCTGTGAACTCCTCAGTGGGTGGGGCCAACTGCTTGGATCCGCCCCGCCTGGTGTGGACATCAGACACTGGAGGGAGGCAACAAGGATTTTTGTTTGGCTGGTGTCCCTGTCTAATGGGGGTGGGGTGTTTGTCTGTTATCTGTGACGACCTGGCTAGGCCAGGGCGCCACACAGTCACATGATCATGACATCAGCACAGGTCCTGCACAACCACTTCTTTTCTGCTGAGCTCCGGAGGTCACTGTCAGAGGTAACATCATCCTGCTGTGACTGAGATGTGCCATATTTTCCATAATGCCCTCTACTTCCTCCCCAGTAATAAAATTGAGATAAAGGAAACCAATAGTAGCCGGTGATTGTTAATACCACAGCCCGGATGGCTGTTGTCAGTAGTAGTGGTGTTTCTGTTGCTTCTAGCATGTCCCATATTCTTAGCTGTAATATGTTTTTTTTTCCCTTTTAAACTACCTCATCCATTGCTATTTACATTTTTTTTCCATATACAGTCATATGAAAAAGTTTGGGCACCCCTATTAATGTTAACCTTTTTTCTTTATAACAATTTGGGTTTTTGCAGCAGCTATTTCAGTTTCATATATCTAATAACTGATGGACTGAGTAATATTTCTGGATTGAAATGAGGTTTATTGCACTAACAGAAATAGCTGTTGCAAAAACCCAAATTGTTATAAAGAAAAAAGGTTAACATTAATAGGGGTGCCCAAACTTTTTCATATGACTGTAATTAACTTTCATCAGTCTTTTCAACCCAAATTATTCAACGCTTGCCAGGAAGGAGGTAAGAAAAATTGTTAGGTAGCTAGGTACATGTAGTGAAAGCTAAACGTGGCAGCCGGCCACAGTATAGGTTCGGTGTGTGGTTTTCAGATTGAACTAGTACATTTTTTCATGCTTGCATTTCAAGATCTATATTTTTTAGTTTGGGGCTGATGGAGCTTTTTAAGGTGCTGAGGGCCCTTAGGGTTCATGTGGCGCCCCTGAGGCTTCAGTCTCCACAGGGTACTGCAGCTCATTTAAGCTGCAGTATTCATCTTGGGTAACGAGGGGGTTAATCACCGGTGTTTCCACATTTACACATTTCATACAGCTTAGGAGCCTTCTCCTGGGGAGCTGGACTAGTGTAGGCTGGGGGCTAGCCATTACAAGGCATGGGACTTTCCTGGTCACTAGGACCGGACACCACTTGGGGTAGAAGTAGGAGCCACCTGGAGACTAAGTCAGTCTAGTCAAACCAGGACTTCAGTTCTGGTGACACAACATCACCTTCTTCTTTTCTTCTTCCATGGGGCCTGCGACTTAGAGCGGAAAGCTCAGCCCAGGTTCCTCACTCCTGGAGGGGCAACTCTTAGAAAGGACACTTTCAAAATACCGGTGGCTACCTCTAACTTAACCGTAATTGGCTGGAGCCCAGCAAGGCGGTGACCGGTACCTCCCGGGCAATCTAAAGACAGTGAGTAAACACCTGGAACTGCAGTGGCTGACTCAGTCTCTGATTGCCGGCACCATAGCCCCGCGCTTCGGCGCCAACGGCCATGACTATTCCCCTTATCATCCTCCCCAGAGCCCACTCCACCTGTGGGGAGCAGTACCATCTTTGCTGCTACAACCATCCACCCCGGAGGACAGCGACAGCAGCGGCGGCTAATCCCTGGCCGTGTACCGCAGGTGGCGTCACAAAATCATTCCATCCATCCATCTACCTTTCCGTGGAAACCTCGGGGTCATGAAACAGGGCAGGTCACCCGTGACATCCCCCTGACCCTTCACCGTCCCGGCGACGAGTATCCCCCCCAGGCCCCGTGGGGTGCTCCATTCACCTAATGCAAATGCCGGTTCTGGAGCTCGGCTTTAGGATAGACCATCAATTTTATAGTCCCCAAGATCCCCTTTTATAGGATAAAGCAGGATGTCCTCATTAACAGGGTTAAAACATATTTTGAATATCCCTGTAATATATATTTATAGTTGCTTTTTAAGCTATTTTTTTCATTTTAAAATAAGCAAAAATCGGGTCTGGATCATAAAATCATAAACCTCCCAGATCTGGTCCCATATTACTTTCATAAACTACTCCAGGATTATGAAGAGAAATTCATATTAATGTTATAATGCGGAGAGCGAAACGTATCGGAAGTGGAACGTGCAACAAAACAAGAGGATTAGGTTTCTTCTTAATTAAAGAAACTCACAACAGTCCGGGATTAGGTTCCACATTCACGGGAAAAACATTCTCTGAAATATAGAGGAGACATCATCGAAAAAGAAATGAAAATGTGCCTCCAGTTGTTATTGTCTGGAAGCTTTATTGGACACTGCCATCAAAATAACGGAATACCTGGTTTCACATCATTAACCATTGCTTCCCTGTATGTCCAATGTTAGTACAAAATGGCTTATATTGATACAATGGGGCTGGATCCTCATCTATTGTCACGCTAGGTACGGGGAAGTGCCAAGCGAATGGTGAAAGGGAAGGGAGACCCTGTGTCTAGGGAAGGGGAAGACCAAACCTACCGCTGGTCCCTAGGGTCCCTCACCACCCTAGATAGGTTTCGCACCTATGCGCCAAGTCTGATACCTGACCCTAGATACCCCTAGTGCTGGACCCTAAATAGGGAACGGGTGAGATGAGCTGTTCATCAATCCCACAGACTGGGGTCACATGGGGGAAAATGCATGAACTACTTATCCATAGATAACTCATGTAGAAGTTCAGCAAAGTTTTAGGAACGATACCACAGATGAGTGCAAGGCACCTGCCTGCAACCAGAGCTTGAATGAACTGAATAATATTACCAGCACCAGACCAGGGAATATGGGAGTATTTAAGCACAAGGGGAGTACTGATGATCAGCAGCTGGAAAGAAGGAGAGCTCTGCAGGGTCCTAAAAGGGATAAAATGAAAACCCAGCAGGAAAGCTACCTAGTGTAATGAATACTACAGCAGGAACAATAGAAAATCAGGGAGCATTTTGCACAGGAAAACGCTGTGACCTTCTATTGCCAGAAATCGCGTGACTATCTGTCACCTGTGACATCTAGTCTCAATTCATTATATGGACGTTGGGGAGGGGGTAGTCCATAGTCTATATATGACCAAGATTCAACATCATAAGACCACTACCACACTGACCTCATGTGGCCCTATGTACTATGGATACAAAGTTTGAACTCTTGTGATTCTGCTGAACCAAATAACAAAACGACCATATGAAAATCAAAAATTATTTATGTGGGAACTTAGGGTATCCACGAACCTATGAACCAAGATGGCTCTTGAAGCTACTATTTGGCCCTTGGGAAATAGTTGTAGGTAAAAATTCTCTTTGTCATTAGGCCACCATCTCCCAACCAGGTTTTTACAGGTTCTTGAGGTTAAGTGGTGGGGTCATGTCAGGGGTTTTGCAGTGAACTATCAATGCTCCTAGCTTCTTTATAGTTCAGGGCCAAGAATTTTCCTGGTCAACCGGTGAAGGAAATTAGCCATCAGGGCAAGCTATCATGGAGCTCAGTATGAGGCGATAGAGAACATGGCACCCAACAGGTTATTCTGGAATCTAATGACTGTCCTGTTCGGCCTAGCAACCGTTTTACCTTCAGCTATGTGATAGTTAAGTTACCGGTAGACACTAGGTACACAGTAACCCCCGTAGTCAGCAACACGGTCAATGGCACAACATAGATTTTATTGCCAATGCCCAGAAGCATTACTGATACCTGACTTATATAAACTCCCATGTCTCCTGATCATATGATGAGTCTATATAGCATGGGAAACACTCAGACATGTCCATATCCCCTCTGTTTCCTTTTTTGTGGTTGGGTGGTGCGTCACTTTTGCTGCAAGCTGCACTGGCCATGGGGCAGAAGTCCAGCATAATTCATGGTGATTTAGTGCTAGTCAGTCAAGGAGCTATAGGATTAATTATTGGCTGTTTAGACTTGTTTGAGCCCTGGTTTCGGCTATCTACTATTTAACCACCTGAATCTTTGACTATCAAACTATTAACCCTCCTGAATCTTTGACTCTCATGCTATTTAACCTCCTGAATCTTTGACTCTCATACCATTTAACCTCCTGAATCTTTGAATCTCCTACTATTTAACTGCCTGAATCTTTGATTCTCATACTGTTTAATCTCCTGAATCTTTGACTCGTATACTATTTAACCTCCTGAATCTTTAACTTTCATACTATTTAACCTTCTGAATGTTTGATTCTCATACTATTTAACCTCCTGAATATTTGACCTCATACTATTTAACCTCCTAAATCTTTGACTCTCATACTATTTAACCTCCTGAATCTTTGACTCTCATACTATTTAACCTTCTGAATCTTTGACTCTCATACTATTTAACCTCCTGAATCTCTGACACTCATACAATTTATCTCTTGAATCTTTGACTCTCATACTATTTAACCTCCTGAATCTTTGACTCTCATACTATTTAACCTCCTGAATGTTTGACTCTCATACTATTTAACCTCCTGCATCTTTGACTCTCATACTATTTAACCTCCTGAATTTTTGACTCTCATACTATTTAACCTCCTGAATCTTTGACTCTCATACTATTTAACCTCCTGAATCTTTGAGTCTCATACTATTTAACATCCTGAATCTCTGACTCTCATACTATTTAACCTCCTGAATCTATGACACTCATACAATTTATCTCTTGAATCTTTGACTCTCATACTATTTAACCTCCTGAATTTTTGACTCTCATACTATTTAACCTCCTGAATATTTGACTCTCCTACTATTTAACCTTCTGAATCTTTGACTCTCATACTATTTAACTTCCTGAATCTTTGACTCTCATACTATTTAACCTCTTGAATCTTTGACTCTCATACTATTTAATCTCCTGAATCTTTTACTCTCATATTATTTAACCTCCTGCATCTTTGACTCTCATACTATTTAACCTCCTGAATCTTTGACTCTCATACTATTTAACCTCCTGAATCTTTGACTCTCATACTATTTAACCTCCTGAATCTTTGACTCTCATACTATTTAACTTCCTGAATCTTTGACTCTCAAACTATTTAAACTCCTGAATCTTTGACTCTCATACTATTTAACCTCCTGAATCTTTGACTCTCATACTATTTAACCTCCTGAATATTTGACTCTCATGCTATTTAACCTCCTGAATCTCTGACACTCATACTATTTAACCTCCTGAATCTCTGACACTCATACTATTTAACCTCCTGAATCTCTGACACTCATACAATTTATCTCTTGAATCTTTGACTCTCATACTATTTAACCTCCTGAATCTTTGACTCTCATACTATTTAACCTCCTGAATCTTTGACTCTCATACTATTTAACCTCCTGCATCTTTGACTTTCATACTATTTAACTTCCTGAATCTTTGACTCTCATACTATTTAACCTCCTGAATTTTTGACTCTCATACTATTTAACCTCCTGAATCTTTGACTCTCATATTATTTAACCTCCTGAATCTTTGAGTCTCATACTATTTAACCTCCTGAATCTCTGACTCTCATACTATTTAACCTCCTGAATCTATGACACTCATACAATTTATCTCTTGAATCTTTGACTCTCATACTATTTAACCTCCTGAATTTTTTACTCTCATACTATTTAACCTCCTGAATCTTTGACTCTCCTACTATTTAACCTCCTGAATCTTTGACTCTTATACTATTTAACTTCCTGAATCTTTGACTCTCATACTATTTAACCTCTTGAATCTTTGACTCTCATACTATTTAATCTCCTGAATCTTTTACTCTCATATTATTTAACCTCCTGCATCTTTGACTCTCATACTATTTATCCTCCTGAATCTTTGACTCTCATACTATTTAACCTCCTGAATATTTGACTCTCATACTATTTAACTTCCTGAATCTTTGACTCTCATACTATTTAATTTCCTGAATCTTTGACTCTCATACTATTTAACCTCTTGAATCTTTGACTCTCATACTATTTAATCTCCTGAATCTTTTACTCTCATATTATTTAACCTCCTGCATCTTTGACTCTCATACTATTTATCCTCCTGAATCTTTGACTCTCATACTATTTATCCTCCTGAATCTTTGACTCTTGTACTATTTAATCTCCTGAATCTTTTACTCTCACATTATTTAACCTCCTGCATCTTTGACTCTCATACTATTTATCCTCCTGAATCTTTGACTCTCATACTATTTATCCTCCTGAATATTTGACTCTCATACTATTTAACTTCCTGAATCTTTGACTCTTATACTATTTAATTTCCTGAATCTTTGACTCTCATACTATTTAACCTCTTGAATCTTTGACTCTCATACTATTTAATCTCCTGAATCTTTTACTCTCATATTATTTAACCTCCTGCATCTTTGACTCTCATACTATTTATCCTCCTGAATCTTTGACTCTCATACTATTTATCCTCCTGAATCTTTGACTCTCATACTATTTAACCTCCTGAATATTTGACTCTCATACTATTTAACTTCCTGAATCTTTGACTCTCATACTATTTAACCTCCTGAATATTTGACTCTCATACTATTTAACTTCCTGAATCTTTGACTCTCATACTATTTAACCTCTTGAATCTTTGACTCTCATACTATTTAACCTCCTGAATCTTTGACTCTTGTACTATTTAATCTCCTGAATCTTTTACTCTCATATTATTTAACCTCCTGCATCTTTGACTCTCATACTATTTATCCTCCTGAATCTTTGACTTTCATACTATTTAACTTCCTGAATATTTTACTCTCATTCTATTTATCTTCCTGAATCTTTGACTTTCATACTCTTTAACTGCCTGAATCTTTGACTCTCATACAATTTAAACTCCTGAATCTTTGACTCTCATACAATTTAAACTCCTGAATCTTTGACTCTCACCAGGTAAAATTTTATCCTCTGTGGTTCAGTTCCTGTGCTTTCAGCTCCTGCTTTACTTTATTAGATTCCTTTTATTGGACCTGTTTCCTGACCCAGCTACCTGACCATTCCTGTCAGCTTGCACCACCGGCCAGCAGCTGACTCCGTACTCCCAACCCAGGTGCTCTTATACACGAATTAAAAGATGAAGGCAAGTACAACCCCTGGGATCTGGTAAGTGCAGTGGCTGGTGCTAACCTTGTCCGTGATAGCCATCTTTACAGCTTCCGGGCAACAACTGGCATAGCCTCGTAACAACATGTCTGATTTTAGTATTTGATCTTGGCTTTGATTAATTTTTTGGTCTAGTCTAGGTTCTGAAACATTAGGGTCCTAGTCTGAAGTTTAAGATTTTTTTAGAATCCAGTCTAAAATAATTTAGGGTTAAGGAATAACGTTTGGAACTCCATTCTATGTCTGAACTGGGTGCAAAAAACCTAAAAAACATCACTATGGGGAGATAAGGTATGCACACCAGTGACTATGGAAGGGGAATACATGGAATAGCAGAAACTGCTGTGTGAATACTGACATGAAAAATTCAATAGCTATTTGTAAGAATGAAATGTGAAAAATGGAACCTGCATTACTGCCATGAATATATGAATAAAGAGAAATTTAGCTACTGAATTGATCAATGCAGAAGAGCCCCAACACTACGCCAAAGTATTTCTCTACGTTGGGGTCCCTAGCTTGTGTGTGTCCTCTCATGCAGTTAAAAAACTTACCGTGTATGGGACGCTGAGACCCAGGCTATATATGCGTATAATGTGGATTGGCAATAGGTGTGTATGGGGAGGGTTCACAAACGAAAAACTACTAACATTAAGGAATAACGTTTGGAACTCCATTCTATGTCTGAACTGGGTGCAAAAAACCTAAAAAACATCACTATGGGGAGATAAGGTATGCACATCAGTGACTATGGAAGGGGAATACAGGGAATAGCAGAAACTGCTGTGTGAATACTGACATGAAAAATTCAATAGCTATTTGTAAGAATGAAATGTGAAAAATGGAACCTGCATTACTGCCATGAATATATGAATAAAGAGAAATTTAGCTACTGAATTGATCAATGCAGAAGAGCCCCAACACTACGCCAAAGTATTTCTCTACGTTGGGGTCCCTAGCTTGTGTGTGTCCTCTCATGCAGTTAAAAAACTTACCGTGTATGGGACGCTGAGACCCAGGCTATATATGCGTATAATGTGGATTGGCAATAGGTGTGTATGGGGAGGGTTCACAAACGAAAAACTACTAACATTAAGGAATAACGTTTGGAACTCCATTCTATGTCTGAACTGGGTGCAAAAAACCTAAAAAACATCACTATGGGGAGATAAGGTATGCACACCAGTGACTATGGAAGGGGAATACATGGAATAGCAGAAACTGCTGTGTGAATACTGACATGAAAAATTCAATAGCTATTTGTAAGAATGAAATGTGAAAAATGGAACCTGCATTACTGCCATGAATATATGAATAAAGAGAAATTTAGCTACTGAATTGATCAATGCAGAAGAGCCCCAACACTACGCCAAAGTATTTCTCTACGTTGGGGTCCCTAGCTTGTGTGTGTCCTCTCATGCAGTTAAAAAACTTACCGTGTATGGGACGCTGAGACCCAGGCTATATATGCGTATAATGTGGATTGGCAATAGGTGTGTATGGGGAGGGTTCACAAACGAAAAACTACTAACATTAAGGAATAACGTTTGTGAACCCTCCCCATACACACCTATTGCCAATCCACATTATACGCATATATAGCCTGGGTCTCAGCGTCCCATACACGGTAAGTTTTTTAACTGCATGAGAGGACACACACAAGCTAGGGACCCCAACGTAGAGAAATACTTTGGCGTAGTGTTGGGGCTCTTCTGCATTGATCAATTCAGTAGCTAAATTTCTCTTTATTCATATATTCATGGCAGTAATGCAGGTTCCATTTTTCACATTTCATTCTTACAAATAGCTATTGAATTTTTCATGTCAGTATTCACACAGCAGTTTCTGCTATTCCATGTATTCCCCTTCCATAGTCACTGGTGTGCATACCTTATCTCCCCATAGTAAAATAATTTAGGGGTCTGACCTGGAATTTGAAATAATTTAGGGATCTGAAATGGTGTCGAAATGATTTTAGGAATCCAAATTAATTTACAAAAATTGTCTGTGATTCTTTGGAGCTGTCACAAGGTCCTTTAATTTGGTCTGTCACGACTGGAGAAGAAATTAGAGACTGGCAAGGGGACCTGGGATCCGCGGAATGAGAGCGGTGAGGATTGATAGCGGGAATATTGCCTTTTTTTATTAAGTCTTTTCTATGTCGTATGTTAAAAATCCGGTGTCTCAATTACTTTTTGCTTTTTGGAACTGGTCTGGGTCTGAATTAATTATTTGTGCTCCTAAATTTACAATTTTACTGCTATTATACTGATGACTTACGATTTACTTGTTTTTAGCTTTTTTTTTTTACTCCCGGTAAGATTTTATTTTATATTTGCCATGTGATTTTTTTTTTAGCACCTTTGTCTTATGCTTCTCCAACTCATTTGTATCCCGAGCATAAAGGGAAGGTAGCGCTAAATGTTCCATATAGTTTAAGGCTATATTTTCATAGATATCTATAAAAATAACATTGTGACATAGACCATCCTATATTTATATCCGTACACCGCAGGCCAGACTATGCTGATTTAATATAACACAGCTAAATTCACTCTTGAGTTGGAGAACAAAGCCTGTTGGCGTCAGGTGAAGGAGTTTTTGCTAAGGATCATCTCCCGTGCTGAGTTTTTGGAAAGTTAGTTGTGCACCGGAGGGGTATTTAGCTCGAAATGAGTTTGGATTTCCCTAAAATCCTCCTCAGGTTGTGTAACATAGTTATACACATTTTTATAAGATAAAGGGGGCTTTACACGCAGCGATATCGCTGGTGAAAGCACCCGCCCCCGTCGTTTGTGCCTCACGGGCAAATTGCTGCCCGTGGCGCACAAAATCGTTAGGAGCCGTCACATGGACTTACCTGCCTAGCGACATCGCTGTGGTCGGCAAACCGCCTTCTTTCTAAGGGGGTGGTTTGTGCGGCCGCCCAATAGAAGCGGAGGGGCAGAGATGAGCGGCCGTAACATCCCGCCCACCTCCTTCCTTCCTCATTGCCAGAGGCCGCCGGTAAGCTGTAGTTCGTCATTCCCGAGGTGTCACACGTAGTGATGTATGCTGCCTCGGGAACGACGAACCTCCGTCCAGCAACAATCAATGATTTTTTGAAAATGCACGACGTGTCAACGTGTCAACGATCAACGATGTCGCTAACGATGCCGGATGTGCGTCACAGAATCCGTGACCCCGACGATATATCGTTAGATACGTCGTTGCATGTAACGGGGCCTTTAAAGTCTAAGAGTAGATGAAAAAGGGTCTTTTGCTTTTTCAGCGCCTCCTTGTCTACAGCACGTCGGGCTCCGATCCAGACTGTAGGCAAAAGCCGGGCAATTTCTGGAGAAAATGCTGATATTTTTTAAATCTTAGTGAATCCATTCAAATAAAAAAAAAATTCTTAAATTTCTTACAAAAATTGCATTTGCACAAATCCAGCCAAATAGCCGATTTATCATAACCTAACGGCAATTTGCAAAAATTCGGGATTCTCGTGAATCAGAATTTTTTGGGGAAAATTGAATTCAAATTCGATTCACTTTGAATCTTTGAAATAATTTGCTCATCTCTACGATAAAAAAACCCAAAAGAGCAGTTTTTCCCAGAAATAGGGCCACTATTACCACTGATTAGACGTCCTAACACCCATTAAAGGGAATCTATCAGTAACGTTAATCCTCCTAAACCATCTGCAACGCTCACAGCTGGTGAAGACGAGGCAGCAAGCGGGATTAGTGGACCCACTGGATCACAGGGGGGACCCGAACTTACCCTTTATAGGGAGGGGTTTAACTAAGCGCCCACCACAAGGCGGACGCCAGGTACCACTCCCACAGCAGTGTCCGGGCCTGTGGCAGCTGACCACCAGGACAGCTGATGAACTCAGGTACCGGTCGGATGACTGAGGCAGGCTGGACAGGCAGATACAAACAGGAATGGTGGGCACAGCAGGGAATGATAGGTAAGAGAAGGGAGGTACTGCAGACACAGGAATAGCAGGACAGGAGCTCAGGACCTAACAACTACCTAGGTAGCAGACTGACTGACTAACTGAAGGTGTTGAACAGGCACCTCCCTTATTGGGAGGATGACTTACATGCACTGTGACTCCCAGCCATAGGCTGAGAGGCATTTTCTGGAAATAGCACGCCAGCCATTTAAGAAGAAGGCTGGCGCATGCGCTTGCATTTTAAGGGAGGTTGTGACCTGGCTGGGGCAGTGAGTAAGTCAGCATCTCTGCAGAGACTCCGGCACTATACCATCTATATGGGCATGTAGGCTATAGGAAGCTGAATATAATGACACCTTGATATGTATGATCCGATGTTTTATTCCAGAGATATCCAAGTTTTTCTGAATATGTAAATGAGCTGTTAAGATCTATGGGCCGAACATAGATCTCCCAAAGAATCTGCCGACATAAATGAAAGGAGATAAATGAAAGGAGGAGTTACCAGCACGAGACATGTAGATCAGGAGAGCAGACTGTCAGTCATTACATGTCTCACACTGCTCTCATTTAAAAGTTCTGGAGGTAGATTCTCACTGAGATCTGTGTTTGGACCATAGATCTTAACAGTTAATTTGCATATTAAAGAGAACCTGTCACCAAATTTTGGACTTCTGAACTAAAACTAGTACCTGTGCTGTATTCCATGAAGCTGTACGTTACCCTCTGACCCCTGGTAGACCCCAAAAATACCTTTATAAAATCTCTCGACCTGTATGTAAATTGCCAGTCCGGTCTGATGGGCATCCTATTCTGTGCCTCCTGTCCCTCCTTTGGAAGTCCTCTTGTGCTGACTGATGTGGATGACGCCATCCACGTAGGTCGGTAAAATCTCCATATTTCCGGCTAACGTAGGCACACTTCCCTCTGCCCTGTTGCAGGCAGAGCCAAAAACATAGGTGCGCCTGCGCAAACCAGCGACTTCTCTGCGTAGGCGCGAGATTTTGCCTGTCAATGTGAATGAAGTGGGTGGCATCATCCACATCGCAGAGCAAAATCTCACGCCTGCGTAGAGAACTCGCCGGTTCATGCAAGCGCACCTATTACAGATATCAAGATATCATTTTATTCAGCTTCCAATGACCTGCATGCCAATATAGACAACTTAAGAGGGTTGATACTACTGACAAATGCCCTGCAAGGTTTCTAATTTTTGCAATGCAAAGTCAATATCTTATCTTACCATTTTGATTGGCTGCAATTATTATCATAGATACACACAGACACAGAGAGCATAAAAATGAGCTGATAAGATCTTTGGGCCAGATATACCCGAGAATCTGCCTTTGGAGATATATTAAAGGAGGTGTTATCATGTAGATCAGAAGAGCAGACTGTCAGTCATTACGTGTCTCACACTGGTAACATCTCCTTTAATTTAAAATAAGCTCTGAAGGTAGCTTCTCGGGGAGATCTATGTCCGGCCTATAGATCTTAAAGGCTGATTTACATAGTAAGAAAAATGTGGATTTTTCTAGACTTAAGGGACGGTGCTTTACACGCTGCGACATCGCTAACGATATATCGTCGGGGTCACGTCATTAGTGACGCACATCCGGCGCCGTTAGCGACATTGCAGCATATGACACCAAGGAGCGACGATCAACGATCGCAAAAACATCAAAAATCATTGATTGTTGACACATCGCTCCTTTTCATAATATCGTTGGTGGTGCATGCCGCTGGTTGTTCGTCGTCCCACATCGCTATGTGTGACACCGCAGGAACGACGAACATCTCCTTACCTGCGTCCACCGGCAATGAGGAAGGGAGAAGGTGGGCAGCATGTTCCGGCCGCTCATCTCCGCCCCTCCTCTGCTATTGGGCGGCTGTTTAGTGACGTCGCTATCACGCCGAACGCT
The DNA here is from genome assembly GCF_048569485.1 of Anomaloglossus baeobatrachus. Taxonomy (NCBI): domain Eukaryota; kingdom Metazoa; phylum Chordata; class Amphibia; order Anura; family Aromobatidae; genus Anomaloglossus; species Anomaloglossus baeobatrachus. The sequence continues at coordinate 32,191,138 of NC_134361.1, forward strand.
CCTCCCCCTTGAAGGAGGGATTGTTCGGCGGTCACAGCGACGTCGCTGAAAGGTATGTGCGTGTGACGCTGCCGTAGTGATAATTGTCGTTACGGCAGCGATCACCAAATGTCGCACGAATGACGTGGGCGGGTGCTATCGCTAGCGATGTCGCAGCATGTAAAGCACCCTTAAGACATCATATCACAGATAGCAAGGTATCAATTTATTCAACTTTCTATGACCTACATGTCCATATAGATGGCTTAGGGGGTTGATCCTACTGGCAAATTTCCTTTAAGAACAGGAGGTGCCAAAGACCAAACTGGATTGGTGAAGAATGCACAAGACCTTCTGTGACCGAAAACCAGACTGGAATTGTGAAGGCCGAGCCAGGCGTTACTTCTGGAAAATCAGAGCTGGAAGAATATTATTTTTTTTATTATTACCCTCCATTTATTTTGCTCCAGGGACTGAAACACAACAAAGCAACATCCTAAAATAAATTCTATGCAAATCAAATTTCATGGACAAATCCCAGCGAATCTGCCAATTCAAATTTTTGCAGATTCGCTCACCCTTACAGAAAATCCTTCAATTTAGTACAAAGTTATATATAAAAACCAACTGTTCCCTCTGTAAAGTTCTCTGGACTATTTCAAACCAGAAGAATCTAATCAATCGGAAGAGCAAATTATTATATTCTGGTACATTGCACACATTATTTCACACCGGGAAATCTAATAAAGTGAGAAATGATATATAGAACTATTCAAGAGGCATCGCTTCTAGGGGAGAATACAGCACATATGGCAGCACACAGAGCGCCTACAACTCTATAGTGCGGCCTCTACTGCCACACAGGATCTGTGCACAGGAGTCCTAAATTATTGTAACCTAATGTGTTATGCACAAAAAAGAAAACTGTTTGGACTCATGCTTGCAACCAGATAACAGATTTATATCAGTTCTGTATGGTCCTGTCATAAATAGCAGTGATGATATTGTTACTCACTGCAGTTGACTGAGGAGTAGTGTGCTCCTGAATAGTTGACTGGGAAGCAGTGTGCTCCTGAGTGGTTGACTGGGATTTGGTGTCCTTCTGAGTAGTTGACTGGTGAGCAGTGTACTCCTGAGTAGTTGACTAGAGAGTGGTGTGTTCCTGAGTAGTTGACTGGGGAGTGGTGTGTTCCTGAGTAGTTGAGTGGGGAGTGGTGTGCTCCTGAGTAGTTGACTGGGGAGTAGTGTGTTCCTGAGTAGTTGAGTGGGGAGTGGTGTGTTCCTGAGTAGTTGACTGGGGAGTAGTGTGTTCCTGAGTAGTTGAGTGGGGAGTGGTGTGTTCCTGAGTAGTTGACTGCGGAGTGGTGTGTTCCTGAGTAGTTGAGTGGGGAGTGGTGTGCTCCTGAGTAGTTGACTGGGGTGTGGTGTGCTCTTTAGTAGTTGACTGGGGTGTGGTGTGCTCCTGAGTAGTTGAATGGAAAATGATGTGCTAATAAATAGTTGACTGGGAAGTGGCATGCTCCATGGGTTTGACTGGGGAGCGGTGTGCTCATAACTAGGTGATTAGGGAGTGGTGTGCTCCTGAGTAGTTGACTGGGGAGTGGTGTGCTCCTGAATAGTTGACTGGGGAGCAGTATGCTCCTGAGTAGTTGACTGGGGAGCAGTATGTTTCCTAGTAGTTGACTGGGGAGCAGTGTGCTCCTGAATAGTTGACTGGGGAGCAGTATGTTTCTGAGTAGTTGACTGGGGAGTGGTATGCTCCTGAGTAGTTGACTGTGGAACAGTGTGCTTCTTGAATGGTTGACTGGGGAGTAGTGTGCTCCTGAATAGTTGACTGGGGAGTGGTGTTCTCGAGTAGTTGACTGTGGAGCGTTGTGCTCCTGAGTACCTATGTGGCCATGTGTTGGCGTTACTTCTTGTTCCACTGTGCCACCTGCTCCTGATGAATTTATGAGGCCATGTATTGTTATTCTTTCTGGTTCCACCTTGCCACCTGTTCCTGATGGATCCATGCAGTCATGTGTTGTCCTGCCTTCTAGCACCGCCATGCCACTTGTTCCTGTTGTACCTATGCGGCCATGTGTTGTCCTTCCTGCTGGTTCCACAGTGCCAGTTGTTCCTGATTCACATATGCGGCCATGTATTTTGCTTCCTTCTGGTTCCACCATGCCAACTGCTCAGGATTGACCCATGTGGCCAGGTGTTCTTCTTCTTTCCGGTTCCATAGGACACTTACTTCTGATTTACCTATGTGGCCATTCCTGATGTACCCCTGCAGCCACGTGTTGTCCTTCCTTCCCATTCTAAAGTGCCATCTGCTCCTATTCTATCTATGTGGCCTTGTCCTTTCTTCTGACATGTCTTAAAAATGATCCACGTGGGCATCATCTAATGACGATTTGCAAATTAGCTTCCCTTTCCAAGTTAGTTGCAATTTGAGCACTAAAAACACAGCATCACATAGCAGATGTTTCAATATAATATCGTCAATTAATATCAGTTTCTAATTTTGACAGCACCTGGATGCAATCCTCAAGCCAGGCACAAGACTGAAGGAGGAAACGGAAGATCTGGAGATCTCGATCGTTAGCCCTGTCTCGGGGTTGTCTCTTTCCATTGACTTTCAGAGGCATCTTCCTTACTGATGCCTCAAAGGTGTAACAGATGTGCAGATAATTGGGAGGCAGGCCCCCTTCTTGTAATCTGGAGTGTTCTCAGCATTCACAAAATCCATCTTCTCACTTGCTTGTTCACCAAAGCCTTGGAGACATGAGTTTATAAATACATTTGCAGGCAGCCCTCCCTCCAGGTGGCATCGTCCTCTCTCCAGATGGCCTAAAAGATCTCGCTCCAGAAGTGTGAAGAAAACATTTTTAAAGAGCCTGGAAGTAGACGGAGGGCATTAAGAGCTTGGCACCAGCCTCGATGGGACGCATCGTCCCCTGCAATAACCCGAGGAACATAGGAGCGAATAGCATTGAGAAAGGCTGTTAATTAACCACGTACTAAATGAGTCAGAAACAAAAGCTGTCAGGTTCTTGTGCCAGTGGATGGAGTTCTACCTTATCTCCCTCGCTGTGTCATTAACACGCTGCCGGCGCATTTTCTGTATTGAAGAATAATTAAGGCGAGGGGCGATGGTTTAATACCTTGTCTCTGGCAGCGAGGTTTACGAACTAGGAAAGGAAGAGTCTAGAAACTGTGCAACTGACTAAGGGAATAGGAGTAGTTTATATTCGGTGAGTTCAGGAGATGGAGACGTGTGGTGGACAGTTAGGGTTGACTTACCGGAGGAGATATTGGCAGAATTGAGGGGATTGTATCATCGGAACATGGCGTGCTACTGAAAGGGAAGGTATTATCGGAACATGGCGTGTTACTGAAAGGGAAGGTATCATCGGAACATGGCGTGCTACTGAAAGGGAAGGTATTATCGGAACATGGCGTGTTACTGAAAGGGAAGGTATCATCGGAACATGGCGTGTTACTGAAAGGGAAGGTATCATCGGAACATGGCATGTTACTGAAAGGGAAGGTATAATCGGAACATGGCGTGTTACTGAAAGGGAAGGTATCATCAGAACATGGCGTGTTACTGAAAGGGAAGGTATCATCGGAACATGGCGTGTTACTGAAAGGGAAGGCATCATCGGAACATGGCGTGTTACTGAAAGGGAAGGCATCATCGGAACATGGCATGTTACTGAAAGGGAAGGTATAATCGGAACATGGCGTGTTACTGAAAGGGAAGGTATCATCAGAACATGGCGTGTTACTGAAAGGGAAGGTATCATCGGAACATGGCGTGTTACTGAAAGGGAAGGTATCATCAGAACATGGCGTGTTACTGAAAGGGAAGATATCATCGGAACATGGCGTGTTACTGAAAGGGAAGGTATCATCAGAACATGGCGTGTTACTGAAAGGGAAGGTATCATCGGAACATGGCGTGTTACTGAAAGGGAAGGTATCATCGGAACATGGCGTGTTACTGAAAGGGAAGGTATCATCGGAACATGGCGTGTTACTGAAAGGGAAGGCATCATCGGAACATGGCGTGTTACTGAAAGGGAAGGCATCATCGGAACATGGCGTGTTACTGAAAGGGAAGGCATCATCGGAACATGGCGTGTTACTGAAAGGGAAGGTATCATCGGAACATGGCGTGTTACTGAAAGAGAAGGTATCATCGGAACATGGCGTGTTACTGAAAGTGAAGGCATCATCGGAACATGGCATGTTACTGAAAGGGAAGGTATCATCGGAACATGGCATGTTACTGAAAGGGAAGGTATCATTGTGGCGCCCCTGAGGCTTCAGTCGCCACAGAGTATTGCACCCAAATTTGGGTGTAATGCTAAACTCGGTTCCTGAGGAGATCAGTCCCGGTTTCACCACTTACACACTCAAATACACACCAGATTGCCTCTGTTCCCACTGGGGACTGGGCTAGGGTCGGGTAATTAAGGGGTCACTGACAGAGTGGCATTTACAGGATGCCCTCAAACACAGTCCCATTAGCTTAGAACCTGGGAGGGAGTAGGAGCAGCCAGCAGGGGGAGTCAGGTGTCAACACAATGTGGCGCCCCTGAGGCTTCCGTCGCCACAGGAACATTGCACCCCAGCCGGAGGTGTGATGTCCCATCCTGGGTAAGGAAAGGAGTAAACGCCGATCCACAGGCACATTTGCACTACACCCATTGTTAGGCACACACAGGGACCAGGGACAGTGGCAGCAACCCCCCCAGGCTGCATGCTGGGGGGCCGTAAGACCCATCCCTGCTCCCATAGGGTAGGGCTTAGCGACTGGGGAGGGGGGAGGAGCCAGCAGAGTGTAGAGTAGAGACAGGAAGGTCAAGTGTTAGTTAGAGTTTGGAGTTGAAGTAAGGAGGAGAGCTGAGAGGAGTAAGAACAGTAGTGCTCCTGGTGAAGACCCTGGGACCCAGCTAGGTCCAGGTGACACCACAACCGAGAAATACAGAAGGGATTCCAGGGCCACTGAACTGCTTTCAAGCACAGGGCCTGTTCCACAGAAAGATCAGGTGGAGGGATCAAGCTGCAGACAGGGGACGGTCCCTAGAAGCTGGAGGAAGAGAAGACATTTTCCAAAAGTAAAAACCAGGCCCAGGGTGGTTGCAAGCGCCCAGAACCAAAGCCCACTGCAGAACCTCTGGGAAGAGGGTGAAGTTCCAGCTAGGCAAGCCCCCTTGTCCGGAGGCTGTAGTGGAGGCCAAGCCAGGTTCATTCAGCAAAGGCAAGGCTTAGAAGACAGCTGAAGAGAGGGACACAATAGAAGGGTGCACTGGCTTTTATTCCCAGATCTACCCGGGATCAGCGGAGGTCCCTGACAGTGGGTTCCAGCCGTCCAAAGGCACCAGTGCACTATGAACCAGGAATTGTGAGTAAACAACTTGAAACTGCACCCTTGGTGTTGCCTCTGTTATTTCTTTTGCACTGCACCATCTACAACACCCTCATAGACTCTTACAAGCACTAACTGCTGCCCCGGGGAACCGCTCCACCTGTGGGGAGCAGGACCATCCAAGCTGCCATTCCACCAGCCCCGGAGGCCCCATACAACAGCGGCAGCTTAATAGCCACAAACCACAGGTGGCGTCACGAATATAAACTTTAAGCTCCCCCACTGAAGCCATATTAATTGACTCCCGCCAGGGTCACGGAGTCGGGCCCCGCCACCACTGACTACCCCCGGACTAGTGCGGCCCGACACCGGGTGTCCCATAGCCCTGGGGTGGGCGAGTCAACAACAGTTAGAGAGTTCTCTAGCAGGAGAGCAACGGAGCAGACGTGCCTCACAGGTGCTCCGGGGGAAAGGAGGAGAAGTTCATACGGTTGCCATGGGGAGAGTGAATCTGCTCCCCTCGGAACCGACGCCACACAGAGCGGCAGGACCCTAGGGAAGATCATACTTCACGTTGGTTTTCCAGAATCTGGCTGGACGGGGAAAGTTTCAAGCTTCCTTGACGCTGTCTGTTCCTCTCCCTCAGGGACTCTCCTCTCACAGACGCAGTCTGCTACTCTCCATCAGGGACTCTCCTCTCACAGATGCCGTCTGCTCCTCTCCCTCAGGGATTCTCCTCTCACAGATGCCGTCTGCTCCTCTCCCTCAGAGACTCTCCTCTCACAGACGCCATCTGCTCCTCTCCCTCAGGGACTCTCTTCTTACAGATGCTGTCAGCTCCTCTCCCTCAGGGACTCTCCTCTCACAGACGCTGTCTGCTCCTCTCCATCAGGGACTCTCCTCTCACAGATGCTGTCTGCTCCTCTCCCTCAGAGACTCTCCTCTTTCAGACGCTGTTTACTCCTCTCCCTCAGGGACTCTCCTCTCACGGAGGCTGTCTGCTCCTCTCCCTCAAGAACTCTCCTCTCACAAACGCAGTCTGCTCCTCTCCCTCAGGGACTCTCCTCTCACAGATGCTGTCTGCTCCTCTCCCTCAGGGACTCTCCTCTCACAGACGCCGTCTGCTCCTCTCCCTCAGGCACTCTCCTCTCACAAACGTCATTTTCTCCTCTCCCTAAGGGACTCTCCTCTCACAGACGCAGTCTGCTCTTCTCCCTCAGGGACTCTCCTCTCACAGACGCCGTCTGCTCCTCTCCCTCAGGGACTCTCCTCTCACAGACGCCGTCTGCTCCTCTCCCTCAGGGACTCTCCTCTCACAGACACAGTCTGCTCCTCTCCCTCAGGGACTCTCCTCTCACAGATGCCGTCTGCTCCTCTCCCTCAGGGACTCTCCTCTCACAGACGCAGTCTGCTCCTCGACTCTCCTCTCACAGACACCGTCTGCTCCTCTCCCTCAGGGACTCTCCTCTCACAGACACAGTCTTCTCCTCTCCCTCAGGGACTCTCCTCTCACAGACGCCGTCTGCTCCTCTCCCTCAGGGACTCTCCTCTCACAGACACAGTCTGCTCCTCGACTCTCCTCTCACAGACGCCGTCTGCTCCTCTCCCTCAGGGACTCTCCTCTCACAGACAACGTCTGCTCCTCTCCCTCAGGGACTCTCCTCTCACAGACGCCGTCTGCTCCTCACCCTCAGGGACTCTCCTCTCACAGACGCAGTCTGCTCCTCGACTCTCCTCTCACAGACACCGTCTGCTACTCTCCCTCAGGGACTCTCCTCTCACAGAGGCTGTCTGCTCCTCTCCCTCAAGGACTCTCCTCTCACAAACGCGGTCTGCTCCTCTCCTTCAGGGACTCTCCTCTCACAGATGCTGTTTGCTCCTCTCCCTCAGGGACTCTCCTCTGACAGACAACGTCTGCTCCTCTCCCTCAGGGACTCTCCTCTCACAGACGCCGTCTGCTCCTCTCCCTCAGGGACTCTCCTCTCACAGACGCAGTCTGCTCCTCGACTCTCCTCTCACAGACACCGTCTGCTCCTCTCCCTCAGGGACTCTCCTCTCACAGAGGCTGTCTGCTCCTCTCCCTCAAGGACTCTCCTCTCACAAACGCAGTCTGCTCCTCTCCCTCAGGGACTCTCCTCTCACAGATGCTGTTTGCTCCTCTCCCTCAGGGACTCTCCTCTCACAGACACAGTCTGCTCCTCTCCCTCAGGGACTCTCCTCTCACAGACGCTGTCTGCTCCTCTTCCTCAGGGACTCTCCTCTCACAGACGCAGTCTGCTCCTCGACTCTCCTCTCACAGACACCGTCTGCTCCTCTCCCTCAGGGACTCTCCTCTCACAGACACAGTCTGCTCCTCTCCCTCAGGGACTCTCCTCTCACAGACGCAGTCTGCTCCTCGACTCTCCTCTCACAGACACCGTCTGCTCCTCTCCCTCAGGGACTCTCCTCTCACAGACACAGTCTGCTCCTCTCCCTCAGGGACTCTCCTCTCACAGACACAGTCTGCTCCTCTCCCTCAGGGACTCTCCTCTCACAGACACAGTCTGCTCCTCTCCCTCAGGGACTCTCCTCTCACAGACACAGTCTGCTCCTCTCCCTCAGGGACTCTCCTTACACTAACTGACTTCTTAACTGTTATTTTTCAAACTAAGCCCCTCCCTTTCACTAACTCACTCTAACCCGGGAGCACCAGGGAAGCAGCTTACATATGGTGGCCACCTAGTGGCCGTTTAAACACATTACACCATACCCTTAGTATATGACAGGTTTGCAGTTCTGGGGTGGGCCGAGCCCTACACCCCCTTACAAGAGGATACAATCCATTTTATTCTTATAGAAACCATCTTGTCTTATAACTGAATGATGTCATAGGGCTCAGTTAACACTGATGGGCGGGGAAGCTTCACATTTCTATGCACACCCCTGTGACTCTTATTGGTGCATAGCTCTGAGGAGTTATTTCTTTGTTTGGGATACTATATAAACTGGTCATATGATGTAATAGAGCAGAAACTTTCAGTACACCAGAAGGCTTGTGTGCTGCATTGATTTCCCAAGTGCTCATAAAACAGATTTTACTAATTTGGAGTTGCAATGGCATAGGAGTGTATTTCATATCATAGTGTTAAATGTTAAATAAAAATAAATCTTGCAATGCTCACACCGGCCACCGGGAATGTTTTTAGACACAACACCTGTACATTAGTGATAGTGGTCCGATCTCGACCCCTGCTTTTTAATTGAAGCATGTAATGAGTGTGTGCAAAGGTCAGATTGAAGATAGGAGGAGGAGGTGTCTTGTGACATCTCCTATTTTGAATGGTGGATCCTGTGTTATATACTGTATATATAAGTGTTATCAGTTATTGTACAGGAAGAGGAGGTGAGCTGTGACATCACATATTGTGAATGATAGAATATGTGTTATCAGCTGCATAAAGGTGTTAACAGTCATTGCAGAGGATGAGGTGAGCTGTGACATCACCTATTATGAATGGTGTATGCTGTGATATCTACTGCATATAGAGGTGTTATCAGTCATTGTACAGAAGGAGGAGGTGAGCTGTGGCATCCCCTATTGTGAATGGTGGATCCTGTGTTATCTACTGTATATAGAGGTGTTACCTGTCATTTTACAGGAGGGGAAGGTGAGCTGTGACATCACCTGTTGTGATTGGTGGATCCTTTGTTATCACCTGTATATAAAGGTATTATCAGTCATTGTACAGGATGAGGAGGAGGTGAGCTGTGATATCACCTATTGTAAATGGTGGTCCTGTGTTATCTACTGTATATTGAGGCTTATCAGTACAGGAGGAGGAGGTGAGCTGTTACATCACCTATTATGTATGGTGGATCCTGTGTTATCTACTGTAAATAGAGGTGTTATCAGTAGAAATTGGCGAATAGTAATCATTTGTGTTCAGATTATTCGTAACAAAATACAGTATTCATCATGAATAATGAACCTAACGCAAGTCAATGGGGAAAATAGCATTTTTTTTGCAGAAGAAGGGTGATTTTTATTCTTATTTCATTACTTTACAGCATTTTGAAAGTTTTCTTCTTTAACGTTTCAGTGGCCGGACAGCGCCATTAATTCTAATTATATTTTTTATGTGACTATCCATGGTCACGGCAAACAGGCATTTCTGTTATATGAAGTAAAGAAAGCCATTTTAATCAAATACAAGTAGTCTGGAGTCCAGGTGCGTTCCTGCCAAGACGTGAGCAATTAAACTGAAGAAATCCAGCTTCACAGACTTGTAACTTCTTTATTCATTAAAACTTCCAATGAACAGCATCGCCAAAACCTTACACAGTTATTTTTCCACGCGTTTCGGATGTTGCAGCATCCGATACGATTAAGAATTCTGCGTAATACGAAACGCGTTGAAGAATAACTATGTAAGGTTATTGCAATGCTATTCACTGGAAAGCTGTATTTCTTTAGCCTATTTTCTGTTATATACTACTAACTCATAAGCTTTACTGTGTAGACTGGGACAGTTCAGCAGAGATCTATCAACTCAATGACAGTTTGATTTTGTTGCAGAAGAGCAACCAGAGTGGCTATTCTCTGTTATTAATAGATACTATAATATTGTTCACAATTTCTCTTGTTACATTGTTTCCCCAAATGTAAGCCCAAGTAGGATTTGGGGGGCTTTTTTGAGTATGCTTAAAATATAAGACCTACTCCAAAAATAAGACCTAAGTGCGGTTCCATAAGGAAGTGTCCAAGCAGCTAAAAAAAGGGTAAAGAATACAGCAGGATCCTTCATCAAGGAAAGCAGACAGCCCCAAAAGAAAGCAGAGACCTCCCCCTCCCCACAAAAAAACGCACTCACCAGACCCTAAACAATTACAGTTGGCGAGTGCTCATGGTGGATGGTAGATGGGCTCTCACACAGAGATCTGCATCGCTGTCAGGTCCCTCACCATTCCAGGTCCATTGCACTGTATCTCTTACACACAGATCGGTACCAGTATCACTCCGTGCAAGTGATACTGCTTCCAGTTATCAGGGGCAGTTGACCGCTGTAGAATGCAGGCGGACCTGACAGCGACGCAGATTTGTATGTGAGAGCCCGTTCACTTGCTAACGCTAATTGTTTGGGGTCTGGTAAGTTTGATTCTTTTAGGGGGTGTCTGCTTTCTTTTGGCAGTAAACTTAGCAGTAGAAACAGAATAGTAAATGTAAGCAGGTAATTTAAGCCTTTGGAAAAATGGTATGTACCCACCACTATAGGACTGGTACTCAACCATGATTGTCTGGTGGTTATCTGGTGACTTTTCTGAGTATAGTTCATCAATATCAGATCATTGGGTTCCAACACCCAAATTTAGAGTTTCGTGAATCAATTCACCATGGAATACAGACCTGGCCACTGGGAGCCCTATGAGCCACCTTCAACCTGTCGGCATAACTGGTAACTTTTTTGATTCGTGGTCCATCATTGAGCTGTAACGCAAACAGGAAGTCATACCAGGCTGAATAATTGAGAGAGGAGGTGGGCATGCCGGCAGGTAGTAGGCATCTCTCCAGGCCTTCGGCAACGGCTGAGGACCATTGTCCTAACCACTGATCCAGAGTCCTGAAAATGTACTTGCTCATCTCTACCCAACACCTCCACTATCTATTTGTTTTCGTCTGCGGTCGTAAACAGTGAATAAAGCCAGAACACTATGGCTCCATTCTATGTAGAAGCAATTGCCAGAGTGGAATTACCCCTCTAAAGGGAACCTGTCATGTCATGATTTGATACGATACTGAACTGCCCCCAATGTGTTTTAAGTGATACAATGTGCATCCCTAACATGGTTTAAAAAAAAATATTCAATGTATTTATGTTAAAAAAAGACTTTATATGCTTAGTAAATTCCTTAGGTTTCAGGCATAGGGGCGGCACTTTTGTTGTGATCAGTCACTGTCACTCAAGTTGAGGCATAATTATTTTTTTAACTTAGTCACACCCCCAGCATTGTAATTGATTACACCACAGGTCCTTCACCAGCACTTCTCTGCAAAGCTCCACCCATTATAGTCGCATAATCGTGACATCGGCACAGGTCCTACACAACCACTTCTCTTCTGCTGATTACTACAGGTCCTTCTGTGACGCCCTGGACTAGCCAGGTAGTCACAGGTAGGCCCTACACAAACACCCTAAAAAGGTACCAGCAGCCAACCTTAAAACCCTAAGTCACCCCTCTCAGGTTCTGACGTCCACACCCGGGGGGCGGGGCCAGGCGGTTGGCCACGCCCACCGAGGAGTTTAGATGGCCTGAGGCGGGAAAAACAGGCAGATTAGTGACAGCAGTGGAGGAGAGTGGTAGCAAAGAGGAGACGTCTGTCAGGGATCTGGATCGGAGCCCGGATACCCTGTGGCCAGAAGGCAGACAGTGGTGGCCGCCTGCAGGAGCTGGGATTACAGCCGGTGGAACCGTAAGGGACCGGGACCGGGTAGTGGCCCACCGATACCGAACCGGGGAACCGATTGGAAACCGGAGCACCTGGAGGGGTACTCAGACCCAGTACGAGGCCCAGAAGCCACTGGACTGAGTTGAATTCACTGATTGGGGTCTGTACTTTAGGTCCTTTCCCACCCAAGACCCAACTGAAGGCAACAGCCAAACCATAGGGATAGAAAGTCACCGCCCAGGCATCGAGATCCCACGGGCCAGCATCTGCAGGCAAAACGGCTCTACCGGCACACACAAAGCTGGGGAGCGGACTATCGTTGCTCAGGCATAGGAATCATCATTCTACTAAAAGTGAGGTGCAGGAGAAAGGCGGAAACCACCACTCTGAAAAAGGGAAAAAGCGCAGCCAGCTGCAGGCACCGTCCACCAAGTTGTTTGGTTTACCAGAGACTCCAGTGTGTCTGTAATAGTGAGTACAACAGTGCCCTCGGGCCACGCACTGCACCGCACCGACACACTAGCACGCATCCCCCCGCCTCAGCACCTCCCTCGGGCCCCCCGGGACCATCAACCCCTACCCACGGAGGGGTCAACACCAAGCTGCGGAACACCGTCCCCGGGACCCTAGTCAACGGCAGCGGTGGTGTCCATCCATTCACGACAACCCGTGGGTGGCGTCACGAACTTAAACCCCAAAAAACAACCGCGGCCTCGGCCGTGGACCTCCACACCGAACACCACCCCTCACGTAGTGCCAGCATCCCTTCAGAGCGACGTGACCCCCCTGGGTCCGGGAGGAGCTTGAGCCACCCACCGACGAGCCCGGATCCGAGCGGCTCGGCAGCCGGCCGAGCCCCGGGGCGGAACACTTCACCATCACTTCTCTACAGAGCTCCAGCCATTATGGTCACATAATCGTGAAATCAGCACAGGTCCTACACAACCACTTCTCTTCTGATTACCACAGGTCCTTCACCATCACTTCTCTACAGAGCTCCGGCCATTATGGTCACATAATTGTGAAACCAGAACAGGTCCTACACAACCACCTCTCTTCTGCTGATTACCACAGGTCCTTCACCATCACTTCTCTACAGAACTCCAGCCATTATGGTCACATAATTGTGAAAGCAGAACAGGTCCTACACAACCACTTCTCTTCTGCTGATTACCACAGGACCTTCAAAATCACTTTTTTCCTGTGCTGCACCCATTATGTTCACACAATCATGACATCAGCTCAGGTCCTGCACCACCACTTCTCCTCTGCTGGTCTCCAGAGATTAGCATTGGAGAAGTGGTTGTGCAGGACCTGCGGTGATGTCCCGTCCATCTGACTGTAATGGGCGGAGCTTAGTAGAGAAGTGCTGGTGAAGGACCTGTGGTGTAATCAATTACAATGCTGCGGGTGTAACTAGTTAAAAAAAGACTCATGCTTGATCTTGAGTGACAGTGACTGAACCTAGCAAAAGTATCACCACAAGTATCATAGTATCATAGTATCATAGTTTTTAAGGTTGAAGGGAGACTCTAAGTCCATCTAGTTCAACCCGTAGCCTAATATGTTGATCCAGAGGAAGGCAAAAAAAACCCCAATGTGGCAAACAAGTTCAAATGGGGAAAAAATTTCCTTCCTGACTCCACATCCGGCAATCAGACTAGTTCCCTGGATCAATACCCTGTCATAAAATCTAATATACATAACTGGTAATATTAAATTTTTCAAGAAAGGCATCCAGGCTCTGCTTAAATGTTAGTAGTGAATCACTCATTACAACATCAAGCGGCAGAGAGTTCCATAGTCTCACTGCTCGTACAGTAAAGAATCCTCGTCTGTGATTATGCTTAAACCTTCTTTCCTCAAGACGTAGCGGATGCCCCCGTGTTCCAGTCGCAGGCCTAGGTGTAAAAAGATCTTTGGAAAGGTCTCTGTACTGTCCCCTCATATATTTATACATTGTGATTAGATCCCCCCTAAGCCTTCGTTTTTCCAAACTAAATAACCCCAAGTTTAATAACCTGTCTTGGTATTGCAGCCCACCCATTCCTCTAATAATCTTGGTGGCTCTTCTCTGCACCCTCTCCAGTTCAGCTATGTCCTTCTTATATATCGGTGACCAGAATTGTACACAGTATTCTACGTGCGGTTGCACTAGTGACTTGTACAGAGGTAGAACTCTATTTTTTTCATGAACACTTATACCTCTTTTAATACATCCCATTATTTTATTAGCCCTGGCAGCAGCTGCCTGACACTGTACACTAAAGTGAAGTTTACCATCCACCCATACACCCAAGTCTTTTTCTGTGTCTGTTTTACCCAGTGTTCTACAATTAAGTACATAATCATAAATGTTATTTCCTCTACCCAAGTGCATGACCTTACATTTATCTACATTAAACTTCAATTGCCACTTCTCAGCCCAATCCTCCAATTTACATAAATCTCCCTGTAATATAAAATTATCCTCCTCTGTATTGATTACCCTGCAGAGTTTAGTATCATCTGCAAATATTGAAATTCTACTCCGCATGCCCCCAATAAGGTCATTTATAAATATGTTGAAAAGAAGCGGGCCCAATACTGACCCCTGTGGTACCCCACTATGAACTGAGACCCAGTCCGAGTACGTACCATTAATAACCACCCTTTGTTTCCTATCACTGAGCCAGTTTTTAACCCAGTTACACATATTTTCCCCTATCCCCATTATTCTCATTTTATGTACCAACCTTTTGTGTGGCACCGTATCAAAAGCTTTTGAAAAGTCCATATACACAACATCCACTGCATTTCCCTGGTCCAGACTTGAACTTACCTCTTCATAGAAGCTGATCAAATTAGTTTGACAGGATCGATCCCTCATAAACCCATGTTGATACTCTGTCATAAGGTTATTTTTCTTGAGATACTCCAGAATAGCATCTCTCAAGAAACCCTCAAGGATTTTACCAACCGTAGAGGTTAAACTTACCGGCCTATAATTTCCCGACTCAGTTTTTGTCCCCTTTTTGAATATTGGCACCACATTTGCTTTGCGCCAGTCCTGCGGTACCGACCCTGTTATTAAGGAATCTGAGAAGATTAAAAATAATGGTCTATCTATCACAGAACTCAATTCCTGTAGTACTCTGGGGTGTAGCCATCCGGGCCCGGAGATTTGTCAACCTTAGTGATTTCGAGGCGGCGGCGTACTTCCTGCTGGGTTAAGCAGGTAATATTCAAGGGTGAATTTATGGTATCACTGGTCATGTCATCTGCCATGGCATTTTCTTGTATAAAAACCGTAGAAAAAAAGTCATTCAGCAGGTTGGCTTTACCCTCATCCCCTTCCACCATTTCACCAAGACTATTTTTAAGGGGGCCAACACTATCGCTTTTCAGTTTTTTACTGTTTATGTAGTTAAAGAATATTTTAGGATTATTTTTACTTTCTCTCGCAATGAGTCTCTCTGTCTCAAACTTAGCTAACTTAATTTGCTTTTTACATATTTTATTTAATTTTCTATAATTATATAATGCCTCATCACTACCTACCCTCTTTAATTCTTTTAAGGCTTTCTGTTTTTCTTTTATTGCTTCCCTTACAGCTCTATTTAGCCATTGGGGTTTCCTCCTATTTCTAGCATGTTTGTTCCCATAGGGTATATTTTCTGCACAAGCCCTATTCAGGATGCTCATAAAAGTCTCCCATTTGCTTTGTGTACTTTTATTACTTAGTACATCATCCCAGTTTATTGCACTAAGATCATCTCTCAACCGTTTAAAATTTGCTTTCCTGAAGTTTAGTGTCCTTGTAGCCCCTCTACTAGACATCTTACGAAAGAATACATGAAAACTTATTATTTTGTGATCACTATTCCCCAAGTAACCCCCAACTTGTATATTTGATATGCGGTCTGGCCTATTGGTTAGTACAAGGTCTAGTAGTGCTCCCCCTCTTGTGGGGTCCTGTACCATTTGTGAAAGGTAATTATCTTTCATTGTTATCAAAAATCTATTTCCTTTGCTGGAACTGCAAGTTTCTGTTCCCCAATTTATATCAGGATAGTTAAAGTCCCCCATAATAATTACCTCTCCGAGACTCGCTGCTTTATCAATTTGCTTTATGAGGAGATTCTCTACCTCTTCCATAATATTCGGCGTCTTATAACACACCCCTATCAGTATTTTATTATTCATTCTCCCCCCCCCCTTATCTCCACCCATATGGACTCTACATTCTCAGTACCCTCACATATGTTGTCACGCAGGATGGGTTTTAAGGATGATTTTACATATAGACACACGCCTCCCCCTCGCTTATTTGTACGGTCATTCCTGAATAGGCTATAACCCTGTAAATTAACAGCCCAGTCATAGCTCTCATCCAGTTATTTACTGCATTCACCTAAGCATATAAAGTCTTTTTTAACCTAAATACATGGATTTTTTTTTTAACCCAATGTTAGTAATACCAAAAAATAACATTCCTTTAAAGCTTATATTCCTCATTTTCGACATTTCTTTTTGAAAAGGATTGTACAGTGAGATTTATCATGTTTTTGGTGGGTTTTTTTCTTCTAAAAAGTGAATAGATGGAGATGAGTCACACATTTACCCCGGTTCCTGGAAAGGTGTCACCTCGCGCGATGCTCCCAACTTATTTTTACAGCTGTACAGATCTGTCAGGCATTCGGATCAATGACCGTCTTTTCTGTTCAGATAAATATCATGAGGTTCTAGGAACGTGCATGACATCCTCCGCTGCCTTTCATCTGCATATTTTTATTGTGGATGTAGCAAGGGTCTACCGGGATCCTTCAAACATTTGCTGGTGGGCACAGTTATTGCTTATCGCATCCTTAATAATGAGGCAGTCTGGGATTAAGGTAGCAACTTTTGAGAGCTGACAAATGAATTCGGAAATGTCAAGAAGAATATCGCTCTCCAACTAAGGAACTCGGTATCGTTAGTGTCATAAAAGTGATTTACTGGCTTACCGGAGAAGTAGACATGATGCCCCCACAAGGAACGTGAAAAGGAGGGGTTTCTTCTGCTACTTGATGTATATGTCTGGACATTATTTTATATTCCACCATTCGGGGCCCGGTCAAGGTTGCTGAATGTTCTTGGGCAAATAAGAGCACCGTGTTATATAATCTGTGAGCTTATTTGGTTGCAAAACACTTTCCAGTATAGGTCACTAGATGGCTAAGAAGCCCATAGGGTTCATGTCACGAGGGTCTTCTGTCCTTAGGAGACTTGTGACAGGTTTGGGATCAGAGTCTCACTTTGCCTTGCTGGTTTGTGACCACTCCCTTCCGCTTTATAAAGTCACATGTTCCATCACATAATGCCGGTTATAGAAATCGCTTTGGACTGACCACCATGGAGAGAGCAAGCCTCTGGAAGTTGCTGAGGTCGCGCCGCTAGCAGCTCTGGTGCTTGGCTGCAGCTTTGGAGTTGCAGTTTATCCTTTTTTGTCTATGTTCCCCTGTCTGTCTTCCTTCCCCTGTATCTGATTACCGTAGTGGTGAAATCTAGTACATTGACCGAATTTTGCACTAGCCAGGGTGAGTGGATGGACAGCTAGGGACTAGGCACGTGACAACGGCGGGGGGAAAGACACACTTAGGCCCATTTCCCACATCCATCATTTTGCCGGATTGCCAGATCCGGCACACTCCAGTACAGTGTACAATGGCATCGCGGCAAGCTCCGGTCACATGCTGTCATGTGACCAAAACATGTGACTGGAGCTTGCCGCAATTCCATTGTACAGTATTGCACTGTACTGGAGTGTGCCGGATCCGGCAATCTGGCGAAATGCCGGATGTGTGAAACGAGCCTTAGAGACATTAGGGAGCCCATGGAGCAGACACAGGTTAGTGTCAGGTGGTGGCCCCTCTCCCTACCGTAAGGGCCTTCCTACTCCCTTTCCATCCCTGTTGTACCTCTGTGTTGCGCCATGCACCATACATTCCCCTGTCTCAGCGTGATAGTAAGGGTCTCAGATTAATCTCTTGGTTTGGCCCCAAATTTAACGGTCATGTAAGATTATTTCATTTTCTAATTTTTAGGCATTGTCTTGATGAAGACTGACTTCAGAATCGATTCTGCCTCCAACATCATTACAATGTCCAAATCTGTGCTCGGTGCTCACAGTGTCACGCTAGAGCGTACAGACGTGCAGCGCAACACAAGGGTAACAACTGCAATGGTATAGAAGGAAGCCCCTGACAATATGGAGAGGGAAGAGGGGACACCTCCTGGAATTTACCTGAGTCTGTATCCTTTTCTATACAGGTTCTTCTCACGTGCCTACGCCCTTGCTTTCCTTGTACTCACCCTCGCTAGCGAGAAGGTGGGCAAAAACACTAGTCTCACCACTGCAGTAATTCAACACAAGGTAACGGCGACAGACAGGAGGAAAATAGACATAATAAGGAAAACATACCAAGCTCCTCCAATGCAGTTAACCCTTTAGTGACGGAGCTAATTTTCACCTTAATGACCAGACCAAATTTTGCAATTCTGACCAGTGTCACTTCATGAGGTTATAACTCTGGAACGCTTCAACGGATCCCGGTGATTCTGAGATTGTTTTTTCGTCACATATTGGACTTCATGTTAGTACCAAATTTAGGACAATATTTTTTGCGTTTATTTATGAAAAAAAATGAATATTGGCAAAAATTTTGAAAATTTAGCAATTTTCAACTTTTGAATTTTTATATCGTTAAACCAGAGATTTCTGTGACACAAAATAGTTAATAAATAACATTTCCCACATGTCTACTTTACATCAGCACAATTTTGGAAACAAAATTTTTTTTTGTTAGGAAGTTAGAAGGGGTCAAAGTTTATCAGCGATTTCTCATTTTTACACCAAAATTTACAAAACCATTTTTTTAGGGACCACATCACATTTGAAGTGACTTCAATAGGCCTAGATGACAGAAAATACCCAAAAGTGACACCATTCTAAAAACTGCACCCCCCAAAGTACTCAAAACCACATTCAAGAAGTTTATTAACCCTTCAGGTGCTTCACATGAACAAAAGCAATGTGGAATGAAAAAAAGCAAAAATTAAATTTTACCTAAAAATTTTGCTCTAACCCAAATTTATTCACTTTTAGAAGAAATAGCACAACAAAATGGACCCCAAAACTTGTTCCCCACTTTCTTATGAGTGCGCCGATACCCGACATGTGGTCAGAAACCTCTGTTTGGACAAATGGGAGGGCTCGGAACAGAAGGAGCAATATTTGAATTTTGGAAAGCAAATTTGGCTGAAATAGATTGCGGGCACCATGTTGCATTTACAGGTCCGCTAAGGTACCTAAACAGAAGAAACCCCTCACAAGTGACACCATTTTAGAAACTAGACCCCTCAAGGCTTCTATCTAGGGGTATAGTGAGCATTTTGGATCCACAGGTACTTCACAGATTTTGTTAACGTTACGTTGTCATATTGAAAATTTTAATAATTTTCTCAAAAATGTTGCTTTAGCATCAATTTTCTCACTTTTTCAAGAGGTAATTCCAAAAATTTGACCTCAAAGTTTGTTAACCACTTTTTTATGAGCGCGGTGATACCTCACATGTGGTCTGAAACCTTTGTTTGGACAAATGGGAGGGCTTGGAACGAAAGGAGCAATATTTGAATTTTGGAAAGGAAATTTGGCTGAAAAAGATTGCGGGCACCATGTCACATTTGGAGGACCCCTAAGGTACCTAAACAGCGGAAACTCCGCACAAGTGACCCCATTTTGGAAACTAGGCCCCTCAAGGAATTTATCTAGATGTTTGGTGAGTACCCTGAACCCCCAGGTGCTTCACAGAAGTTTATAACGTTGAGCCATGAAAAAAAAAAAATAAAATTTTACCACAAAATTGTTATTTCAACCAGGTAGCTTTTTTTTTTACAAGAGTAAAAGGAAAAAATTCAGCATAACATTTATTGTGCAATTTCTCCTGAGTTTGGCGATACCTTATATGTGGTGGAAATCAACTGTTTGGGCGCATGACAGGGCTCGGAAGGGAAGGAGTGCCATTTGACTGCAAAATTGTCTGGAATCAATAGCGGACGCCAGGTTGCATTTGGAGAGCCCCTGAGGTGCCTAAACAGTGGCGGTCCCCCACAAGTGACCCCATTCTGGAAACAAGACACCTCAAGGCTTTTATCTAGGTGTACAGTGAGCAGTTTGAATCCACGAATACTTCACAGAATTTGATAAGCTTAGGTTGCCATATTGAAAATTTTCATTTTTTTCACAAAAATGTTGCTTCAGCATCAAATTTCTCACTTTTTCAAGAGGCAACAACAAAACGTGGACCCCACAGGTTGTTATCCATTGTCTTATGAGCACAGGGATACCCCACATGTGGCCAAAAACCTCTGTTTGGATAAATAGGAGGGCTTGGAATGGAAGGAGCACCATTTGAATTCTGGAAAAGTTGAAATAAATTGCGGGCACCATGTCACATTTGCAGGGCCCCTTGGGTACCTATACAGCAGAAACCCCCCACAAGTGACTCCATTTTGGAAACTGGATTTTATTCAGGAGTATAGTAAGCATTTTGAATCCACAGGTACTTCACAAAAATGTTGCTGTAGCAACAAATGTCTCACTTTTAGGCTATGTGGCCATGATCCAGCGACACGGCGTCCAGTATACAGTGTCAGCCTCCTGCAGAGATGTGAGTGTTGTCCACGGGAGAACGCAGCTGGCCATGCCCACGATTTGGGTTCAGGCCGCTGTGGAGCTCTATGCTACCTGCAGAGAACACTCATCTCCGCAGCATAAATTGACATGCTGAGGCTCGGGAAGCTGCGCCACAGGTCGGTTTATGCTGCGGAGAAAAGAAGCACATTGGGCAAGCACATTGGGCATGGGATTTCTAAAAATCCTTCCACTGTGCTTCTACTGCACAATGCAGCGCTATGGACACAGGGACACACTATGGACACACTCTGCGCCAAAAACGCTGCAAATCCCGATTATGTGCGCACAGCCTAAAATGCTACAATGGATGAATGGATACATGTCAAACATATATAACGTCCCACCCCCCTGCATATTCTAAGCTGGCGCCCTTTAGTGCCTTTCATGTGGCACTAAAGGGTGCCTAGCCTTGTATTTAGCCCCCCAAAAAATTAATAATTAAAATAAACGACGTGGGGTCCCCCCTATTTTTGATAGCCAGCTAGGGTAAAGCAGACAGCTGTAGCCTGCAAACCACAGCTGACAGCTTCACCTTGTCTGGTGATCAATTTGGAGGGCTCCCCAGGCGTTTTTTTAAAAAAAAAAAAAAAACGTGGGGTCCCCCCCAAATTAGATCACCAGCCAAGGTGAAGCGGACAGCTGGGGTCTGGTATTCTCAGGGTGGGAAGAGCCATGGTTATTGGACTCTTCCCAGCCTAAAAATAGCAGGCCGCAGCCGCCCCAGAAGTGGCGCATCCATTAGATGCGCCAATCCTGGCGCTTCGCCCCAGCTCATCCCGCGCCCTGGTGCGGTGGCAGACGGGGTAATATACGGGGTTGATACCAGCTGTAATGTCACCTGGCATCAAGCCCTGGGGTTAGTGATGTCACGGCATCTGAACAGATACCCGACATCACTAACCCAGTAAGTAATAGAAAAAAATAAAGACAAAAAAAAAATTTATTTGAAAAAACACTCCCCGAAACATTCCTCTTTCCCCAATTTATTGAAAATAAAGAAATTCCGGTCGCTGTAATCCATTTTGGAGGTCCCTCGGCGACTCTGGATCTTCTAGAATATGGAGGGCACGTTCAGGGAACGTATCCCCCATTTTCTGGAAGAGCAAGCTCTCCATGAGCAGTGTGGGTGCAGTAATCTGAGAATTACTGCACTCACACTGCCCCGGTCCAACTTAGGGCAGAGTGACCTGCAGTAACCTCATTCCAGAATATGAGGGGCACGCTCACAGAACGTACCCCCCATTTTCTGGAACAGCAGTCTCTCCATGTGAGGACCACACTCCTCACATGGAGAGACTGCTGATTACTGCACTCACTCTCCCCCGGTCCACAGTGGAGAGCCTGTGCAGCAGCGACGTCAGCGTCCCAGGGATCCAGCTGACAGCCGCTGTCTGCGCATGTGCCGTCAGCATTCAAGAAGGAGGCGGCGTGATCGCGGGACGGATCACCAGACAGGTAACGTATGACCGGGGGCTGGGGCTGGGGGGGGTGACGGGGGGTGACCTAGCGGGACCTGGGGACTTGAGGGCACCTTTCTGTCGCATGTGACGTGTCACATGCGGCAGAAAGAGCAGAATGAATGCGGCCGCGCGGCGCCGCCATTTTCCACGCTCCGGAGGGGGGAGGGGGGAGGCGGCTCTGGAGACCGGAGGGGGCTCCGGGGACCAGAGATCTCCGGTGGACCGGAGGAGGGGTCAGGGGGAGGACATTTCCCTCCGATCTGAAATGTTTGATCATTTCAGATCGGAGGGAAATGACTGCAGAGCCGGCGGCTGCAGTTTTCTGTGCGCTTCGGCGCCATTTTGGATGTCCGGTGGGGGTAGGGGTGGGGGTGGGGGGACTCTCCGGTACCGGGGGCTTTGGGGGCACTAGGGGTTTAGATTTCTTTCTCATCTGACATGTTTGATCATGTCAGATGAAAAAGAAATCAGTTTTACCGGCCATTTCTTTTTTTTTCATGTGTTCGTCGGTATACGGTGTATACCGGCGATCACATGGTCGGGGTCCAAAAAAAACACCCCGATTCATAATCTGGGGGGTCTCAGCTACCCCCGGTAGCTGAAACCCCCGAGATTTTCGGTCGCTGGGGGGCGCTACAGGGCTTTTTCGGGCCGCCGCTTTAAAGCGGCGGAACAGAATAAGTACCCTGTTTTGCCGCCGCTTTAAGTCGTACGGCCGTCGTTATGAGGTTAAACACCACAGCTGCAATAGTCATGACTACTCAGCTTCTTCCAGAGACAGGCTCCTTCCAAAGTGGTGAGTATAGAATGGGAATCTATAACCAGCGTCAGATAGTAAGACACGTGACTCTTTATAGCGAAGGGGAGTGGTCATAAAAGAGCTGCACTTGAGATCAAGGCTACTAAGGATAGCCAGATAGGAAAGGATTCTTAACCCTTACAGCACTAAAAGAAAGTAGATTCACTCACGTATGAGTTGTAGACCTGCTCTTAATAAGGTGTTGTGACCTTCTGGTCAGTCTCCCAGAGCGGGACACTCCCATGACACACAGCTCATTCACTAAGTTACTTGTCTCCTATTTTCCAAGGAACAAGGCACAGATGGTTTGGAAACCTGTCTGGCCAAAAAGGACTATAATGGAAGGATATACAGTATCTTATGATGCTCTTCCTCCATAAAGGGTAAACGAATGTGGGGGGAGTTCATCAGGACTGTTGTTTACAAAAAGTAGCCTTGCTCAAAATCCCTTGGATGCTATAATTTATAGCACTTTTTGGTGCATAGTGGAACTGCTGTGGAGCCATGATTGACCACAGCCATCCACAAAAAACATCTTTTTAGAAAATTCACCAGGGATTCTGAAAAACACCAAAAGCTTCAACACTTTTAGCAAAATTGTACATCCTTATACCCATTTTCAGATGTATCAAAAACTTTGATAAATTTCCTCCTTTATTTTTTTACTTTCAGAGATTATTTTGCATCGCTACATTGCTATACATTTGATGTCTTTATACAGCATGTATGTGTTGCTGTTTGATGGTTTTTCCTGCATTCACTGTGCACTTTGAGGTCCGGAGCTGCTTGGATTGCTAGGATGCAATACTCTGTGCCAAGGCCATGTCTGCCACAGTAGTTGACAGTGAAAATGCCAATTCTTTAGCTTTCAGCTGCAAAAAGGAGTTGCCAGCGTCATTGTAGGCTTAGAAAAAGCCAGATGTTGGTGCATTGCATTGCAATAATGGAGCACTGTGCCAAAATATAGATATGAGAGGAAAACTGAAATAGGGGACTTTTCTGTGTGCCAAGAAGCCCAGTGTTGTTGGTCCTCATGAGGAGACTGGAAGACCTGTAGCCTATATTATTGTTAGGGTTGGGCTTGGTCAACGCAAGGATGTTGGTGTGCTCAAGACCAAAGTGGCTTGTCCATCATAAAAGTGTTGGTGGACAGGAGTCCAGTGTTGGGATATTAATTGTGGGAGAAGCCATGGGCTGAAGGATTAAGCCACTGACATATTAGTGGGTCGCCTAGTGTGCTCTTGTGGGACTCATAAACAAGAAGTGCCATGGTAGACTGTGACCTAAAGAAGCAAATTCATTCTGCTTCACAGTAGTGGTCTTAAATACTCTTAGTGGGCTGAAGCAGTGTGGATTGAATAAGTGTCACGGATGTGTCACAGCGTCTCTCAGATGTGTCATCGCTGACTGACAATGCAATAGCAGCAAGCGCTAGAAAATCCCAGAGATTGGCAGTACGTGTTGTTATCCAACATTTCCCTGTTTCTGCAGCAGTAGACTCTCTGACCCTGGAAAATTGTCAGTTTCTCTTCTCAGGTGCCAGCCTCTGACTTCCTTTATAAACCTCACCCTGGGGAGGTTTGGGTGCGGTTTATAGTTGTTCCTGCATGTAGTCTGTAGCGGTCATCTCCTGTTGCTTCAAAGATGTCCGTGGTAGCTGCTCCTCAGATAAGTGTTTGATTTTTGCTATCTACCTGGGCTCAGGTGGCAGCATTCGTGTTTCCCCTGTATTGTTTCCTTTTGTCTCTCTTAAGTGTTAGTGGTGTTGACAAGCGTTCATACCCACCATCTTTAACTAGGGCCAGATCAGGGTTTGCCTAAGGTCAGGTATCCAGCTCGGCGACAGGTGCGGAGCCTGTATAGGGTTGGTGAGGGCATTGAGGGTGAGCTGCAGATTGTTGTCAGGGGTCACCACTTCTCCCTTTCCGTAGCGATAGGGAATTCCTTTCCTCTTCCATTTGTATTGCACAATAAAGCAGGTATAGCTTCTATCCTCGGTCGTACCAATAAGTTGTCAGCCCTAGAAGTAGTAAGGGAAGTTGGCAAATGATGGGGAATCAATGTGATTTAGGTTGTGTGAAGTCTTAACCCTGGAGAGGTCTGCCAGTGATCCTGGAAGGGATTTTTTGGGATATAGGCCTGGAAGGGACTAGTGACTGGTGTGTAGTGGGAGATTGACTGCCCTGAGGTGTGTGATGTGGCCAGGACTATTCACTCATTCCCTTACAGCCAACCTCCATCATCATGCCATCAGCACGGAGAGGAGGGAGGATTGTTGCACTTCTGGTATAGTTACTATATAAACTAGATGGTCTGAGACGCCATTTATGACCTTTGCTGGGGTTGGTTTTCACGTACATTCTTATACTTATCTGTTGCCTCTCGTTTTGTCGCCACCAGTGACCTCGGTCTACAACCTTCTCTGTGCACCATGATGTACGGCAGTAAGCAGACACACTGGCTACCAAATATTTACTAGATATCAGGCACCCAACAACGAGGAAAGTTGACAAACTATTAGCTGGTCTTAGAAGCTCTGAACTGGGAGTGGGGGGGGGACCGCTGGGAAATTGTCAGGTTTGCCCTCTGGCCCTGATTCAAAGCCTGTCATAAGTGTATATTCCCAGATCATTTTCTTTCTCTAAAATGTGAAATTTCCCTCGAGTCCTTGAACTTTCATGTCTTTGTGACTTAGATCTAAGTGTTTTTGCAACCGCTGCTTCGCTTCAGATTTCTTTTTGTTTACTGTGTGGTGATGAGAATGTATCCTTGATTTTTCGCTCTACTTTTACATACAGTTGAGGAACCTTCATCAACATTGCAATTAAATATATGTGTCCTGAATATTCCACTCAACATGTCCTGCCGTGCTCCAGAAGCTCGCCAGGATTAACACACGTGTATTGGAATACAGCTCGGAAAACTGGTAAAGAATAGGTATAGAAGTTAATATGTATATACAGTTAGGTCCAGAAATATTTGGACAGTGACACAAGTTTTGTTATTTTAGCTGTTTACAAAAACATGTTCAGAAATACCATTATATATATAATATGGGCTGAAAGTGCACACTCCCAGCTGCAATATGAGAGTTTTCACATCCAAATCGGAGAAAGGGTTTAGGAATCATAGCTCTGTAATGCAGAGCCTCCTCTTTTTAAAGGGATCAAAAGTAATTGGACAAGGGACTCTAAGGGCTGCAATTAACTCTGAAGGCGTCTCCCTCGTTAACCTGTAATCAATGAAGTAGTTAAAAGGTCTGGGGTTGATTACAGGTGTGTGGTTTTGCATTTGGAAGCTGTTGCTGTGACCAGACAACATGCGGTCTAAGGAACTCTCAATTGAGGTGAAGCAGAACATCCTGAGGCTGAAAAAAAAGAAAAAATCCATCTGAGAGATAGCAGACATGCTTGGAGTAGCAAAATCAACAGTCGGGTACATTCTGAGAAAAAAGGAATTGACTGGTGAGCTTGGAAACTCAAAAAGGCCTGGGCGTCCACGGATGACAACAGTGGTGGATGATCGCCGCAGACTTTCTGTGGTGAAGAAGAACCCGTTCACAACATCAACTGAAGTCCAGAACACTCTCAGTGAAGTAGGTATATCTGTCTCTAAGTCAACAGTAAAGAGAAGACTCCATGAAAGTAAATACAAAGGGTTCACATCTAGATGCAAACCATTCATCAATTCCAAAAATAGACAGGCCAGAGTTAAATTTGCTGAAAAACACCTCATGAAGCCAGCTCAGTTCTGGAAAAGTATTCTATGGACAGATGAGACAAAGATCAACCTGTACCAGAATGATGGGAAGAAAAAAGTTTGGAGAAGAAAGGGAACGGCACATGATCCAAGGCACACCACATCCTCTGTAAAACATGGTGGAGGCAACGTGATGGCATGGGCATGCATGGCTTTCAATGGCACTGGGTCACTTGTGTTTATTGATGACATAACAGGAGACAAGAGTAGCCGGATGAATTCTGAAGTGTACCGGCATATACTTTCAGCCCAGATTCAGCCAAATGCCGCAAAGTTGATCGGACGGCGCTTCATAGTACAGATGGACAATGACCCCAAGCATACAGCCAAAGCTACCCAGGAGTTCATGAGTGCAAAAAAGTGGAACATTCTGCAATGGCCAAGTCAATCACCAGATCTTAACCCAATTGAGCATGCATTTCACTTGCTCAAATCCAGACTTAAGACGGAAAGACCCACAAACAAGCAAGAACTGAAGGCTGCGGCTGTAAAGGCCTGGCAAAGCATTAAGAAGGAGGAAACCCAGCGTTTGGTGATGTCCATGGGTTCCAGACTTAAGGCAGTGATTGCCTCCAAAGGATTCGCAACAAAATATTGAAAATAAAAATATTTTGTTTGGGTTTGGTTTATTTGTCCAATTACTTTTGACCTCCTAAAATGTGGAGTGTTTGTAAAGAAATGTGACAATTCCTACAATTTCTATCAGATATTTTTGTTCAAACCTTCAAATTAAACGTTACAATCTGCACTTGAATTCTGTTGTAGAGATTTCATTTCAAATCCAATGTGGTGGCATGCAGAGCCCAACTCGCGAAAATTGTGTCACTGTCCAAATATTTCTGGACCTAACTGTATATACACTACTAACAAAAAGTTAGGGATATTTAGCTTTCAGGTGAAATTTATGTCAAACATAAAAAGTTCACGCTACAGTGATATTTTATCATGACAATAGGGCATTAAGTAGAAGCAGCAATGGTGATTTCCTCATCTCAAACAATTTATAGAAACAAAAGCCAACAACAGTGGTGGGAATACCCCTCCATCCCCTAAAACATGTAAATGTCTCAATAACTTGTCATGTGGCCTTGAGCATCAATTACAGATGACAGTGATGTCTCCTGCTGGTCACAGTTGGAGTTATTGTCTGTGGAGGTCGGCATCCCACTGTTCATGAAGGGCAGCCCTCAGGTCATTGAGGTTCTGGGATACAGAGTTACGAGCCTTCGAATGGTCTGGTGCTACACTTGGGTGCCTCTCACCTCCCTTAAATATGCCTGAAGTTGTGTGGCACGTAGTTACAAAAGACATTGTTCACAATGAAGCAGTCACCAGTGAGGGATGTGGCCCAAGGATGTCCACTTCTCTGATTTTATGTGACTCTTCCAGTCTCTCTGTGTTTCTGTACAACCTGCTGGAGACACTCTGTGACATTCTAAGCTCAGTGACCACATCTCTACCTTTCTGTGACTCTTCCAATCTCTCTGTTTCTCTCTACAACCGGACGGTGACACTCTGTGACACTCTAAGCTTAGTTGCTACTTCTCTGCCTTTCTGTGAGTCTTCCAGTCTCTCCGTGTTTCTGTATAACCTGCTGGTGGCACTCTGTGACACTCTAAGCTCAGTGGCCACTTCTCTACCTTTCTGTGTCTCTTCCAGTCTCTCCGTGTTTCTGTATAACCTGCTGGTGGCATTCTGTGACACTCTAAGCTCAGTGGCCACTTCTCTACCTTTCTGTGTCTCTTCCAGTCTCTCCGTGTTTCTGTGCAACCTGCTGGTGACACTCTGTGACATTCTAAGCTCAGTGACCACATCTCTACCTTTCTGTGACTCTTCCAATTGCTCTGTTTCTCTGTACAACCTGACGGTGACACTCTGTGACACTCTAAGCTTAGTTGCTACTTCTCTGCCTTTCTGTGAGTCTTCCAGTCTCTCCGTGTTTCTGTATAACCTGCTGGTGACACTCTGTGACACTCTAAGCTTAGTTGCTACTTCTCTGCCTTTCTGTGAGTCTTCCAGTCTCTCCGTGTTTCTGTATAACCTGCTGGTGGCACTCTGTGACACTCTAAGCTTAGTTGCTACTTCTCTGCCTTTCTGTGAGTCTTCCAGTCTCTCCGTGTTTCTGTACAACCTGCTGGTGACACTCTGTGACACTCTAAGCTTAGTTGCTACTTCTCTGCCTTTCTGTGAGTCTTCCAGTCTCTCCGTGCTTCTGTACAACCTGCTGGTGAGACTCTGTGACATTCTAAGCTCAGTGGCCACTTCTGTCTGAGAACATCCTGCTTGAAGCCTCAGAATGGCGCGATACTGCTGATCAATTGTTAAGTGTCGTCTTCACCTCATGTCAAAATGTGAACAACCTGATGAGGAGGACGGTTTAATACCAATTCTAATTGAACCCCCGAAATTTATTTGGTGATTCATGGATCAAACACCTGCTGTGCATTTTGCCATTAAGCTCCTTTTTAGAGAACAGCAAGTTGTGCAAAACCTAGTGAGACATTGAACAACTGGACATGTGCAACCAGAAGATTAGAGATGGTCACATTAGGTCACCTGAAAAGGTTAGAGGGCATTTTAGGATCGCCCTGAAACTTCACCCATGAGCCAAATATCCCAAACTTTTTGTGAGTAGTATATATGTGTGTGTATATAGATTGGTTAAAGGGTTGTTCCAGGATAAATAATTCTAGTTCGGTCATCAGTATGTGAGGATACACATGTCTGTGTCCAGTAATGGAGCCTACAGTTCATTCCTAAGCGTACATGTAAGGACAAGTCACTGCTATAGCTCCTACATTCTGTTAAGTGGACCCAGTTGTTGGGATTGGGAAGGGGTGATAGTCCACTGATCAAGTATTGATCTTAAGTAAACCCATTAAAAAAAATGTTCCTAGACATTTGTTTTCCAGTAATTGCTTGGTGCAGATGTTTCCTTCTTTACCCTTCCTTTTGGATGGACATATCCTGAGATGAGTGTCTTGAGTTGGCAGCTTTTCAGAAAAAAACAAGATTTCGCGATACTCTGTTGGGAGATGATTATGCTATACTGTACGTGTTTGTTTGTCACCACTGAGTGGTGAAAAGGGGGGAAAGCAGCCTCTTGCCTATCGAAATATTGTATTTTGTGCAAAGGTAAGGGTGGTCGCATCACTATTTCGATTATTTCTCACTACGGGGGAGGCACAGAGTTAGCAGTCACAATTGGCACTTGGTGCGCGGAGTTGTCTTCTAATTGGTCATTTCTTCCCAGCCCTTGACCCAATCGTGGCTCAGTGGCACAGTCATGGACGTAGCCCTAGTAGGGTTTAACTAAAACTGGTCTTACTCAATTGAGCTTCTTGGTTGTAAGAGGAACAGTCTCTTTTCACAGATACTTCATATTTCCGAGGACGCACATTCAGTTGACACCAGAGCCGGGTCGGGGAGCTCCTTCTTGCCAGTTTGGGGAACCGACTTCAATTTTAACGATTAGTTCCCCAAAACCGGAGAGAAAAGGCTGAATCCCACCTCGGCTTTTACAGTATATTCTCATAGGAACCAATCAGCCCCAAATATTTCTTTATTTCACGGCACCTGCAATCTAAGATATTTGCCTCCTTTCTCATGTTGTTTAGTAACTAGAGATGAGCAAATGTTTTGAAATTCAAATTTAATATCTTTGTCGAATTTTCCGATGAAATTCGATTTTCTGCAAACTGATGAAGCCCTAAAGCCTCCAACGGCCCAGAACAGATGTCAATGACACTATTTTTTTTCCTCTTACTCATTTTTTTACATTCTTGTGCTGTCGCACACTATCTGTACAGTTTCTTCAGTGTTTTATTGATTTGATGCAAATGGAAGGCTCCAATTGCTCTGAAATGATGTGTGTAACTCTGAGGTCTCCAGCTCCTTTCTGTCTCTTCAATGCAAATACGACCTTAATAATGTCACAGTCACCTCACTGTATATGGCTATGGGTAAACCAGTGGTAACTGGTGGTAACCCATTGCCTGTTCCTCACACACTAATCTTCAATGTTGGGCTTTCACACACTATCTGAACAGCTTTTTCAGTGTTTGATGACTTTGTTTCCCTATCTTTATGGCTAAATTGTGAGTAGTGATGTCCTTTTACTATCTTGATCTATGCTGGCGCTGCATTCCCTGCTTCTGTTTTTATACAGGCTGAAATAGTCCTTAATGAAGAGCAATGATATACTATATGATTGTGATGATGTGATAGCTGCAAGGCATTTTGAGGAAGACCTCCCAAGACTATGAGAGTCTTCTCTGGCTCATGCAATCTTCTGCAATTTGTGAAATTCTGGGAACCCATTGCCTGTTCGTCACACACTAATCTTCTTCAATGTTGCCCTGTCACACACTATCTGTACAGCATCTTCTGTGTTTCATGGCTTTCTTTCCCTATGTCTATTGTGATTCCCCTGAACTAGTCAGGTGAACTCTGAGAGTTTTATGCAACGTTTAAGTGATGTTCCTGCCCTATGTGGGATGAGAAATTGTTAAATTAAAAATGTTACTCTTTTCTCTTTCAGTTAAAACAAAATAAACCTCTGGGTGCCCTGTAGCTCAGGGACGAGCTACGTTTAACCAAGGGGGAATGTGACACCCCTGAACTAGTCAGGGTGTCACAGGGTAGTGCACTTCTTTCTCTTTTGGTGCAGGACTCAAACCCCCATGGTTCTGGGATCCTAACCTTTGGTATTGCTCCATCAGCATTCAAATCCTAGTCACACCTCACACCACACCCTGTCAGGCACACCAGTGGGTGGTCTAGCTGGAACAGGGCCACTCGCCTAGGGGTAAGGCAGACTGGTGGGAGGGAGGAAGTCAGAGAGAGGAAGTGAGTAGTTCAGTGGTAGCCCTCAAAGAGTGAGGAGCTGGGAGTTGTAGCTCCCTGGGGACTTTTGGCTAGGTCGCAGATGGTGGTCTGGGACCGAAGGAGTCGTAGACCTGGTCACACGGTATTGGAGAAAGGTGCCAGGGTACATAGTAACCGAACCGGTACTGAGCACGGTGGGGTACTGGACCTAGATCAGGGAGTAGCTTCACACAACCCGATAATTAACCTGTGGAGGATAATTTCTTTATGAACTTTCCCCAAGAGCTCAGAGATCGAAGGCACCAACACAACGAGGGGGATAGGGCTTTCCAGCTCATGCATCCCACTGAAATCCCAAGTGTCTGCCATCGAGAGCACAGCTTCCCTACTTAACAGTGGGGAGCGGGACCCCGACATCTTCAAGCAGAGGGGTCAGTCAGAACATCTAAAATACAGTGCATAGAGGCAAGGTACAGACTACCCGCAATACCAATGGGAGCAGACTCCAAGACGAGCTCCCCTGAAGTGGCAGCGGCACCCAGAGACTTGGTTTACTTCTGTGTCAGAGTCTGCTTTGCGGTCACATGACCACCAACACTGCCTGAGTGAGTACGCTGTCCTCTCCTGTCTCCAAACTGCACCATGCTCCCATACACCTTCATCATTCAGAGTCTCGAGGCCTCCCCTACCCGTGGAGGGAACGTCATCTGGCTTCCCCACTCCATCTCCCCTGAGTACTTCCATCGGCAGTGGTAGTACTCCCCTTACCGTGAACCATGGGTGGTGTCATGAACTCTTATCCTCTGTAATGTTGCAGTTGAAGTGGCCGTGAGCTCCGGGTCTGGAGACCCTCGAGCCACAGCAACTGCCGGATCCGAGCGGTTCGACCGCTGCAGAGGCGGCACATCTATGGCTAAATTTTGAGTAGTGATGTCCTCTTACTATCCTAATCAACCTTGGCGCTGCATTCCCTGCTTCTGCTTTTATACAGGCTGAAATAGTCCTTCATGAAGAGCAGTGATGACCCATATGTTGTACAGTAATAGTTGCAAGGCCTTATGAGGAAGACCTCCCAAGGCTATAGGTGTCTTCTTTGGCTCATGCAATCTTCTGCAATGTGGGAAATTCTGGGAACCTTTTTGGTGAGAATTGAAGAGCAAATTGTTCAAATTCAGTCCAGTGAATTTCTAAAAATTCAACACTAATTTTGGTTCATTTTTTATTGGTA
This sequence comes from Anomaloglossus baeobatrachus, assembly GCF_048569485.1. NCBI lineage: Eukaryota > Metazoa > Chordata > Amphibia > Anura > Aromobatidae > Anomaloglossus > Anomaloglossus baeobatrachus. The sequence continues at coordinate 32,223,692 of NC_134361.1, forward strand.
ACCTCTTAGCAGATGTGACTTTGTAATGCTCTGTCATGTATACTATGCTATCAAAGGACATAATGGGCAGGTTAGTTCGGCGACACACGGAGAGCCATGAGTTGGAGGCCACCATTGTATTTCATGCTTGCTTTTTGATTCTAGAATATTTTTTTTTTCCCTGCTGCGTATTATTTGATCTGAGGAATTTCTGGATTTTTGGATATTGCCTGAGCAATTAGCCCAGCTACGCAAGGATCAAACAATGTTCTCTTTCCAGTCTTCGGAGACTTCAATGGGGAGAACAGAGATGTCCAAAAATAGAACAGACTGGGTTTTTCAAATACAGACACAAAAATACAGCTGTGTGTACTGACAACCATTGACTCGTATTCGGGAGATTCGCCACATGGAGACAATTATCATATAAAATACTGTTTAGTGACGAATAGCTAAATTGACGGCACAATATATGCGTTTTGTGTTATCAACTAGGGTTAGGCGCTCCTATCGGTGTAGAAAGTCTGGACCATGAGAGTCATATGTGCCGCAATATGGTGCTTCCAAATGTACTGTAAGCACACAAATACAATGATGCTCTTTTATTCTGCCTGTAAAAGATTAAATAAAGATTGACATGAAAAAATGCCCATAACCGCAATGTCCAGCCATAAGGATCACCTAAGGGGTCCATCTGAGATTAGAAGTAGGGTTCCTCCCCTTTTATCAATTTTAAATGACAGGGAACATTTCCATTGGGAGTCATGTAATGACTGACAGTTTGCTTTCCTGAGCTACATGTCTCATGGTTATAAAATTAACGTACCAGCAATCAAACCATAGAAGGAAGCCAAGGGGATCACCGAAGGGGTCCATCTGGGATTAGAAAGTAGGGTCCCTCCCCTTTTATCAATTTTAAGTGAGAGGGAGCATTTCCATTGGGAGTCATATAATGACTGACAGTTTGCTTTCCTGATCTACATATCTCATTCTAATAAAATGAATGTAGCAGAAATCAACCCATAGAAGGCAGCCAAGGGGATCACCTAAGTGGTCCATCTGGGATTAGAAAGAAGGGTTCTTCTTTTATCAACTTTAAATGAGAGGGAGTATTTCCATTGTGAGACATCTAATGACTGACAATTTGCTTTCCTAATTTACATGTCCCATGATAATAAAATGAAGAGGTTTGGTTCTTTTGGATGATCATTGGTGCACCACTAAGTGTTGGAAAAGATGTAAGACTGTGGGCTGCATACCTGAGAGGTAATGTACCAGCAGTAAACTCATAAATATAAAGATCACCTAAGGGGTCCATCTGGGATTCGAAAGAAGGGTTCATCAACTTTAAATGAGAGGGAATATTTCCAGTGTGAGACATGTCACAACTGACAGTCTACACTCCTGATCTACATGTCTCACACTATTAAAAGGAAGAGGTTTGGCTCTTTTGGATGATCAATGATGGACCATTGGGCATTGGAAAGAATGAAAGACTGTGAGCTGCATACCTGAGAGGTAATGTGCCAGCAGTCAACTCATATATAAGGATCACCTAAGGGGTACATCTGGGATTCGAAAGAACAGTTTATCAACTTTAAATGAGAGGGAATATTTCCAGTGTGAGACATGTAATGACTGACAGTTTGCTTTGCTGATTTATATGTCCCATGCTAATAAAATGAAGAAGTTTGGTTCTTTTGGATGATCATTTGTGGACCCCTAAGTGTTGGAAAAGATGTAAGACTGTTGGCTGCACACCTGAGTAGTAATGTACCAGCAATGAACCCATAGAAGGCATCCATAAGGCTCACCTAAAGGGTCCATCTGGGATATAAAAGAAGGGTTCCTCCCCTTTCATCAACTTTAAATGAGAGGGAATATTTCCAGTGTGAGACATGTAACAAGTGACAGTCTGCTCTCCTGATCTAAATGTCTCACACTAATAAAAGGAAGAGGTTTGATTCCTCCCCTTTCATCAACTTTAAATGAGAGGGAATATTTCCAATGTGAGACATGTAATGACTGACAGTCTGCTCTCCTGATTTCAATGGGTCACACTAATAAAAATGTAGAGGTTTGGTTCTTTTGGATGATCATTGATGGACCACTGGGCATTGGAAAGGATGTAAGACTGTGGGCTGCATACCTGAGTAGTAATGTACCAGCAATCAACCCATAGAAGGCAGCCATATGGATCACCTAGAGGGTCCATCTGGGATTAGAAGAAGGGTCTCTCCTCGTTCATCAACTTTAAATGAGAGGGAGCATTTCCAGTGTGAGACATGTAATGACTAACAGCCTTCTCTCCTAATCTACTCTCCTGATCTCAATGTTTCCCACTAATAAAAGGAAAAGGTTTGGTTCCTCACCTTTCATCAACTTTAAATGAGAGGGAGCATTTCCAGTGTGAGACATGCAATGACTGACAGTCTGTTCTCCAGATCTACATGTCTCTCGGGTGCCTACCCAAGTAGTAATGTACCAGCAAGCAACCCATAGAAGGCAGCCATGAGGATCACTTAAGGGGTCCATCTGGGATTAGAAAGAAGGGTTCCCTTTCATGAAGAAATAGCGCCACTCTTGTCCATGGTATGTGTCGGTTACTGCAGCTCAGCTCCAACATCAAGCTTTCTTTTGATGTCTCTGATTATACCTCCCCTTAAAAGATGCCAATTTGCAACCCGTCTCTGTAATAAAGGTAATAAAACGGTGGTTGGTTGGCAGGAGCTCATGGTAAATGAGTAGTGCTGCGGTACAGAAAGCGTTTTCCGTCATCCTGTCAGTTAATTGATGACCTAGGCACCATTTCAGGATCCGGAGCCGAGAGGCTGGTGGATGATTAGATGTTGTGTGTGTGATTACCCGGCTCGGTGCTGCTCGCAGTGACACAGAGGCAGCGCGCACTACCTGTCACCCATCTCCCCTTACTTCATTAATCTGCTATTAATCAAATCGCTGCTCCTCCACATTCCGGATGTTGCTGATTTTTTGCTTAAAAGACATAAAGAATATTCCAACAATCTCTGCCTAAGACCTGGAACAGCTGCAAAAACCCTCTAATTACTGCACTGCCACCATACGAGGAGCCCAAAGTGATGAGACAGACACTAATTTATTGTGTGGCCGAATAATCACACCAAAGAAATGGCCGCTCGCCGGACGGAGCGATGGTGCCCCTGGTGCCGTTTGTGAAAATTGTGTCAATTGGGCAAATTACCAGGTTTAATTTGAAGTTTTCTAGTTTTATCCTATTTATAAGGAACTAGCTGTACTACCCGGCTTCACCCGGGTTAATAACTGCTGTTAACAAAATAGAAGGTATTAACAAAAATGTATTCTGCACACAAACACCACAAAACAAATAGAAATGTAATTATACTGTCTGTCTCCCCCTCTGTATATATATCTCTGTCTCTCTCTATCGCTTTCCCTGTCTGTCTATCTATCTATGTCACTTTACCTGTCTGTCTCTCTCCCTCTCTTTCCCTGTCTGTCTCTTTCCCTCTTTCCCTGTGTCTGTCTCTTTGTCTGTCTCTTTACCTGTCTTTGTCTGTCTCTTACCCTGTCTCTCTCTTTCCCTGTCTGTCTCTTTCCCTGTCAGTCTGTCTCTTTGTCTGTGTCTGTCTCTTTGTGTCTGTCTCTTACCCTGTCTATGTCTGTTTCTTTCCCTGTCTGTGTCTGTTTCTTTCCCTGGCTGCATTGTGACACGCCAACATTCCATTTAAGGGCGTGGCTGTGCATTCTTCTGAAGGTCTGGCTGCACTGTGGCTCACAGCTCCATTCGCTTTAATGGAGGCAGGTTTTTTGGTGAATAACTGTAAAGCGCGGGGTTAAAATTTCCCCTCAAAACATAGCCTATGACGCTCTCGGGGTCCAGAAGTGTGAGTGTGCAAAATTTTGTGGCTGTAGCTGTGACGGTGCAGATGCCAATCCCGGACATACATACATACACACATTCAGCTTTATATATTAGATCTACGAAATGTCTATCAACTGGATAAGTATTTCAGCCTTTTTAAGAGCTCTGAGGAGGGGGGATGGGTTCTCAATAATGAGATCCTCTTAGTGTATGGAGATTTCCAGGCAATGCTAAGTTAGTGATGGGCGAGCATTAAAATGCTCGGAGTATCGGATGAGTATAATGGAAGTCAATGGAGAACTCAAGCCTTTTTTTGCAGAAAACCCCACCGGGGGACTGGAAAATTGCTGAGATGGATGGAAACAGCGCTCAAATGGAATGAGAAGACACCTGGACGGATATCTGTCTCTCAGGTCACTGTTGGGAACTAAATAAATAATTTAGAAAAAAATGACATTGGGTCCCCCCCACTTTTGAAAACTAGGCAAGGTAACGCAGACAGCTGAGGGCTGATATTATCAGGCTGGGAAGGTCCATGGATATTGGACCCTTCCCAGCCTAAAAATACCAGCCTGCAATCGCTCCAATTCTGGTGCTTTTGCCTGGTTCTTCCCAATTGAACTTTTTCAGTAGCAATCGGGGTAATATTTATGTAGTGTCAACTCGCATCAAGCCCTGGTGTTAGTAATGGGGAGGCATCTATCAGACACCCCCATTACTAACCTAGTAATAAAAAAAAGGACAGACATAGGAAAAAAATTGTCTATTTTAATAAAGACTCCCCTACACCATACCTGGTTCACCAATTTGTTATCAAAAATGTTCCCACGAAGCTCCGTCATAGTCCACTATCCATGAATGCATCTCCGGTGACTGCTTTTCAAAGACGCTGGGTAGTGACGACAATACTCATCAGAGCCGCCGACTCAACACTGCGCTCAGTGAGACACAGCGACGCTGATGAGAGCTGTCTCACTACTTGGCGCCAGTCCCGCGTCCAATCAGCGCCGGCTTCCTTCTACGCACCTGTGGACCAAATGAGTTAATCAACAGGAAGTGAGCGCTGCACTCACTTCCTGTTGATTGCTCGTTTGGTCCGAAGACGGGAAGACAGAATCCGGCTCTGATTGGTTGCGGGACTTGTGTGATGTCACAACCCCACCGAGAGCCAGAACACTGCTGTAAGGGCACCGGTATGGGAGGTGGGTATAGGCTTAATTAGTTTACCTGGGGGAAACATGGAATCAAAAGGGATTGTCCTCTTCGTGGACAACGCCTTTAAGCATGCACAAGGCTGGAGCACATGCTACTGAAATAACACAGAGCCTCACTGTGCTGATCTGATCAGCAGAGGAACATCAGAAGCGTCACACATATTTCACTAGTAGCTCAAAATCTGACAGCTGCTGATTGGAAAAAAAGGTTGCATTACATGTGATATAGCAGTCACCGGGCTGGAAATCCCATGTCTAGCTGATGGGATTATATCAAAGACCTGTAATGGACAAGGTGGTTGCAGCCACTGGGTAATGGAGACTCCAAGGCGATAACCACTTTTTCTTTAATTACATAGCAAAAACCTGCTGACAGATTCTCTTTACTTGCCTTCTGTTGATTGCTATGTGACACCTTTTTTTAACCACACCTATTTCATGCATTTTCCTTAAACACAAAAAAACAAGCAATGGCAGCTAAAGGTAAAAGCTTATACCTTCATTTAAGGTTTAATTGTCTCCTGTCAGGTGTACATTTTTCCAGTCACTTCTTAGTATGGGGAATAGTATTAAAGGGTTTTCTACAAGTCTTTACAATTCGTACTAAAGGAAGTTTGCTCAAATTGGAAAGGACAACCTCCCGTCCATCTGTCACCTCAACTGTCTGCTCCATCTAATTTCTGGTCTCCGTAGCCACAGGCGAAATATCTGCGATATACCACCACATCGTGACCAGACCACATATTACCACCACATACACTGACGAGCAAAAAGGGTACCAATAATTTGAACTTTTGGCTTTCAGGCTCCATATCTCACCATCTACTACACCTTCAAACATATAGACAATTACTGTATTTTGGCTATCTCATACATAAATTTGACTTGCAGCTATTTAGCATATGATATTAAATAATATAATCTGCATAACTAATCATATGCTAAATAGTTACAAGTCAAAATTAAGTATCAGATAGCCAAGATGATTGTCTATATGTTTGAAGGTGTTGTGGATGATGAGATATGAAGCCGGAAAGTCAAAAGTTCAAAACATTGCTACCCTTTTGCTTGCTGGTGTATTACTACCACATAGTGACTGAATAACATTATACACAAGAGACAAATACCACCACACCATGACCAGACCACATACATAGTGACCAAATTATACTACATACGAGGAAGAAATACCACCATACCATGAAAAGACCACATATTACCAACAGATAGTGACCAAATAGTATCATATACAATGAGAAATACCACTACACCGTGACCAGACCACATAATACCACCAAATAGTGACTGAATAATACAATACTGATCATTAGTAAAAGCCACAGTATTAATAACACTAATAACATCACTAGTGACATTATACGCATGAGCTCTGTATATAGTGTACAGATAATCCAGTGATCACCAGTGACATTATACAGAGAAACTCTGTGTATAGTGTACAGGCAATACAATGATACCCAGTGACATTATACACAGGAGTTCTGTATATAGTGTATAATGTACAGGTAATACAATGATCCCCAGTGACATTATACATAGCAGCTCTGTATATAGTGTACAGGTAATACAGGGATCACCAGTGATATTATATACAAAAGCTCTATATATACTATATAGTATAAAAAGTGTACAGATAATACAGTGACTTACTTTTCTTCCCCTCCATGCAAAACATGTCGTCAGCTGTCAGTCTCCGATAGGCTGGTAGTTATTTTAACTATTGTGGTGCAGAAAGGATGATGGCGTTCATTAAGTTGGAACCAGTGGGACCCCCGAACTGTGTTGGGGCACTGCTTCTTGCCGGTTTGGGGAACCGTCTGCAATTTTAAAAATTGTTTCCCACGAACTGGAGAGATCTGGCTGAATCCCACCCCTAAAGCCTACAAATGATCACTGGTTATTAATTAACCCATGAATGACAATCCAAATGGACACGTCTTTTTATGAAAAATTGTATATAAATCTTTATTATCAAAATTAATTTTTTATGAGGGCACACAATATAGATAGACAGTGTTATTAAAAACATGTGTAAACCACCATATTAAAAACCAACAGGGCAGTGTGGTCAGTAAATAATATCATTCACATGAGGCATAATACAGCGGTCATAATTATACATCACAGGCTCAATTGTCCTTAGAGGGATAGTGATCAACACATTACAATTATATAACAGCTTGAAGTGGTGTTACCCATGTCACGTACACTGGGAACTTCAATCCATAAAGCATAAATATCACATCTACATTAATCCTGACAACCAGCAAAGTAGGGCAATTTATTGGCAACATATATGAGGTGGTCAATATTTAGCCTCCTTATTATAGGCAATATGGACAAATTTATCAGCCAAAATTGCAGACATAATTGCGAGTAGTCATGAATCAAACATGATTATAGATATTGCATCCAGAAGAGCACATCCTTACAGCCAGCAAGAGTACAGCTAGTTAATATACATAAATATAGTTAAATAATACAGCCAAATACATAAATCCATATATGCAGCCAAGGCTGTAACAGATTTTTAGCAGACAGTCAAGTGTGCACAATTATACGTCAGGATTGTAGGTAGCATCATGTGCCATAGAGTTTATCATGAACATTGAGCCAGAGAATGATATAGGCATAAGCCCAAGATTAGAGAGAACTTAGAGTATTTGTCTGAAGATACAGACCCGCTGTAGCCATGGTATCGATCCCGACCACACTGCCCTGCAACTCGACGCGTTTCGCAAGAAAGCTCCTGGACGAAGCTTTCTTGCGAAACGCGTCGAGTTGCAGGGCAGTGTGGTCGGGATCGATACCATGGCTTCAGCGGGTCTGTATCTTCAGACAAATACTCTAAGTTCTCTCTAATCTTGGGCTTATGCCTATATCATTCTCTGGCTCAATGTTCATGATAAACTCTATGGCATATGATGCTACCTACAATCCTGACGTATAATTGTGCACACTTGACTGTCTGCTAAAAATCTGTTACAGCCTTGGCTGCATATATGGATTTATGTATTTGGCTGTATTATTTAACTATATTTATGTATACTAACTAGCTGTACTCTTGCTGGCTGTAAGGATGTGCTCTTCTGGATGCAATATCTATAATCATGTTTGATTCATGACTACTCGCAATTATGTCTGCAATTTTGGCTGATAAATTTGTCCACATTACCTATAATAAGGAGGCTAAATATTGACCACCTCATATATGTTGCCAATAAATTGCCCTACTTTGCTGGTTGTCAGGATTAATGTAGATGTGATATTTATGCTTTATGGATTGAAGTTCCCAGTGTACGTGACATGGGTAACACCACTTCAAGCTGTTATATAATTGTAATGTGTTGATCACTATCCCTCTAGGGACAATTGAGCCTGTGATGTACAATTATGACCGCTGTATTATGCCTCATGTGAATGATATTATTTACTGACCACACTGCCCTGTTGGTTTTTAATATGGTGGTTTACACATGTTTTTAATAACACTGTCTATCTATATTGTGTGCCCTCATAAAAAATTAATTTTGATAATAAAGATTTATATACAATTTTTCATAAAAAGACGTGTCCATTTGGATTGTCATTCATGGGTTAATTAATAACCAGTGATCATTTGTAGGCTTTAATGTTAATCTTGGGATCATGGTTTAGAGATATTAAAATTCATGATATTATGGATCTTATTCAATTAATGGTGGTTTTGTGAATCCCACCCCTGCCTAGCAGTGACTGAAGCTGCTCCGGTCACGCCCCTATGACTGAAAACTGACTTCTCTCGGAAGGAATATAGTTCATTATCCCCACTTTCTGATAAGTGGCTGTTCAGCAATGTAGGGCTATTAATCTGCAAATAAACCCGATATCAGCAGGATAGTAGCGTTTGGGGACATGATAGTTTCCATTTAACTCTGCTACATCATTATATCTACTCTGCTCCAATTGCCGTTGTTCCAACTCTGCCACATCTGCCACTGTTGTTCCAACGAGAATGCCTGTCCTGCTTCCAAACTGCTCATCCTGAGTAAGGCTCGTAACACAGTGCAAAATTAATAAGGGCGGTATATTGAAAGGTTTCTGTCCATGCCAGGGAATCTTATTGTGCAACCTGGAAAATCGATTTGTTAGATAGTAAAACAGTCAGGATGGAGTCTTCAGAACCTTCTAGGACTTGAAAACTTCTGACACTTTTGCATAAAACATGAATTGCAAGAAATATAAACCAATGTATCTTTGTGCAAATCTGAACCCTTTAGTGAATTCTCAATGAGTGAACTGATGTCACAAGGACATTTTTACAAACTTCGCCGAGTGTCATGGCGGCGTCGGGTTCTGATCAAACTACAGATTCTGACACTCTACTTGATAATGTCTCTGGTGTCTGTGAACAGCGCAGGCAAATGTGAGCGTCAACTTGCAGAGTGGTAGTTCATAGTCAGGCTAGCAAGAGTTAATCTCTGTTAGTCTGCTTAGTAGTCTCCTTTGATCACATGTTGTGCGGAAACCAATAACATCTGCTCTCCTCCTATATATGCTGGCTAGATCCTTCTACCTAAGCCAGTTATAGTATATCTTATGGTCTGGTGAGGTGTTGTGATCCTGATTATCTGGTGGTTGTTATACTTGTTGCTGTGTGCAGTTGTGGAGTTAACCCTTGTTGCTTTTTTTTTTTTGCTACCTTCCTGCTCTTGCTTTTCTCCTATGTTTCTCATTGTCTATTCCTGTGTGTTTCAGAGTTTTGGTTTTCCCTTGTCCCTTTTTACCTGTTTTCCGTCACACTCCTGCCCAGTCTTTCCCTGGTGGGAAGGGGTATGAGAGTAGTACTGATCAGAAGCATAGCCAGGAACGGGATTTAGGCATCTCCACCATGACGGTGGTGGGTTCTGATTAGACTACAGATTCTGACACTATACTTGATAACTTCTCTGGTGTCTGTGATCAACGCAGGCAGACTCGGGCGTCGACATGTAGAGTGGTAATTCAAAGGCAGGCTAGCAAGAGTTAATCTCTGCTAGTCTGCTTTTTAGTTGCCTTTGATCACATGTTGTTGGGGTGCAAATCACATTTGATCCTCTCCTATATATGCTGGCCAGATCCTTACACCTATGCCAGCTACAGTTTATCTTAGCTGGTCTGGTGAGGTGTTATGATCCAGACTTTTGGTGGTTGTTATACTTGTTGCTGAATGCAGTTGTGGAGTTAACCCATGTTGTGTTTTTGTTGCCACCTTCCTGCTCTTGCTTTTCTCCTGAGTCTCTCATTGTATATTCCCGTGGTTGTACTGTGTCAGAGTTTTGGTTTTCCCTTGTTTGTTTTTATCTGTCTTCCATATAACTCCTGCCCCATCCATGGGAGGGGGTATCAGAGTGGTACTGGTCATGAGCACAGCCAGGAATGGGATTTAGGCATCTCCACCATCAGGAGTAACCCTGAGGTTAGGGGATGCCTAGGTTCCACTAGCATAGAAGCCCCTGTCTCTCACTATCCTAACAGTCACCTCATGACAGCTGAGGCCTTTCTGATCAGACTACAGATTCTGACACTCCACTCGATAGCTTAGCCAGAAACGGGACTCAGGCATTTCCACCATCAGGAGTAACCCTGAGGTTAGGGGTAGGCTAGGGTCCCCTGGCATAGAAGCCTCTGTCCCTCACTATCCTAACAGCCAACTTGTGACAGCTGAGACCTTTCTGATCAGACTACAGATTCTGACACTGCACTCGATAACGTAACTAGAAACGGGACTCAGGCATCTCCACCATCAGGAGTAACCCTGAGGTTAAGGGTAGCCTAGGGTCCCCTAGCATAGAAGCCCCTGTCCCTCACTATCCTTACAGTCACCTCGTGACAACTGAGGCCTTTCCGTAACTCTCGTTGATACAGTATATCATAAACCTTGCAAAATATATAGCTGGAAAGAAAAAGTGAAGAATAGAAGAAGATAATGGACAAAAAAAGGTGGGCGGATGCTAATACATCAATCATGGACCTTCCCTGTTGAGAAGTCTGAGGATCCAGATGGAGTAAAGTAAGAGTGGTTGGACTGTAGTACCAGATACCACCCATAAACACTAGAGGCAAGTATTTTCTTGGATGTTTTTGGAAAAAAGCCCCAACCCTTTATTGCAATCTCAATGTACCCTCACCAACAGTATGTGTGCCGCCCCGTTCCAGCAGCCGAGCTGCTTGGATCCGGGTTTCTCAGTGGCTCGAGGGTCTCCAGACCCAAGGGTCGTGCGGCCACTCAAATGAAGGGGGGTATTCACAAGGAATGTATTAGAGTTCGTGAAGCCACCCGTGGTATGTGGTAATTGGGAGTACCACCGCTGCGGTAGGGAGTACCCATGGAGTGGGGCAGCCAGGTGTGGTGACCCTCCACGGGTAGGGGGGATACCCCAGGGTTCGGTGATGATAGGAGGGGGAGCGCCGTTGGATGCAAAGGGGTCACTTGCGTACTCACTCAGTCCATTAAGCTGACACCGACAACTGGATAACTAAAGTTCTGGACACCACTGCTGCTGAGCGGAGCTTAGTTTGGGTCTCGTCCCCAATGGTGCTGCCTAGTGATCCGTGACCTGCCTCCTGGCACTGAGTTTACTTCTTTGGTGGTCCCGGTAGTGTGAAACTTGCCGGGTCCCGCTCCCCACTATGGCTAAGTGTGGGAGCTTGCTCTCAGGGTTCCCACTTGGGATTTTCTGGACCGTTTTGAGTGGAAAGTCCTATCCCCCTCGTTGCTCTAGTATCCCGATTTTGAAGCGGGTGGGAAAGGCTCTTGAAGACTACGTTCTCCTCGGGTAAACTATCGGGTTGCCTGAAGCTACTCCCCGACCTAGTGTTACGGTTGCTGCGAGCACTGGAGACTATGTCTAGATTTCTTGCTACTGCACATGTGCGAGCGCTGGAGACTAAGTCCAGATTTCTTGCTACTGCACATGTGCGAGCGCTGGAGACTAAGTCCAGATTTCTTGCTACTGCACATGTGCGAGCGCTGGAGACTAAGTCCAGATTTCTTGCTACTGCACATGTGCGAGCGCCGGAGACTAAGTCCAATCTTGGAGCCATTGCACATGTGCGGGTGACATCATCGCTGACACGAGGTCACATGTCTCTGACACCTTCTATGCCGATTGGTCGCTGGTCATGTGCTTGTGACGTCTTGCTCGGTGATAGGCCAGCATGACGTCACTCCTGTCGTTCTGGCAGCGGATTGGCTCTGGTGTCCTCCATCTTGGATGAGGCACAGAGTCTATATAAGACCCTGACACACGCCGCATGGTGCTCAGTCCTCTTGGTTCATGCATATGAGTAGACGCTCTGTGCGCGTTCCTCTAGGCATTCTTCTGTCTATGCTAGGTGAGCGCTACCGGCAGGGTAGCGTTCTTATACCTTACAGCTTCGGCTGCTGTCCGTATCCTTACCTCTTAGGGGAGCGGACATAGGCAGGTGCCTGAGGCACATGGTCTGGCTGGGCCTTGTGATTCTACTCGTAGGTGGACGTTGCCGCTAGGGTAACGTTCCTTATACTGCGTCTGGCAGTTGTTCGTATCCTCGCACACTAGGGGAGCGAACAGAGGTAGGAGCTTTGTGCGGCTTACGCTGCTGTTCGTCTCTTTTGCACCACTAGAAGAGCGGACCTAGGCAGGTGCCATATCTAGTGGTTCGTGTCCTCGCACACTAGTGGAGCGAACGCAGGTAGGAGCTTTGTGCGGCTTACGCTGCTGTTCGTCTCTTTTGCACCACTAGAAGAGCGGACCTAGGTAGGTGCCATTTCGCACACATTGCCTTTGTCTCTGTGATTGTTAACAGAGATCATTCCACACACCCTCCAAGTAAGGGAGGAATTGCTTTACTTACTTATTATATTCTTCTGTGAGTTAACAGAGGTATTGCACTCTGCCATAGTCTGCAGCAAAGTCTTTGCACGGTGGACCCTGACTGTCTGATACTCCTTTCAGTTATTATCAGACAGCCCCCCGTAACATTAGGACTGAGCCAAGGGTCTGGCAGTTATGGCAGAATATCAGCAGTTACACCGTTACATACAAGTACTTGAGTCACGGCTCAAGAGTATAGAGGATAAACCTCAGACCATGGTGACATCTGCACATGATCCTCGACTTGCTCTGCCAAACAGATATTCTGGCGATGCCAGATCATGTCGTGGTTTCATTAGTCAGTGTCAGATACACCTAGAGGTCAACTCTTCTCGCTTCTCTACGGAGAGGTCCAGAGTAGGCTTTATCATCTCCTTACTTCAGGACAAAGCCTTAGAATGGGCGACTCCCCTATGGGAGCGCTCTGATGTGGTTACTCTGAGACATCAAGACTTTCTTGATGCTCTTAAGGCGGTATTCATGGGTCCGCAGGTTACCCATGATGCGGCCCTGAGACTGTTAGATCTATCTCAGGGTTCGTTATCCACTAGTTCTTATGCCATTGCTTTTAGAACTCTGGTGGCAGAACTAGATTGGCCAGAGAAGGTGTTGATTCCTATCTTCTGGAGAGGGTTGGCAGGCTATGTCAAGGATGCCCTTGCTACTCGTGAGGTCCCTGCTTCTCTGGAGGACTTGATCACAGTAGCAACGAGGATCGATGTACGCCATAAGGAACGTAGACTCGAGGTCTCTTCCTCACGCCCTAAGCATCGGGCTATTCCAGTTGTTGAGGGTCCACTACCATCTTCCTCAGCATCTGAATCATCTCCCACTCCTATGGAGTTAGGTCATACGTCCTCCAGACTACGCAAGTCTGGTCCTCCTATATGTTACGTATGTCGTCAGGCTGGGCAATATGCCAACAAGTGTCCTAGTCGTCAGGGAAACTCCCTGGCCTAGTAACCATTAGAGGGGGGTTACTAGAGACGTCTTCTGCACCCTCTAAGTGTTGTATCCCAGGTCAGCTCTCGTTATCTGAGAATACATGGCCTATTATGGCTTTTGTGGATTCCGGAGCTGACGGGATTTTTGTGTCCTCAGGATTTGTAAAGGGACACAATATTCCCTCTATCATGTTAGAGGCGCCTATTCCTGTCCGTGTTGTTAATGGAACTATGTTGTCTGACTCCATTACATTGAGGACAGTTCCCTTGCGCCTTTCCCTGTCTCAGGGTCACATAGAGGAGATTTCTTTTCTTGTTTTGCCTGAGGGTATAGACGACGTCCTTCTGGGTCTTCCATGGCTTCGGACTCATGCTCCTCACATTGACTGGGAGTCTGACAGCATTATTAGTTGGGGTTCGAAATGTCAGTCCCGATGTCTTCCCTTACCACCTAAGGTCGTTGCGGTTGCATCAACTGATCTCTCTCCCATACCTACACCCTATTTGGATTTCGCTGACGTGTTCTCCAAACAGGGTGCTGAGGTTCTTCCACCCCATAGGCCGTATGACTGTGCCATAGACCTTATCCCAGGTTCGGTTCCACCTAAAGGCAGGGTTTACCCCCTGTCGATACCTGAGTCTGAGGCCATGTCGACCTATATAAGAGAGAGCTTAGAGAAGGGGTTCATTCGTAAGTCTGTCTCTCCCGCGGGAGCTGGGTTTTTCTTTGTTCGGAAGAAAGAGGGTGATTTGCGTCCCTGCATAGATTACAGGGGTCTCAACGCAATCACAATAAAGAACAAATACCCATTACCTTTAATTTCGGAGCTCTTTGACAGACTGAGAGGAGCTCAAGTTTTTACGAAGTTGGATCTGCGGGGTGCGTATAACTTGGTACGAATTCGAAAGGGTGACGAATGGAAGACCGCTTTTAACACCCGAGACGGTCACTATGAATACCTCGTCATGCCTTTTGGGTTATGTAATGCACCCGCAGTATTTCAGGACTTCGTAAACGATGTGTTCAGGGATTTACTGTTATCCTCAGTAGTGGTGTATCTGGACGACATCCTGATTTTTTCTCCTGATCTGGAGACTCATCGTCAGGATGTCGTTCGTGTCCTTTCCCGTTTAAGGGAGCACTCATTGTTTGCTAAACTCGAGAAATGTGTATTCGAGCAGTCCTCATTGCCTTTTTTGGGTTACATTATCTCACAAGAGGGTCTGGCTATGGATCCTGCGAAGCTCTCTGCTGTCCTGCAATGGTCCGAACCTCATTCCTTGAAGGCGGTGCAACGCTTCTTAGGATTCATAAATTATTACAGGCAGTTCATACCCCATTTTTCTACTTTGGTGGCCCCTTTGGTGGCCTTGACTAAGAAAGGTGCTAATCCCAAAGCCTGGTCTACTGAGACATCTCAGGCTTTTGAGGCAGTAAAAAGACACTTTTCAACTGCTTCCGTTCTTCAAAGACCCGATGAGAGTAAGCCCTTCCTCTTAGAGGTTGATGCCTCTTCAGTGGGTGCTGGTGCGGTCTTGTATCAAAAGAACGGTGCAGGTAGAAAAAGGCCGTGTTTCTTCTTTGCTAAAACCTTTTCACCGGCAGAGAGAAACTATACCATTGGGGATAGGGAACTGCTCGCCTTGAGATTAGCCTTGGAGGAGTGGCGTCACTTGCTGGAAGGAGCGAAACATCCTTTCCAGGTCTATACAGACCATAAGAATCTGACGTACTTACAAACCGCTCAGCGTCTGAATCCTCGCCAAGCCCGCTGGTCCTTGTTTTTCTCCCGCTTTCACTTCTCCATCAACTATCTGTCTGGGAGTAAGAATAACAAGGCAGACGCCCTGTCTCGCTCTATGCTTTCTACCCAGGAAGAGATTGACGAACCTCGTCTTATCCTTCCCTCCAGGGTTTTTCATACGCTCTCCCCTGTGACGTTAGACCAAATCCCACCGGGCAAGACCTTTGTTCCGCCTGATCGACAGAATGATATACTGTCATGGGCCCACACCTCAAAGGTGGGTGGGCATTTTGGTATTAGGCGGACACGAGAGTTACTGGAGAGGTGGTATTGGTGGCCACACTTAGCCAGCCACGTCAAGAGATATGTCAGTTCCTGCTACTCGTGTGCTCGCAACCGTCCATTACGGCAGAGACCGGCTGGGCTCTTGCATCCTTTACCAGTGCCAGATAGACCATGGGAGGTGGTAGGCATGGACTTTGTGGGTGATCTTCCATGTTCACAGGGACATAGATTTGTGTGGGTCATTACGGACCATTTCTCCCGGATGGTTCATCTCATACCGTTATCGAGAATCCCATCTTCCAGGGTACTAGCCAAACTATTCCTCAAGCATGTCTTTAGGCTTCACGGGATGCCAGATCGTATCATTTGTGATAGAGGCCCGCAATTTACTTCCCGTTTCTGGCGAGATCTTTGTAGCCTTCTGCAAATTGAGTTGAATCTCTCTTCGGCATACCATCCGGAGACTAATGGTTTGGTTGAACGTACCAATCAATCTATGATTATATACCTTCGACACTTTGTTGCTGAGAACCACGATAACTGGTCCTCCCTCCTACCCTGGGCAGAATTTGCCCTTAACAATTCGCTGGCTGAGGCCACTGGGCAGACACCGTTCGTACTCAATAATGGGCAACACCCTAGGGTACCAGTACCGTTTCCCGCTGCTGCACCTCCTCCTCTTGTGGCCGACTGGGCAACTAATGCCAGAGAGGTTTGGGATCGGACTCAAGAGTCGATCCAAGCAGCTAAGGACCGTATGAAGACGGTGTCCGATCGGTTTCGTCGCCCGGCTCCTGTCTTTTCTCCAGGGGACTTTGTGTGGCTCTCTGCAAAACACGTGAGACTTAGAGTGAGCTCTGTCAAATTTGCTCCTCGCTTCCTGGGTCCTTATGAGGTTCTTCGACAGGTAAATCCTGTAGTCTATCAATTGAAGTTACCTGTCCATCTTAGGATTCATGACAAATTCCATGTCTCACTGCTAAAGCCGGCTATTTTACCTCACGCTCGTGAAGTGCACTCTCCTCCCTCTGATTCCTCTCGCTCTAGCTATGAGGTACGAGCCATAGTTGGTTCTAAGATGGTTAGAGGGCGCAGGTTCTTCTTGATAGATTGGGAGGGCTATGGCCCGGAACATCGCTCTTGGGAGCCTGAGGAGGCTGTCCATGCTCCCGACTTAGTTGCCGATTACCTGCGTCGCCGGGAGGGGGGTCCTTGAGGGGGAGGTACTGTTACGGTTGCTGCGAGCACTGGAGACTATGTCTAGATTTCTTGCTACTGCACATGTGCGAGCGCTGGAGACTAAGTCCAGATTTCTTGCTACTGCACATGTGCGAGCGCTGGAGACTAAGTCCAGATTTCTTGCTACTGCACATGTGCGAGCGCTGGAGACTAAGTCCAGATTTCTTGCTACTGCACATGTGCGAGTGCCGGAGACTAAGTCCAATCTTGGAGCCATTGCACATGTGCGGGTGACATCATCGCTGACACGAGGTCACATGTCTCTGACACCTTCTATGCCGATTGGTCGCTGGTCATGTGCTTGTGACGTCTTGCTCGGTGATAGGCCAGCATGACGTCACTCCTGTCGTTCTGGCAGCGGATTGGCTCTGGTGTCCTCCATCTTGGATGAGGCACAGAGTCTATATAAGACCCTGACACACGCCGCATGGTGCTCAGTCCTCTTGGTTCATGCATATGAGTAGACGCTCTGTGCGCGTTCCTCTAGGCATTCTTCTGTCTATGCTAGGTGAGCGCTACCGGCAGGGTAGCGTTCTTATACCTTACAGCTTCGGCTGCTGTCCGTATCCTTACCTCTTAGGGGAGCGGACATAGGCAGGTGCCTGAGGCACATGGTCTGGCTGGGCCTTGTGATTCTACTCGTAGGTGGACGTTGCCGCTAGGGTAACGTTCCTTATACTGCGGCTGGCAGTTGTTCGTATCCTCGCACACTAGGGGAGCGAACAGAGGTAGGAGCTTTGTGCGGCTTACGCTGCTGTTCGTCTCTTTTGCACCACTAGAAGAGCGGACCTAGGCAGGTGCCATATCTAGTGGTTCGTGTCCTCGCACACTAGTGGAGCGAACGCAGGTAGGAGCTTTGTGCGGCTTACGCTGCTGTTCGTCTCTTTTGCACCACTAGAAGAGCGGACCTAGGTAGGTGCCATTTCGCACACATTGCCTTTGTCTCTGTGATTGTTAACAGAGATCATTCCACACACCCTCCAAGTAAGGGAGGAATTGCTTTACTTACTTATTATATTCTTCTGTGAGTTAACAGAGGTATTGCACTCTGCCATAGTCTGCAGCAAAGTCTTTGCACGGTGGACCCTGACTGTCTGATACTCCTTTCAGTTATTATCAGACAGCCCCCCGTAACACCTAGGGTCCACGTACTCCGTTGGGCCCTGGTCCCAGCCCGGTGATGGTGCAAGGCCGCCGGCTGTCCTCCTCGACAGATCCGTGCCTCTTACCACGATTCCCTACGACCGGGGGTCCAGCTCCACTAGGCCCAGACCACCGTCTGCCACCTAGATTGCTTCCCAGGAGCCCAGCTCCTGACCTCCTCACTTTCACTTCTCAGACCCAACTCTCTCCTTCTGACACTCCTGACCTCTCCTCTCCAACCCCCCAGGTGGGCGACTCTATTCCACTCAAGCCGTCCACTGGTGTGTCTGGTGGGTGTGGTGCAGGGTGTATCTTGGATTTGATTGGCTGATGTAGGCAACACCATGTAGTTAGGGACCCAAAACTAAGAAGGAGGTGGATACTGCACGGAGGGCAGATTGTGCAGTACCCTGTAACGACCTGATAGTCCAGGAGCGTCACATATGCTAGCATATACGCCCCACCCAAACATAATGACATCAATGAGCTGTGGAGCTGTGTTGGTTTTAAGACCCCCATCTCCTTCCTTAGGAGATATAACACATTTTATGAGGGTCTGCTACTGCCAATTTACTTTTTAGGCTAAAGTGGAGCCCACATTTCTCTCTTCTCATAAACCAGGTCCGTAGAACAACATTAACTCCGTATTCTGCACCTTCTCCTTATGGGCGGATTGCAGAGCCAACATACACAAGTGTAAATGAGGCATTAGAAATAAAAGTTTTTTCCTGCCAAATTCCTGTTTTGGGGGAAATTATAGACATTTGTGCCATTTGTGCATTTCTTCAATGCGATCCAGTATCAATGCACACAGAGCTCGCCGAATTAACGTTGGAGCTTATTGGAAAATGTCTGCCTTTTAAGAACCCGCAGTCTCTGAAATTGAGCATTAAATGTTAATTGGCCAAGTTACAGCAGTATTTTTTTCATTGCACAGATGTTTGCGAATAAATACACAGTAAAAATAAAGATAATATTCCAAACCGAAGACCACAAAACCGGTCACGCCGTAAAAAAAAAAACAGCAGCATTTTATGGAACCTAATCTCCGATAACTCTATTATCCAAACTGATCCTCTTATTTTCCGAGGTTTTGTGTAAGATTGCCGCAGAGGGTTAACCTAAAGGCCACCATTTAGAAGCTGTAATGGAGCCATCAAGTATTGCTGGTATCTTTAAAAGGGTAATCTCCCCTCATAAGTCAATCCATTCTGGAAGAAATCAAATTTGCTCCAAATTTCCTAAAAAATTAGAAGTTGCCAAAATCTGGATTTTTTTTTTTTCATTAGATTCCAACTTTTAAGGGCCTGGAAGGGGGTCTAAAATAATAAAACTTCATTCTTATCTCACTCTTCACTTATTGTGGTGGCCCAATGGCCACTCATCCCTTCACTCACTCCCTCCGATCCTCTGACACTGACTACAAGGCATCACAAAAATCTGAATAGTCCCCAGACACATCATTGACCTCTATGGCATGAGTCTATACCGGCCGTATAGTACAATACAAAGGGAAGGTGTACGGAATGCTCTATTGCTAGGGAAAGGGGGAAGTGGTGACCCCTCACAATAACCTGCAGCTCATCCTCACTGCCTTCATTGACCCTATACAGGCATCGCACCTGTCGCTGAGCTGGACACCTGACCCTAGGCAAACCTTGATTTCGGCCTTAATTAAGGATAGTGGATATGAGCACTTATCAACACCACTACGCTAAGGGAGATAAAAAGAAACAATACAGGGCAAACACAAATGTTACCCCCTGAGCCCTGGTAAATAGCAATAGTCAAACACTTATCTTAGGAGCAGCTACCACAGAAGTCTCTGGAGTAACAAGAGAAGACGACTGGTGCAGACCACAGCCAGGAACAACTATAAACCACACCCAAATCACCCAAGGGTGAGGTTTATAAAGGAAGTGAGAGGCTGGCAACTGAGAAGAAAAACTGACAGTTTCCTATGGTCATAAAGTCCAATGTTGCAGAAACAGGGAAGTGTCAGATAACAACAGAAGCTTCCGATCTCTGGGATTTTCCAACACTCACTGCCACTGGATTGTCAGCCGGTCATGACACCTCCGTGACATATCCATGAGAGTTGTGTAGTCAGGGCACTGCGGTAGTAAAGCAGATATTGGGCGTCCTCAGATTATTATGCTTTCGGTTCTATCAGACCTTAGAGAATAATAAACATCTTTTAACAGCCATTTTGGACACTTTTGATTTGCACCAAATTTATTTCAAAGAATTGCTTATCTCTAAATGTCAAATCACTATGGTAGGTGATAATTTTCCGATTGGTGGGTGTCCAACCACTGGATACCCCACTGATCCCTAGAAAGGGGCTGTCCTGTCAGGCTCTTCTTAAAGTCCCATAAAATTTGAAAGAAGAGGTGGCTTGCATGGACAGCCTCTGCTCCATTCCATCAGGTATTTCAGGGTCCTGTTATCAGAATTGGTGCAGGTCCTCCACTGACCAATAAGTTATGAAAAACCTGTCATGCGGTGTTCGGCTTTGCACCCACTGGGTGTCATGGCGGCGTTGGACTCTGTTCACACTGCAGAGTCTGACAAGCAGCCTGAGATCTCTTAGTTGTACAGCCTGCCATGGGCATCAGCTGTGTTTAGCTTCAGCATTGCTCCTGCGTATTGGTCCTTATTGTAGTGATCCAGAGCTTGGTGACCTGTTGTGTGCTGTGGAAATATCCCCGTTGTTAGTTTATTTGCTCTCTGTGTTTTAATTTCTCCTGGGTTTGTATTGTCTCTCCCTTGTGTCTGATTGCAGGGTGCTTGAGTTTTGGTTCCTTCCCCTGTCTATGTTATTTGTGGGGTTTGCTTCTCCAATCCTGGCCCTCACCTGGGGTGGGAGAGAGGGAGTGTAAGATCAGGGCTTAAACAGGAGTTGACATGAGGGACATGCTGGGGGCCCAGACCTAGCTACTATCAAGCATACCTCTAAGATAAGAGACATCTTAGGGTCCCTAATTTGAGGGTCAGCTTAGAGGTCTATCTTCTGTTACCCTGATTCACCATGACATAACCTGTGTTATGATTGTATAGGAAACTTATTCGGGATGAATTTGAAAAAAACCCAGAAATATTGCAACTTACCTAGCCGATTCCTGTACAAACTAGAGATTCAGGCCCCGCAGTCCCCAGTGGTTCCTGAATGGACTAGAATGACCCTAACCTCAGGCTAAATGGTGGCATCTTGGTCCAATGCTGCCTGATCGGCCATCGAGTGCTTCATGTTCCTCGTAAGAAACTGGAGGGCCAAGCAGAGTGCAAATTACTTAGAGAAAGGAAGAAGCATAGGGATAGAAAGAGTTCCCAGAGTGAGTAACAACAAACCATAAAATATAAAAGAAAGACTATGGTAAATACTGTAAGAGAGTAAAAGAATACTTCCTACTAAGAAGCAAAAGATAGGTGCAACATGGAAAGAATAGACAGCAGAGAGATAAACCCTTAGCTGGTTTTTCACTAACTGACATAGAACTACGGCAGTATGGCTGGACATCAAAATGAAAATATCACCAGCAGTAAATACCAGCAGAGAGAAGATATTTATAGCCTTACCCAAAAGGTGATTAGACAGACAAATAAGTAAATGAAAACACGTGTTAACCTAAAAGACCAAAGCAAGGATAGTAGATAATTAACACCCAGAGAAAAGTTATATCTGCTGTATATAAGCCAACTACAAAGCACCACCTCAAGGGTTTGAACCATGTTGGATGACAACCTTTTAACGATGGACAGTGCTTTGGCTTCTGAGACCCCACTAAATCTAAGAATGAAGAACTGCAGTATAATTTCCACGTCACAATTTTTCCTACTGGTGCACAGGGCCATCGGACCATGGAGGGGGTCTGTGAATATTCCTTTGAAGAGAGTCAAGAACGTCCCACCACAGAGAAGAAACTCCGAAGAGATACTGCAGTGGTTTTATTAGGATTGGATGGAGACCCCAATCCATCAATACTGGCGACAGGCCATATCTTACTAATATTAGAATATACTTTCATTGGTGCAAGGGGCCTTTTAGGCTTACTCAGGCATCGGGGCAGAGGATCAGAAGCAAAATCTGCATCGCCTATTGTTGTGTCTAAAAAGAATTGACAAATTTAAGCTTTTTAATCTTGTGAAGTCAAAGGTATAACATTTATACCAGCCAAAAATATGTTGTCCAATGTTTGCCCAATGGAACATTAATCATCCATCTATGTTGGGAAAATTTCACCAAATATAGTGGCCAAATATGCTAGCTAAATTCATTCTATTCCATGAAGACTATAGCGTCAATCAGAAATCCTTCTTTCTGAAGACCTCATTTTCTTCGAGCCCCCATCCCCATTCATCTCTTCTCTCAGCCACTCAACCGGATGCATAAATCAACCTAATTGCACAATCACATCACTGTGTATTTAGCAGAAATAATCTGACAAAATGAAAATTTAATTAAACATAATTTAGACTGCAATCATCAGTTTAATACATATCTGAGTTCAAGTGTCCAACCCCCCTTTCCCAGTTAACAAAAACTTGTGAAAAATTTAACGGGGCCTCAAACCATGAAAATGTATGAGAATATTGGAGATTCTCAAGAAAGTGGAAACATGAACAGTCTTGGGCACCAGAACAATAATGATTTATTCATTCAAACCTACAATTACCTGAGGTCTGGGGTCCTAATGACCTATGTGGGCTCTCGAGAGTGATTTATGTAAGGGAGTTTTCTTCTTTTCTGCAGAGGTTCCTAGAGGATGTGATTCTTTTTTATTATTTCAGATGAAAAATATGTTTTCCTGATTCAACAGTGAAAACTAATACTTATTGTTGAGGCACTAGGACTAGGAGCTAAACTGAAGGACAACACATGGCCGCATGGGTCCATCAAGAGCAAGTGGCATGGTGGGACCAGAAAAAATGACAACACGTAGTTCAGTTCATCAGGAGCTGGTGGAATGGTGGAACCAGAAGGAAGAACACATGGACACATAGATCAGTACATGGTGGAACCAGAAGGAAGGACAAGACATGAACAGAGATCAGTCCATCAGGAGCAGGTAGAATGGTGGAACCAGAAGAAAGAACAACACATGGACACATAGATCACTCCATGGTGGAACCTGAAGGAAGTGTACCGCCCTGCGGGCTCGGCCGGCTGCCGAGGAGCTCGGATCCGTGCTCGTCGGTGGTTGGCTCGAGCTCTCCACGGACCCAGGGGTCACATCGCTCTGAAAGGGGGGGTTTGGCGCTACACGCAGGGACTTCGGTGGGGATATCCAAGTCCGGAGCTGCGGTGGTTTGTAGGAGATTTAAGTTCGTGACGCCACCCACGGGTTGGATGGACACCACCGCTGCCATTGACTAGGCCTCCCGGGGACGGTGTTGCGCAGGTTGGTGTTGACCCCCTCCGTGGGTAGGGGAGTGATGGTCCCGGGGGCCCGAGGGAGGTCGGGAGAGCCCTGTGTGTCGGGAGAGCCCTGTTTGCCCGCAGACGCTGGCCCCTTGGGTCTCTATGACGTGGCGGTGGCTTTACCCTAATGGTTGGGCTGTTGTCTTCAGTCGGGTCTTGTGTGGGAAAGGTCCTAAACTCCAGTCCTCAATAAGTTGATTTGACTTAGCCTAGTTGTTTCTGGGCCTCATACTTGGTCTGAGTACCCCTCCTGGTGCTCCGGTTTCCAATCGGTTCCCCGGTTCGGTACCTGCGGGCCACCGCCCGACCCCGGTCCCTACGGTTCCACCGGCTATAATCCCAGCTCCTGCAGGCGGCCACCACCATCTGCCTCCTTGCCAGAGGTGACTGGGCTCCAACCCAGACACCTGGTAGACTATGGCAGGCCTGGTCACAGGTTTGCCCTTGGACTCGACTACTCCAGTCCACTGTCAAAGCTAATCTACTTAGAACTATTCTTTTTCCCAACTCCAGGCCTGTGAACTCCTCGGTGGGTGAAGCCAACCGCCTGGTTCCACCCCCTGCTGTGGACATCAAACCTGGAGCGAGGTGACAAGGGTTTTGAAGTTTGGCTGCTGTCACCTTTCTAGGGAGGGTGTGTGTGTGTGTGTGTGTGGGATTACATGGGACAACCTGACTAGTCCAGGGCGTCACATTCCCCCTTGGTTTAATGCAGAACATCCGCGGGCTGCCCGTTCACCATCAATTTATTTTGTAACTGGAAAAAGATTAAAAAAATCATTTCAAAACATTATGCATTTTTCTCAAATCTTCCCTTACGGGAGGCACCTTCTTCAACGTTGCAAAACTTATAACATTTTTATTAATGCGGGAACGGGAACGGGTCCTTCAATCACCCACCCAAACACACCTCGCCTTGATGCTGCCCCTAAGAAATAGGCAGCACCCCTTTTCCCCAGTCCAGGAATGGGCCCAGGTGTTGTTCAATGGGACGGATGCAGGGTTTCACGCCTGGTTGTCTCTCAGAGGCCCCACGTCCAGGGGACCCCTGGTCCGGAGGATCACCACCGGTTGCATTGGTGGCGGGCCTCGGCGATCTGTTTCCCGCAGGCCCATCCTCCAGTCTGCCTTTCCGGAGGCTGTGAAACGGGAAGGTCGGTTAAAGGGGGTTATTTACAAGCCCAATAGTTTTTGGGTTGGCCTGCAAGTTCTTGGCCTTGTCTTTGTTAAAACGGGGGCAACACAAAAGTCCCAACGGGAACGGGCAGTATGGTCCCAACGGGGACTGTGTTCAACTTGGCAGCCGGGTTCCGCTGCCTTTACTCTTGCTGCTCCTCGTATTCCTCCTCCAGCACGGCATCAGGACTGTATGGCGGGGGAGGGGACTGGGTGTGCCTCGGGCCTTCATGGCGTGCCCTCCTCTGAACATCAAGGGCGAACCAGCCCCTCTCCCCACAATGACGGGTATAGCTGACCAGCTCTCCGGGGATCAGGTCACGGTCCGGGTGACCCATGGGCACGTGGGGGTAGACGTTCCGACGGGACACAAAGACCTCTGCTTCTAGGCCGGGCTCAAACACGAACCCCCACCCTTTGTTGAGGTCAAACCTCCTGACCTGACCTTCGTGCTTCGGGCCCCGTACTCGGAAGGTAGCATTCCGGAGGTTGTCCTTTTCTTCGATGGTGCGGGCCAGGACCTCCGTCTTCTTCTTTTCCCGGGCTGCGATTTCCCGGCATAGCTGGTGCTGCTGCCGCTCCCAGTATGGGGCATCCAGTTGCCCTCCTTGCGCGCGGGTTGGGCCCAGCCGGAGCTCCCCTATGCCAGCCACGACCTGCACCTCATCTGGGGAACCCCGCTGTGTCATGGCCTGCTGTGCTGCCTCGCAGCGACAACCCTGCGCTGCCTCTGCCGAGGCCTGGGGTCAGGAAGCCGCCAGCTTTACTTGCTGGGCGGGTCTCCGGTTTGTGATGGCCTCCCTCTTGGCCGGGCGGACTGCCGGGGCCGGGGTCTCACTAGGCGTCGATTTCTCCAGGATTGGCGGGACTATGTCCGGGGCGGGCACCTTCCAGGGTAGTGGGGTCGGTGCGGGCCGAGCATACGGCTGTCCGCGAGCTACGTCTACAGGTGGGTCCTCACGGGCAGTTGGGATGGGTCCCACCGCCGGTGTCAGGGGCGGCAGGCAGAGCGGGGGGGGGGCAGCCACAACTGAAACGGGCAGTTGAGGAGGCAACAGGGGAAGCGGGGGCAGACCGGATCCCTCAGTCACAGCGACCGGTCCCTCAAGGACATGGGGGCGTGGGTCGCCCACCCGCTCCTCCAAATTTGGCTCCATCTCACGTGCCCGTACAGCCGAAACTATCTCCCCCATCTCGGTTGTCCACTGCTCCATAAGGTACCTCACCTGCACTTGCAGGTGGCAATACATGAGAGTCGTCCGGGCTTCCACCCACGCCTCTGTTCCGGGCAAGGGCTCCGGGAATTCGGGCTTCTCTGACGGGGCGGACATGTTATAGCTTGTGCTTCCAGGAACCAGACGGGTGGCAGAGTCCTGGAGTCCCTGCCCTTTATCCCCTCGGTCACATGAGGCAGAATCCCTTGGTCTTTTCGGGGCACTTCACTTGCTTTCTGCACCGCTCTGCAAGGACAGAAGTAAAAAATCCCACCCACATATACTGACAGATAGGGGTAACAAAAAAACTCACGCACACCTTAGACCAACAGCAGGGAACTACAAAGGTGTACAGGCTACCTTCAAACCACAGTAGATAGCAGCAGCAAAACCATGTCGTAACAGCTCCAGACCTAGCTCCAGAATGATCTGAATAACTGGTTCCCTCTGCTAGAGGCAGAGGGTTTTATCCAGACCGGAAGTGGAAATCATAGAAGACACCAGGGCAGGGTTAGTGAGCTTGTTGCTAGAAAGCAGAACTGCCATTAACCCTGCAGCTGCCAAAAGAAAAACACATGTCGGACAAACAATGTCGGACAAAATCATTGTGTTTGCAGACAATTTTTGCCAATGGATTGCAGCGGGATCCATTCTAATGGATGATTACTGGAAACCTGAACATAGCCTTACATGCATACGCCGTTACATAAGATGCATTTTCTGTTTGTTTTTACGCTTATGATTGCAGGATCTGGAGGTGACAACCTTGAGATGCAGGACACCATTGCTACGGGTCGGACAGTGAAAATGTCATTAATCACTACCCTGGAAAAGAGCCGCAGATATCACACCCTATTAAACCCCTGGGCCCCACATTATATTGGAGAAGAGGGCTGCAGAAATAATATAGAAGTCAGACTCTTTCTAATTAAACCTCAGGATTGCAGCTTTGTTAATTTGTGCTCGATGGTTTCTGCTGCCAATCATAGGCCCGGACTAATTAAATTTGATCATATTCCAAAGCTATGAGAGCGGGATAAATTTAATTAAAAGACAAGATATTGGATCTTCAATCTTCCATATTGAAACTATCACTGCAGGATGGATAATGAAAAGCTGCCGGTAATATTTGTATTAATAGGTATTGGTAATATGAAAAGGTGCGTTTGATCCCACCACACTCATTGGTCCCAGATTACGGATGCTGTATTAAAGTTCTCAATATTCGGCACATTGTAAGGTCTAGAACATTGTGTGACTATTAATCTTGTCCTTCACATTGTGATTTCAAGCTAATTTACTTTTTTAAAACAGAAATTATCCAGACCGGTGGAATCTCCCCGGGTCCTCCAAACGGCAAAATTCCCCCATTCTGCACATAAACTAAAATCCCTTTAACGAAAGCTTATTTTGGAAACTATGCCCCTTTTTAAACCCCTTTTTCACCTTCTTTATGGTGGTTTAGCTATGTATAATCTGCACCTCTCGTTGTGTAGTACATTATGGCTGAATGCCGGACTTCCAGAATAGTCGAAAAATCTCCCAGGTATTTCCGAATTCTAAGCATCACTTATGGATCTTGTTCTGTTCATGACGATGGGATGCTTCTGTGGCGCCCTGGACAAGCCAGGACGTCACAGGTACTGCAACAACACACCCTACACCCCGGTTAGGAACACCGAAGTCAAACACAAACCCTTGTTGCCTCCCTCCAGGGGCTGATGTCCACACTAGGCGGGGCGGAGCCAGGCGGTTGGCTCCACCCACCGAGGAGTTTACAGTCCTGGAGGCGGGAAAAGGAAGACAGTTGAGTTGAGGAGTTGTAGAGTGAGGAAGTAGTAGTGGAGAAACTGACTGGCCGTGTCCGGGTACGTGGCCCGGGCACCTGACAGCAAGGTTGGCAGATGGTGGTGACCGTCTGCAGGAGAGGCCGATTGACGCACAACCGTGAGGACCGGGGACGGGCGGTTGCCTGCCGGTACCGAACCGGGGAGCGAAGACAAGCCAGCACCATACGGCAGGGCCTACGGACCACGACCAGGCTAGGAGTCGCCGTAAAACCGGTCAAATCCGTCAGCGACGGGAACCTCCGGGGTTTCCCAGCAGTAAAGACCCGACTGAAGGCAACCGTCCAAACCGTGAGGGAGATAAAGCTACCGCCAGAGCTAGAGCTCCCAGGGCCAGAGCCTGCGGGCAAAGGAAGGGCTCCCTTAGCCAACATACCGCTGGGGAGCGGGCTATCAGTGGGAAGCCATTGGGGCTGAGAACAGAACACCGGTGCAGGGAGAGACAGTTACCGCCAACCTACCGGGAGTGACCGCCGCAGCCGCCTCTGGGACTCGTCCATCCAGCCGTTTGTTTTACCAGAGACTCCGTGTGCGTTACTGGCTGAGTAAGTACCACCGTGCCGTCTGGCACTGCGCTGCCCCGTGACCCACCTTCCGACCTCCACCACCGGGCCCCGGGACCACCAAAACCCCCCTACCCACGGAGGGGAGAAAACATCTCAGCTGCTCCCTGTCAACGCTCCCGGGATCCCCGTACAGAGCAGCGGTGGTGTCCCAACTTCACCACAAACCGTGGGTGGCGTCACGGACAATATCCATAAACCAAACCACCCCTTTCACTCACGGGCGAGGAGCGCCGCTCGAGTCGCCGGGATCCGGCCCACCGCTCGAGCCACCGACCGAGCGATCAGCAGCAGCAGCCGGACCCGAGCAGTGGGTGAGCGCAGCGTCCCTTCCCCTCCGCGACAACTTGGCGTCACGAACAGGATCTTACCTCTCTGCCGTCTGGTAGAGGTGTGCCTTGTGTCCCGCCGGAGGTGTCCGGCCGAAAATTTTCGGAAGCCGTCATATTGGGCACGAAAAGTCCCCGCTCGAGCGTCTTCCCGAGCAGTGGAGGCGCGAAAGCCGAAGCTCCGCCCCTGAAGAGGAGGTGCCGGAAAGAAACCAAGGGGGCACGGATGGCGTCTGGCCGCATGTAGCCCGGGGCTATAAAAGCAGGGACGCCAGCACCCTGCGGCCATCTTTTGGTTCCTGGAAGAGGCCGCCGCAGCGATGCACCAACCGTCCGGCAGCACCGTAGCCCCGCGCCCGGGACCGCAGCGTGGGTGGAGGTCCGGACCGCTCAGCTACAACAACGGCTGCAGATCCGCATGCAGCTCCTCTTGGAGGAGTGGGAGGCCGACATGGCGGATGTGGTGGCGGCCATACGGAGACGCGAGGTGGAGGGAGTTTTGGAAGTGCGGGTAAGTGACCCACGCCCCTGTACCCCTAGCGGGTCGGTCATCGCGGCTGAGGGGCCCGGTCTACACCCGCTCGCCCTGCTACCACCCCCGCTACCTGTGTTGGCTGCTGCTGCACCGCCACTAGGCCCGCTACCACTGCAATCGGTAGCGGCACCCAGCCAATCCGCCCAAGCGGACCGACCTGCAGCCGAGGTCCGTGACCGTCAGGAACCGCTTCCTTGGAAGTTGCCAAAAGCTGAGCGTCAGCGGAGATGCACCAGAGGCACCTGTAGAGGCTGTACCCGGGCCCGAACCGATTCCGGCAGGCCGTTCCGTGCAGGAGGTTAAGCGGGAGACGATCCCTGTGCCCATCCCCCACGCCTCGGCTGAGGCCGCGCCGGGTCGCCGCTGTGAGGCAGCACCCCAGGCCATGACACCGCGGGACCTTCCACCCAGACTGCCAGTAGTGGGCAGCGTGAAGGAGATCTCGCGGGGCCCGACCCGTGCGCCGGGGCCCGCAGTAGCCCCCTATTGGGACAGGGAACAGACCCCGCTGGGCCAGGAAATCGCGGACAGAGAAAGGAGGAAGGCGGAGCTGGTAGCCCGCACGATTAGAGAAAAGGAGAGCCTCCGCAGAGTCACCTTCCGTGTATGGGGCCCGATCTACGAGGGGTAAGTACAGAAATTTGATGTCCGTCGGGGGTGCGGATTCATATACGAACCGGGCCTGGAGGCCGGGGTCTTTGTAGCACGTCGGGACGTCAATGTCCATCTGCCGGAGGACCACCCGGGCCGTAACCTGCTCCCAGGAGATCTGGTGCAGTACACACGACATTGCGGGGAGAGGGGCTGGTTTGCCCTGGACGTCAAGCTGAGGGGTAGTAAGGACGCCCTACTGAAGGCAACCGTCCAAACCGTGAGGGAGATAAAGCTACCGCCAGAGCTAGAGCTCCCAGGGCCAGAGCCTGCGAGCAAAGGAAGGGCTCCCTTAGCCAACATACCGCTGGGGAGCGGGCTATCAGTGGGAAGCCATTGGGGCCGAGAACAGAACACCGGTGCAGGGAGAGACAGTTACCGCCAACCTACCGGGAGTGACTGCCGCAGCCGTCTGTGGGACTCGTCCATCCAGCCGTTTGTTTTACCAGAGACTCTGTGTGCGTTACTGGCTGAGTAAGTACCACCGTGCTGTCTGGCACTGCGCTGCCCCGCGACCCTTCACCCGGCCAGGCCCTGCAACCCACCTTCTGACCTCCACCACCGGGCCCCGGGACCACAAAAACCCCCCTACCCATGGAGGGGAGAAAACATCTCAGCTGCTCCCTGTCAACGCTCCTGGGATCCCCGTACAGAGCAGCGGTGGTGTCCCAACCTCACCACAAACTGTGGGTGGCGTCATGGACAATATCCCTAAACCAAACCACCTCTTTCACTCACGGGCGAGGAGCGCCGCTCGAGTCCCCGGGATCCGGCCCACCGCTCGAGCCACCGACCGAGCAAGCAGCAGCAGCAGCCGGACCCAAGCAGTGGGTGAGCGCAGCGTCCCTTCTCCGCCCGCGACACTTCATCATCAAACGGAGCTGTGATATCTGCCCCCACGTTGGCCTAGAGAAGATGGCGTGTTTGTATATAAGCTTGTGCCCCCTGTACTCATGTATATAGGTCATTATGGCTGTGTAACTGCATATAAGCTGCATCTATCTTGATCTTTTTATTGTACATTAAAGGGATTGGCCATTGAAAGCAAATTATTCAAAGGATAGGTGATAAGTAGCGATAACATGCTCGCTACTCATTAAGAACAGTAGGATGCTCGGATGGTCGCGAGTAGAACACATGACTATAATGGAAGTCAATTATCTTTATAGACGATTGTAAGGAAAAATGCTTGAATCCTCCATTCTCTTCCATTCGACCTGGATAATCAAGTCACGCCTATCCAAGCATCAACTACTCTTTATGATTACCGAGCACCCGAGCATGGTAGTGCCCGCTCATCGCTAATTATGAAAACCGAGCACCAGAGCATGGTAGTGCCTGCTCATCACTAGTTACGAGTACTGAGTACCTAAGCATGGTAGTGCCCGCTCATCACTAGTTACGAGTACTGAGTACCTAAGCATGGTAGTGCCCACTCATCACTAGTTATGAGCACCGAGCACCCGTGCATGGTAGTGCCCGCTCATCACTAGTTATGAGCACCGAGCACCCGAGCATGGTAGTGTCCCCTCATCACTAGTTACCAGTACTGAGCACCTGAGCATGGTAGTGTTTGCTCATCACTAGTTATGAGCACCGAGAACCCAAGCATGGTAGTGCCCGCTCATCACTAGTTATGAGCACCGAGCACTTGAGCATGGTAGTGTCCGCTCATCACTAGTGATAAATAGAGATGGGCGAGCACTATAATGTTCAGGTGCTCGGTCCTCGAGTTGAGCAGGTCAGACGCTCTGAAAGTGCTCGACTCATGTAGCCAGTATAATGGAAGTCAATGATTGGGCAGTTCGTCTCTCTGACCACATACCGCCAGCCATAAAGAGAACATTTCCCGGGAGAAAGAGGGTGTTTTTTTTCTTTTGATGCACTTCCTCTTAAAATGATGCTTTAACCCTAGTGGGAGCCATTGAGAGACTGCAACTGGTCCTCCCCGGGGTGCCGCCGGCACACATCATGCAGTGAAGGAAGCCGGCAAGTTATCACCTATCCTGTAAATAGGTGATAACTTGTTTTCACTGGACAACCCCTCTAAGGCTGTGTATCTGTATGTATGCTTCCTTGCTCTGTATACAATGCAGCACGGCAATGCTCACTATGCTGGCTTGCTTGCGACTGCACAGCCAGCCCGGAAAGCAGCAGATGTTCCTCCTTGGGCAAAGCAGTAGAGACTCGTGTCCCATATGCTTTACAGTGTCCCAGGAGATATCTTTGCCGGATGCAATCACAGCCACAGTCTGAAAGATTGCTGCAGGTATATAATCTAGCATGGTGCTACCACCTGGACCTGTGTCCTGACACTTGACTCCAGGGCTACGTCTGATGATGCACAATCCCCGCAGATGGCATTTTTTGGGGAGATCTTTCTTCTCCGAGGCTTCTGCGGTACACAGGAGATTTGACAACTCTTCCAGGAGTCTTGGAGGTCTCCACATTTTCCCTGGAGCCTTTTAGATGTTCATTGAGAGTTAGCAAGAATATAGTCATCCATGCATTAACCAGATGTAGAATGTTGGTGAATAACATTTAGAATCTTTTTCCTTCCTGATTATATAGTAAAATATAAAATGGTGACCTTAAGGATGGTGTTCGCTAGCTAGAGATCAAACAATTAGGACCTCCATTCTCGTTTCTTTCATCTGCTAACACTAGAAGTCGCAGAAATTTCGAGCTCCCCCCTGAAGTCCCGAAAGAGGGTCAAATGACCCTTAGTCCAAACTGAATAGAACTAACTAGAAACGAAATTGCTAAACTCAATGGAAAAACAACAACCTCCTCTGGTGCGACAGTAATGGCCTTAATTACAGAACAAAAGACGGGGATTATAGGATGGTAGCTAAAATCCTTCAGGTCATTCGACCTGGCTCTGGGTTCCAAAGGTAGAAATGTTAATGACCCCTCTCTGGGACTTCTAGTGCTAATGGATGCAGGGGTGAATGGCGGTGCTAAGGGCCCACTAGTGGCAATGACTCTGGGAGCCCATTGCTCAACTACCTGTAATATTTTCTGATTCTTATACACAAATTTGCCTATACTCTGTTAAATAAAGGATGAGATGCTATACTTATGTCATGAGATGTGACGGAAGCACTTGGAACAGGGGAGCTTAAACTGGCCCTCAGGTTAGGGGAACCCTCGCTGACCCTAATCCCAAAGATATGTTATAAGGTGATGATGTTTGGGCCGCCTTCCTCGCCCTAGCTCCTGAAAATCCCTGGTCTAGTGGCCCCCTTCTTTTACCCAGGAGATGGCCGGGATAGGAGTGGTTAATCCCACACAAATAAACAGACGGGGAGGGGGAACCTCAAACTCACAGCAATCGCTCACAGAGGTGTAGACAATACATGTGTTGCCCCCCTCACAGCAAGCCAGGTACATTCAGACTATAAGATGCACCACCAATTTCCCCTATATTTGTGTCCGAAAAATATGAAGGATACAGTCAGGGCCAGAAATATTTGGACAGTGACACAAGTTTTGTTATTTTAGCTGTTTACAAAAACATGTTCAGAAATACAATTATATATATAATATGGGCTGAAAGTGCACACTCCCAGCTGCAATATGAGAGTTTTCACATCCAAATCGGAGAAAGGGTTTAGGAATCATAGCTCTGTAATGCATAGCCTCCTCTTTTTCAAGGGACCAAAAGTAATTGGACAAGGGACTCTAAGGGCTGCAATTAACTCTGAAGGCGTCTCCCTCGTTAACCTGTAATCAATGAAGTAGTTAAAAGGTCTGGGGTTGATTACAGGTGTGTGGTTTTGCATTTGCAAGCTGTTGCTGTGACCAGACAACATGCGGTCTAAGGAACTCTCAATTGAGGTGAAGCAGAACATCCTGAGGCTGAAAAAAAAGAAAAAATCCATCTGAGAGATAGCAGACATGCTTGGAGTAGCAAAATCAACAGTCGGGTACATTCTGAGAAAAAATGAATTGACTGGTGAGCTTGGGAACTCAAAAAGGCCTGGGCGTCCACGGATGACAACAGTGGTGGATGATCACCGCATACTTTCTTTGGTGAAGAAGAACCCGTTCACAACATCAACTGAAGTCCAGAACACTCTCAGTGAAGTAGGTGTATCTGTCTCTAAGTCAACAGTAAAGAGAAGACTCCATGAAAGTAAATACAAAGGGTTCACATCTAGATGCAAACCATTCATCAATTCCAAAAATAGACAGGCCAGAGTTAAATTTGCTGAAAAACACCTCATGAAGCCAGCTCAGTTCTGGAAAAGTATTCTATGGACAGATGAGACAAAGATCAACCTGTACCAGAATGATGGGAAGAAAAAAGTTTGGAGAAGAAAGGGAACGGCACATGATCCAAGGCACACCACATCCTCTGTAAAACATGGTGGAGGCAACGTGATGGCATGGGCATGCATGGCTTTCAATGGCACTGGGTCACTTGTGTTTATTGATGACATAACAGCAGACAAGAGTAGCCGGATGAATTCTGAAGTGTACCGGGATATACTTTCAGCCCAGATTCAGCCAAATGCCGCAAAGTTGATCGGACGGCGCTTCATAGTACAGATGGACAATGACCCCAAGCATACAGCCAAAGCTACCCAGGAGTTCATGAGTGCAAAAAAGTGGAACATTCTGCAATGGCCAAGTCAATCACCAGATCTTAACCCAATTGAGCATGCATTTCACTTGCTCAAATCCAGACTTAAGACGGAAAGACCCACAAACAAGCAAGACCTGAAGGCTGCGGCTGTAAAGGCCTGGCAAAGCATTAAGAAGGAGGAAACCCAGCGTTTGGTGATGTCCATGGGTTCCAGACTTAAGGCAGTGATTGCCTCCAAAGGATTCGCAACAAAATATTGAAAATATAAATATTTTGTTTGGGTTTGGTTTATTTGTCCAATTACTTTTGACCTCCTAAAATGTGGAGTGTTTGTAAAGAAATGTGCACAATTCCTACAATTTCTATCAGATATTTTTGTTCAAACCTTCAAATTAAACGTTACAATCTGCACTTGAATTCTGTTGTAGAGGTTTCATTTCAAATCCAATGTGGTGGCATGCAGAGCCCAACTCGCCAAAATTGTGTCACTGTCCAAAGATTTCTGGACCTAACTGTATACTCATTTTGCTTGCACCTTATGCTCCGGCTCATTTCTTTCACTTCGCCTGTAGAAGAACACAAGCAGTTAACAGATTAACCCTGCCTAGCCCGATAAGGAGATTGCAATCGTGGAGTTCTCGGCAGCTCAATATACCATTCTCACTTCTCCCAGCAGAGGAGCGTCTGATTTATTTAGATATCTTTAGGCTATTTTAGGCAAACAGCGCATACGGTATCAAAGCTTCAGAATGCTTTTTCTTGTACAAACACTTCTCTCTCTGGATTCTTCCATCTTCCCTGGTAGCGATACCAGACATCTGGCCTGTGCTCGGCTCCTCTGCTTCCTATTAGGGCACCACGTCTCCGCACAATATGCCTGCCAGGCCGATCCGAATGAGGCTGAGGATACACGTTCTGGTTCCGCCCGTACGGCGCCTACATACAATCCCCCCTCCATCCTGCAAAAAGTCTACTCCCGACGCCAGGACCTTGTTGGCCATTAAAATATCTGCCGGAGAAGTGTTGACGTTGGGAACTGTCAGGTTGAGCGGTTGATATATGCAGCAGCATATATATATAACAATGCGTATTGTATCTCCGGATGGTTGCTAGTGGTGGCGAGAGTTCACATTGTAACGTCCTTGTACCAAGGTTGTTTGGTTCTTACACTTGTTATGTGGAATCACGGCTGTATGGGAGATGATGACAGCGTGAAATTTCTTTTATCGAAAAAGACAATGGGGACGTGAACGCTTCGAAGGACAGTAGACAAGATAGACATCGGTTACATGTTTCCAGCCTATAGTGGTCTATGCAAAGAGCAACCTCCAGACGGCTGTATATAAATACACATAATGCAGAACAGGGAATATTGATCTAATCTTATCTACTGAATGTGGAATTTAATTAATTCCAACATGTAGGAAACCTATTGACACTTGTCAAAGCCAAATGACGCCATGCATGACATGTACGGTATTCAGATTGGCAGGGCTAATAACACGAATCATCTAAGGCTCCTTATACACAGACGTGTTCACCTTTACCCGTCTGCAGATTTCATTAAGAACTCGGCAATACAGATTCAGCATATTACTGCAGTATGGTACGAGAACCCTCAATAGGCTGCAATTCACATCACAATTACAAAAGACACATAAAGCATAAACATCTCCAGACAGAGTATCTTAAAATACTGTTTTTGTTCCAAAGTTGGCCCTCTCACATCGCTGAGCCAAAGGGAAAGATTACCAAAAAATGTAGCAAAAAAAGTTAATCTTTAGTTAGTGCACTATCAAAATTTTCAATATACAAGGTAATGATACTGACAAGACAAAAGGTATATATAGGGTCTTATCCTTGGGGTATGTAATGACAGGACAGGGTCCCCTAGACTGGCCCTCAGACTCGAGACCCTGCACTTTGCCTTATCTCGGAGGTGGGTTTGATGGTAGCAAGGTCCGAGCCCCCAGCATGACCCTGACTCCTATCCAAGCCCTGATCTTACTCCCTCTCTTTGGGACCCGTAGAAGCACAAGGACGTGCGAAACGGCTGTCGTCCATTGGGGGGCCTGCACCCGGCTCTCTCCCTTCTACTTTTAACTGCACATGATACTGGAATAAAGCACTTTGGAAAATTGGATGGTGTCTGCTGTAGATTTCTGCTTCCTGGACATTACTCCCTCTCTCCCTCACCCTTGGGGCAGGCCAGAAAACACAATAACAAAACCCCACAAAGTGACACGGACAAGGGAGAACGAAACCTCGTACACACTGCACTCAAAACACACAAAGAGACAATATGTGTACAGGGGAACAATGAAAAGGAGAGAAAGTAATGCACAACAGGGGAACGCTCACACCACTCAATACTGCAACACAGATCACCATAAACAGGATAACCACCAAGACCGAGATCGCTGGAGCTTATGCTGAAGCTATGATCGGCGCATACAGGAAGGAAGTTACACTTTAAATAGGAAGGAAGCAGCTGCATGTGGCAGTCAGCAACCTGAGCTCTTAGTTCTTGCTTAGGCCGGTTTCACACATCCGGCTTTTTGCCGTTTTACCGGATCCAGCGCTCTCCCGTACAGATAATGCAGTACAATGACAGCGCTGTAACTTCCGGGTCACATGCGCCGGTCACATGACAGCATGTGACCGGCGCTTGTTGCTCTGTCATTGTACTGTATTAACTGTACGGGAGAGCGCCGGATCCGGCAAAACGGCAAAAAGCCGGATGTGTGAAACCGGCCTTACTAGGCTTCAGGAATTAACTCCTGAAGAGCAGAAGACCAGTGAATCTGAACCAGCCGACACCCGGCTCCTGCTGAACAATTCAGAAGTCTCAGGTTGCTTGTCAGACTCTGTGGTGTGAACAGAGTCTGACGACGCTGTGCCACCAGGTGCATGCAGAGTTGAATATAACATGACAGTATGATGGATAAGAAGAAATCTCGGAGTTGCTCACCAGGAAGGATTGTGAGAAGACGTCATATCTACTTAGAAAGCTTCAGAAAACAGCTGCCCAAGGAAGGATATCATAAATGGAGAGATAAAGTAGTTAAAGCATAACAATGGACCAAGCATGAGATTCTGAGCAATAATTTTTATTATCTACGTGTTTCGGACACTATGTCTCCTTCTTCAGGACAAAAAAGATAACTTTTAGAATAATAGAATAATAATTTTAGAGGATTTGAAATATGTCAGCTCCCAGCAGTTCCCCAGCCATCCTACATCTTAGGACAGGCGTAAAGATGTCTGCTGGAGACAGACATCGGGTCCTGTCTGGTATCGTGAACGCGCATTGCTCTGTTCACCGAGCCTGACAGGACAAGCGGAAGACAGTTTGTATAGTTTATTGCTGTAGCTCCAAGCCATCTTCCTGCCCTCCAATAAACCTATCAAGCTGATGAGATAAATGTTCAATTTTAGTCAGCTAGGAAGGTTATGGTCTGCTTTATTTTGCACTCTGCTTCTCGGCTTGTCCTGTCCTGCTTATTGAAAAGCACCACACCCTATTTAAGCTCCCAGCATATTGCTTGAAGCTGCCATATATAGCCTATATATATATATATATATATATATATATATATATATATATATATATATATATATATGTGTGGTTCATGTTTTGGACCTCAGCTTGTTTATTGATGTTTCTCATGCCTGACAATTTTGTATCTTCCCTATCCTCCTGGCTACCATGCCATCCCCTGCCCTGGTTTGCTCCTCCGGACAGCACCCCTTCCATGGAACCACACCAATAGACCCTATTTTAAGAAGAGATCACTGTACAGGGGTTGGAGGATGAAGGCCAGGGTGCATCTGAAATCTGATATTTGGAGTGACGCACCAATTCTGTTCAAGGTAGCTTTTTTAGGACTGTGACCTCTGACAAACTTAACAATGAAAATGCAGTCTTATTCCTGAGATATGGCCCCATCTTCTTTGTATATAACGCTAGTGTTGAAAGGCAAGGAGGCAAGGTAGACATATCATTGATGCAACCTTTGCAACCACCAAGGGGCCAAAGAGGTAAAGGGGGTCCATTTCCACCTCCATAGCATGTGGAATTATGCATTATTACGAGCTAGTGGATTTCAAAGGGCCTATATATTGTTTTTTGCTCAGGGACCCTTTTCTTTCTGAGTCCACCAGTGCAAGGGGACATGGTCTTCAACTCTTCTCTGTGGGCATATATTTGAGGACCATACCCAGTTGACTAAAAAGACTAGATTTACATAATGGAAAGAGGGGTCCATATCTTAGGAATGGAGAGGTCCAGTAAAAAAAGAAATCACCACCAGATTCAAGAGAACATCAGAATTAAAGATAGGTAACAAGATTACAGATTTATGGCACGTGAAAGGTCCCACAGTAGTTCCTATCACGTGTAGTAGAGAAGGGCATTTTGACCTTGGACCAGTTACCCTCTCCCTTATGTACTTCTGTGACGCCCTGGGCAAGCCAGGGGTCACAGGTCACAACACCACCACACCCCACACTCCAGGTAGGCACATCACAGCTAAACTACAAATCCTTGTTGCCTTCCTCCAGAGGCTGATGATTCACACCAGGGGGTGGGCCAGGCGGTTGGCTCCGCCCACCAAGGAGATCACAGCTCTGGAGGCGGGAAGTACCAGGCAGTCCAGTGAGGGACATGAACGAGTGAACAGCAGATTAGCTCAGGGGGAGCTTGAGTGAGGAGCTAAGTGAAGGAGTAAACAAGTAGTGAAAGTAGAAAAGTGGTAAAGGAGGAAAGCAAGAGAGGTGACAAGAAGGAAGGAAAGCCTGAAGGGTCCAGCTTTGTGTAGGACCAGGACAGCAAGGTCAGCGACGGCGGTGACTGTCTGGAGGGGGACCGTTTGGAAGTTCCTGGAAGGACCCCGTTGGCTGTGTGCCCGGTGGTCTGGAGCAGTGTTCCGAAGGACAGTCAGCACCAGGGCAGGGGCCTCTCGGACCCCGGCAAGGCTAGGAGTCGCCAAATTTGCCGAATCCGTCAGTGAAGGGGACGTAGATCCCCCAACAACCAAGTCCCGATTGAAGGCAACAGCTCAACCTGAAGCAGAGAGACACCGCCACCGCCAAGGCACCAGTTTCTCAGGGCCAGCGCCTGCGGGCAAAGTGTAGAGCTCCTCCGGCCCAGATTGTAGTCGGGGAGCGGGTAACCGGAGGGAATCCACCGCTACCACAAGTCAACCATAGGTGCAAGGAAGAGGGACATCACCGTCACCTACCGGGAGTGCAGGTGCAGCTGTCTGTGGGACCGTCCTACCAGCCGTTTGGTTTACCGTACAAACTGTGTCCGTGTCTCAGGCTGAGTGAGTACCACAGTGCCGCAAGGCACAGCGCTGCCCCCGCGCCCCTGCGCCCACCAGGCCCTGCACCTCACAAACCATCACCGGGCCCCGGGATAACCAACCCCTGCCCACGGAGGGGCAACACAACACCTGGCTGCTCCACATCACCATCCCCGGGACCCCCGCATTGAGCAGCGGTGGTGAAATCACCACAACCGTGGGTGGCGTCACGGACTATAACAATCCCCGCACCCAACAAACCCCTTTCACTCACGGGCGAGGAGTGCCGCTCGAGAAACCCCCGGGATCCGGCCTAAGGCTCGAGCCACCACTGAGCAGCGGCCGCCGGACCCGAGCAGAAGGGGGGCGAGCGTATTGTGCTGACACCCTCCTCCCCGCCCGCGACAACTTGGCGTCACGAACAGGATCTTACCGCTCTGCCGTCTGGTAGAGGTGCGCCTTGTTACCGCCGGAGGTATCCGGCAGAAAAATTGCAGAAGCCGCCATCTTTGGCGCGAAAAGTTCCCGCTCGAGCGTCTTCTCGAGCAGTAGAGGCGCGAAGGCCAAGACCCCGCCCCGAGAGAGGAGGGGCCGGAAAGAGCTAAGGGGGACGCGATGGCGGCTGGCCGCATGTAGCTGCGGCTATACAAGCAGAGACGCCTGGACTCTGCAGACTGACTGGGTTCCTGGAAGGCACGATTGCCAAGATGTACAGCCCAACGAGGAGGCCCCCGCGCCCGGCACGGCGACGTGGTTGAGGGACCGGACCGTCCCGCTGAGTAACCGTCTGCAGGCTCATATGCAACTCCTCCTGGAGGAGTGGGAGACCGACATGGCGGACGTGGTGGCTGCTATGTGGCGACGCGAGGCAGAAGAGGATTTGGAGGAGCGGGTAAGCGACCCACGCCCCTGTATTCCTGAGGGATCGGCCGTTGGAGCTGAGGGGCCCGGCCGGCTTCCGCTCACCCTGCCTCTCTCCCCGCTACCCCTGATAGTTGCTGCCGCCCCGCCATTAGGCCCGCTACCTGCCCAACCGGTAGCGATACCCTGCCCAGCCGCTCCGGCGGACCAGCCGGCTGCCGACGATCGGGACGTCCCTGAAGTACACCAGGGGGAACCGCTAGAGCCGCGGCCCCTTAACAGCATTGTGCCAGAAGCCCCGGCAGTGATGGTGCCAGGCCCCGAGTCCGGGACCGTGGCCTGGATGAGGGCCCGGGTGATTCAGTTCCACCAGCGCCAGCAGGAACAGATCTTCAGGATGATGGAGCAGTGGACCAACGAGGTGGAAGAGCTGATTACAACTGCCCCGATGTGCGGAGGGGAAATGGGTGTAGCAGAGTCGACTAGTGACCCACGTCCCTATGTCCTACCAGGACCGGCCGCTGCGGCTGAGGGGCCCGGCCTAGTCTCGGCCTATGCATCGCCCTTACCGTTACTGATGAGGCGCCTCAGTGTAAGCTCGCCTAATATGCTGCTCCGTGCTACTGCGGAAGGGTCTGAAATGCTGGATGCTGGAGGTCAGGAAGCTGCGACAGCTGGCGGCAACCCGCCTGACGCAGGAACAAGAGATGACGACTCCTGCCCTAGCCTCGGGTCTGCTGTGGAGTGCGAAGAGGCAGGCGAGCGTACCTGCTGTGTAGGAGACCCTGTGGTTGTTCAT
The DNA here is from genome assembly GCF_048569485.1 of Anomaloglossus baeobatrachus. NCBI lineage: Eukaryota > Metazoa > Chordata > Amphibia > Anura > Aromobatidae > Anomaloglossus > Anomaloglossus baeobatrachus. Next base: position 32,265,295 of record NC_134361.1, read on the forward strand.
ACTCCGTGTACCGGTGGAAATGGGTACCGGGTGCCCCTGTCACCGCGGGCATGTCAGTGCATGTTGGATATGCTGGTGGCAGAGGATGGGTCCGCCGCAGCCGAAGAATCCGAGTAGGGCAGCGGATGCCCGTTGCACCGTCCCCGTTGGGACCACCACTGAGTTGTTTGTTTGTTTAAAAGTTGAAAATGAAAATGATTGATCCAAGAAGAAGTTACCTGATTTGCTTAAGTGATTGAACCGGCCGGAGCCGGCACCGTTGTCCCCGTGGGGACCGTTTAAAAATGGCATGGGAACTATCCATGGACAAGCCCGTGAACTTGCAGGGCAACCACAAACGTTAGTGGCTTGTAAATATGTTGGTTACCGTTACCGTTTTCCGCAATGCCGCCTCCGGAGAGGCAGGTTGGAGGGAGGGCCCTCAGCAGAGCAGGCTGGGGCCCAGCCACCAAAGGAACCGGTGGCTACCCTCTGGAGGGAAGGACAGATCCCGCTCGGGTACCGTGTGCTGGACTGTGGGTCAAGGGGTGCTGCCTGGGCTTTAGGGGCAGCATCAGGGCCAGGTTGCTTGGGTGGGAGAGAGCGGAAACCGTAACCGTAAACCGTTGCAACGTTTAAGAAATGTGCCTCCCGTCTTGGGAAGAGTTATTAAAAATGTATATATGTTGATTTTCCAAATGTTATCTTTTTCAGAAAAGTAAAACCGGTGTAGGACGGCAGCCCGCGGACGGTCTGCATTTTGCTAAGGGGGAATGTGACGCCCTGGGCAAGCCAGGGGTCACAGGTCACAACACCACCACACCCCACACTCCAGGTAGGCACATCACAGCTAAACTACAAATCCTTGTTGCCTTCCTCCAGAGGCTGATGATTCATACCAGGGGGTGGGCCAGGCGGTTGGCTCCGCCCACCAAGGAGATCACAGCTCTGGAGGCGGGAAGTACCAGGCAGTCCAGTGAGGGACATGAACGAGTGAACAGCAGATTAGCTCAGGGGGAGCTTGAGTGAGGAGCTAAGTGAAGGAGTAAACAAGTAGTGAAAGTAGAAAAGTGGTAAAGGAGGAAAGCAAGAGAGGTGACAAGAAGGAAGGAAAGCCTGAAGGGTCCAGCTTTGTGTAGGGCCAGGACAGCAAGGTCAGCGACGGCGGTGACTGTCTGGAGGGGGACCGTTTGGAAGTTCCTGGAAGGACCCCGTTGGCTGTGTGCCCGGTGGTCTGGAGCAGTGTTCCGAAGGACAGTCAGCACCAGGGCAGGGGCCTCTCGGACCCCGGCAAGGCTAGGAGTCGCCAAATTTGCCGAATCCATCAGTGAAGGGGACGTAGATCCCCCAACAACCAAGTCCCGATTGAAGGCAACAGCTCAACCTGAAGCAGAGAGACACCGCCACCGCCAAGGCACCAGTTTCTCAGGGCCAGCGCCTGCGGGCAAAGTGTAGAGCTCCTCCGGCCCAGATTGTAGTTGGGGAGCGGGTAACCGGAGGGAATCCACCGCTACCACAAGTCAACCATAGGTGCAAGGAAGAGGGACATCACCGTCACCTACCGGGAGTGCAGGTGCAGCCGTCTGTGGGACCGTCCTACCAGCCGTTTGGTTTACCGTACAAACTGTGTCCGTGTCTCAGGCTGAGTGAGTACCACAGTGCCGCAAGGCACAGCGCTGCCCCCGCGCCCCTGCGCCCACCAGGCCCTGCACCTCACAAACCATCACCGGGCCCCGGGATCACCAACCCCTGCCCACGGAGGGGCAACACAACACCTGGCTGCTCCGCATCACCATCCCCGGGACCCCCGCATTGAGCAGTGGTGGTGAAATCACCACAACCGTGGGTGGCGTCACGGACTATAACAATCCCCGCACCCAACAAACCCCTTTCACTCACGGGCGAGGAGTGCCGCTCGAGAAACCCCCGGGATCCGGCCTACGGCTCGAGCCACCACTGAGCAGCGGCCGCCGGACCCGAGCAGAAGGGGGGCGAGCGTAGTGTGCTGACACCCTCCTCCCCGCCCGCGACACTTCTGTGGCCATGTAGAGTAGGAGGCAAGAGTTGGATGGCCACTCATGGAAAAAGTACGGAACTGACTTGAATCCATTCTTCCTCCCCTTGGCTCTAATACCAATTGTAGGGCTGGTTTTGTAATACTCTATAGGATGCTTTAAACATATCAAAGGAAGGGCAGCTCAATGCAATCCACCTAAGACATGTTGGCGTTCCGGTATCAAGCTTCTGGATCTCTTGCAACGTTTTCCTTTTTTAGCCGACGCCACTCGTCTTCTTGGCAGCAATAAAGTACATGCTAGGCACGTGAACAGTCAATCCGCAATGTACTCTAATATCCCTGTAACCTGGCTTAGGTAAAGGTCCGAATGACAGAGGAACAGTTAGCAGACCATCCAGGATGCTGGTTGAGCAACCAACTAACAACGCAGTAGCTTCTTAGTAATGGATGTTCTATGTTCTGAGATGTCTATCGCTTGACTTCTCTTCTGGATTTCTTCTTTGGTTCCTGTGGCGATGTGTCCTTCCCCAACCCGGCCTGTATTCATGCTCTCTATGCCGTATAGGGTCATGTAGGTTGCTTGGCTGTCTTTGTTCTTCTCAGCTGGGGGTGACTCCAATAGACAGGCCTGTGGGAGACAATGGAGCCATGAGCTTCTGGAGACTTCTCCATACATAGCCACTTCTCAAAAGTGGGTGTGAACCCTTCCCCCTCCAGGGGTGAATCTACAAGCACTGGAGAACAGACTGATGGTGGATCAGTTAGTTGGGTGTGGGCTGAGGTTCAAGCAGCTGGATTCTTCGTTGAGGCAAGACCCTGGCACCCGTGTGTGGATTTATGGAAACTGTCACGTGGGATTGGGTTTTGTTCCTCATCTCTTGGATCCATTGACTTCTTCCAAGGGTTACTTCTATGTGTTCTCTGGCGTCAGATTGCCGGGTGGCACCCCCGAAACTTCAAGGACTCATTGTGGACTATAAATATTGATATTAGCTGTTCTATGCTCCCTGCCTCAATAAAACTTGTCAGATTGTTCATCCGCCTGGTGTCCCTGCCTGCTCTGTCGCATACCCCATCACAGATGCCACTCTTGTTTTGACCACGGACAGTTTGACCATATCTTTGCCTACTTGTGTTACCTAGACTCCGACATGACATTTCCAACTCCGATTCTATCATAGATCTTATTTTTTGAGTTCTGACCTGACTTGTTTGGTTACTTTCCAATACTCAGTGACTACTCTGTAGGCACAACTTTGGAGCCCCGATAGTGAAGTCCAGATCCGTGTATGGGGTAAGGGGAACCAGGACAGATCCTGTCTACACCAGGTCTGATTGTGGAAGCCCCTACTGATCCGAAACATTAAACCTGGTATATCAGATCATGAATCAGTTTGAATAGGGAATGTAAGCTCTTCGGCCAAGTCTTTCCTACACCACTTTTCTACTATACTGTATGTAGCTCACATCCATGTAAGTGGTACAATGTAAACTTGTTGCTCTCATACATTTCGCCGTATGCAGTTTGCACCTATGAATATATTCGGTTCATGTTCCACAAAGGGACTGGCATACACCGTGACAGATTTTTGATGTGTCCCTTACGTACAACATCTCAGCAGCTTACACCGGCTTGTTCTTTGTAAGGTCATAATGAGCCTTGGGCCAATGACTGAATTATCGTGTTTAGCGCTCTTTCAGTCATTGTAATTTCATCTGACTGGATCAAACTTTTGCCAGAAATACCTTACAATATCCAAGCTGGCTCTATGTGATAAGTAATGAAGGTGATAAATTTGGGGGTCACCTCTATAAAATTAAAAAAGTCAACCCCCTCGCCATTGCTTAATGACATATGACCCGGTGACTCCGTTCATCAGTCCCGGTGATCTAGTGGTTCCACCTGTGTCAATCTATTTTATAGAAATATCTCATAATGAGGCGATGGCAGGACGTCCCCCACTGTTAAAGCCCCCAACAATCAGCTGTGGTGGAATTCAGCAAGAGGTGTCCTTGTAACGCTCGCGGTTGGTGTAGGTGCAGCGAGCAGGGTTAGTGAACCCACTGGAAAACAGAGGTAAACCGGGCTTACCCTTTAGTGTGAGGGGCTTAACTAAGCACCTACCACGAGGCAGACGACAGGTACCACTCCCAGGGCAGTGACCGGGACTGTGGTAGCTGAACCCCAGGACAGGAGATGGACTCAGGTATAAACACAGGTGCAACCTGGTACAGGCGGGATGGCTGAGACAGACAGACAGGCGGGTATGGACAGATATGATGCACACGGCAGGGACAGAGAGGTATAGGAAGTCAGATAGAGGGTGACAGATATAGAAATAACAGGACAACAACATGACAACTATCTAACAGACTGGTATACTATCTAACTAAAGTTGTTGTACAGGCACCTTCCCTAATTGGAGGGTGCCTTAAATACATAGTGCCTCTTAGCCATAGGCTGAGAGGCATTTCCTAGAAATAGCGTGTGGCTCTTTAAGAGGACGGCCAGTGTGCAGACACATGCCCTAAGCACACTCCAGGGAGGCGGAGTTAGCAGGAGCACATGTGGATTGCCGCAGGGCAGCGGGAGAAGAAGCACCCCGCTTGGGGTGGTGAGTAAGTCGGCGTTGACGCTACAGTCCTATCCCTCTACAATGACCTCACAAGAGAAACTAAAAGGGTTCACCCACTTTAGAAAATGCCAAAGTATCCCACACAGTAGACCACAAAGTATCTCAATTTGGGGACTCCCTGTTTTACTCTACTACTTGTAAAGAAGCTTGGTAGTAAGTGTTTGCTTTTTCTGCAGCACACCCGCAGGAAATAATAAGTATTACACAATCCACATTCAAATCAATGTAACCAAGGACAGGACGGGTGCTCCAGTGCCAGAGACACTCTTAATAATGACTTTCTACATGGTGGAAAATCTGAAGATGCAGATCAACATGAAATTCTGTGGATTTTAGTGTGAATCCCCATTGGAAACAGTAAAAAACAAACAATTCTCATTCATCTCTGGAGCTGTGAAGGGTCTGTGGTCTGGTCTCCTGCGGGCGTCAGTATACTCCAGTCTTCTGTGATGATGTCTTGTCCCATGTGACAACTGCAGCCTTTGATCCCATGGGATGTAATGTCTTGGGGGCTTGGATACACAATGACCGGTGCGGTATTAGCCAAGAGAACCATGTAAGTGCCTTGGGAGGAGAATATGATGACTTGTTTTTTGTAACCTCTGTAGGAAGGGTTAATTGTAGCATTTTCAGATTTTGCTTCAGCTTTGCTGGTAAATCTACAACAAATGGGGCTTGTTGGGTTTCATCTTTCCCATTGACTTCAACGGGGAATAATTTGCAACAACTGTGCCATTTATTTGCAACATACATTGACCTGCTGAAGATCTAATCAGAACCACAGGTCGGTATTTGCTGCAGTGTCTCCATATCATGTGGATCAGATTGTCCTCCACTTTGCTGTAATTGAAATGGATGAAAAATCCACGGCATATCGGCCATTGAATGTGGTTTGTTCCTCTGCGCTTTGCTGATTGAGGAATGACGTGAAGCGTTAAACTCTTATCTTTTTCTGAATTCCTCTTTGCTGATTTATGACAACATCAAAGCTCAGCTCAACTTTGATGTGGTCTGTGCTCATCAATCTGCAAAGAGGAATTCAGAAAAAGATAAAGTTACACACTCCTCACGGATTCTAGGTGAATTTGTTCGGCAGCCAGAAACGTGATGGAAAATGAAATGAATGGAGCTTTGGCGCACGTGCACAGCTACCGCTCAGGCATTTCAGACCCCCGTTCTCATCATTGGGATACGCAAGTTATCATCTATCTTGTTAGCAGCAATGCCGTTGTGCAGGAAAGATTATGTTATGCCGTTACCAGCGTCCCCGTACGGTCCTGCCCCACCTTCCCGGCCACTCTACAGTAGCACCTGTGTTCTGGGTCCCTTCCATTGGCTCCCAGGGATTTTGTACGCCACGTACGGTAGGTCTCCTGGGAGCACACTTATGACGGCGTCACACAGTACGATATATCGGGCGATATGTCGGTGGAGTCACGGAATTCGTGACGCACATCCGGCATCGTATGACATATTGTACCGTGTGACACCTCCGAATGACTGTGAACGAGCAAAAATACTCACCTTATCGTTGCTCGTTGACACGTCGTTCATTTACAAATTGTCGGTCCTCCTTCTGTGCGCCGGTAGTTAGTCGTTCCCGTGGCAGCACACATCACTCCGTGTGACACCCCGGGAACGATGAACACAGCTTACCTGCGTCCTGCCGGCAATGAGGAAGGAAGAAGGTGGGCAGGATGTTTACGTTCCGCTCATCTCCGCCCCTCCGTGTCTATTAGCCGGCGGCTGTGTGACGTCGCTGTGACGCCGAACGTCCGTCCCCCTTCAGGAAGAGGATATTCACCGCCCAGAGCAAGGTCGTCCGGGAGGAAAGTACGTGTGACGGGGGTTTAACGACTTTGTGCGCCACGGGCAATGAATTGCTCGTGAGGCATAAACGACGGGGGCGGGTGCGATCACTGATGTGATCGCACGATAAATCGTCCCGTGTGACGCCGGCATTAGGGTACGTGTGTGCACACACAGCTATTCTTAAAGAGTCAGCACACCATAGTCCAGAAGTGTCTTTGAGTCTATGGCTGAGAGGCACTTGGTATTTAAGGCACCAGCCTTCTATGGAAGGTGTCTGGGCAACATGGTCTATCCTTAGAGACGTGTTGCTAGTTGTCAGGTCCCTTCCCTTGGTCTATGTTCTAGAACCTGTTGTACCAGTCGTATCTGCCATACCTGCTGCACCCGCTCTTTCTGCTGTTCCCTCCATGCCTGCTGTACCAGCTGTACCTGCGGCACCAGTCAGTATCTGCTGTCCCAGCTAAATCTGCTACACCTGCCATATTAGCCAAATCCTCCATGCCTACTGGTCCCTGCCGTCCAGTCTGCATCAGCTGTCCCGACTGCACTGGTCCATATCAAAGACTGTCCATATCTGTATCATTGAATTAGAAATTAGAGAAAAGGCACTCTCAAATGGTGATACAAACGAAGAATTTATTCCATAAGTCTTAAAGCAACATGTGACGTTTCGGCCAGGCGGCAATATGAAGCAAAGTGGTGGATACCACTGCCTTTACCACTACCCTGACAGTTTTAATAACAAGTTGTCTGATGAAGGCCACCTAGCCGAAACGTCACATGTTGCTTTAAGACTTATGGAATAAATTCTTCGTTTGTATCACCATTTGAGAGTGCCTTGTCTCTAATTCTCTGGACATATGGTGTGGAAACCTACAAGTGCACCTCAACATCTCCTACACTGTGGCTGTGCCTTATCCTGCTATACATATCTGTATCATTGACCCCTGTGGCCTGCTGTCACAGTACCGTATCTCCCTGAGTAGTACCCGGTGGCTACCGGCAGCCAAACCCAACCTCATCATCGGAGCTCTGATGAATACCCAGTGTGCGCCTAGTCATGACCTTCAGGGAACTAGTCCTGTGGCTCACTGGGCTCACTCCCTCTTGTACCCGCGAGCATAACACTATACCCATGGTGCGTCTACTTCATTCATTTCGAAAAGCGCCTCAATAGGTCTATGGGTAGATTCACCAAAACAGAAGAAAGTGGTCAATCGGTTCTCCTAGGCTCAAAACTTTATGTGCAAAATAGACAGTAAAATGATCAAACCACTGACGCGTTTCGGGACACAATTCCTTAGTCATTGATGTGATATGGGTAAAGACCCACGCGGCCGATGCATTGCAGAATTGTTTGTGACTCCGGTTTATCTCCATGCACATGGTACCTGTGACCCCAGGAATCTTGAGGGTACGTAGACCTTTGCACAGTAGAGTGAAATGTCGAGGTGCCATAACAGATTATTGTTTTTGCAGAAAAGGTAGTGGAAACAAAGATTGTCTTCTCAGTAGATGTAGTTACAATGGAATGACAAGGCACCTGGGAATTGCTGCCGAGGCTTGCATATATATCAAGGTCATCCCTGGATCATCATTCTTTTGCAAGAACATCTCCCTCTCCGACTTTGCCGCCTGCCTTGGTCTCCGCGCTGACACCTCGGTACCTCTAGGAGAGCGCACACGCAGAATATGGAGATCAGCGTGAACACAGGAGCAGATGTTGCTCCCAGCCTGGTAACTACAGGGATGAGAGAGTCACATTAAGTCACGCTGATAGGAAATACGAAATCTGGAATTGCAGCATCCACGAGTTCAGCTGGCAGCCAAGCCCCGGCTCAGCCAAGTCTGAATCCATCAATCCTGCTCCCGAGCCCTGTCACCGACGGCTCGTACGGCGAAACAGCTCCTAATATCATATATGACACAGAAAGGCAGTGATGAGACACAACCTGGACCGGAGATCACACCGTGGTGGTGGCGAGCCGGGGAGCGGGCAGCACACGTGGCTGGCGGCTTTACTTGTGCCGATGCAGTGCCATCTGGTTCCGTGCCCATTCTCGTGGCTGCATTTATTCTTCGTGTTAGGTCTGTAGAGAGTTTTGGCAAAAATAAGACCAGAACCCATCGAAGCGGAGCGCGTCACCCGCTATCTGGAGTAAGGTTTCCTGCTTTCCATCTGTACCGCCCCCGTGTCAGCGGCCGAGCCGCTCGGGTCCGGAACCACGGTGGCTCGAGGGGTCTCCAGACCCGGGGGTCGTGCGGACACTCGAATTTTAAAAGGGGGATTATGTACAGGGGATTAGGAACTTTGTGACGCCACTCACGGTGCGTGGTAAGATGGAGTACCACCGCTGCTGTTGGGAGCGCCCGGTGGCGGTGGTATGGCAGCAAGGTGTTTAACCCCTCCATGGGTAGGGGGCTGTGCCCCGGGGCCTGGTGTCGGCAGTGAAGCGGTGCCGTTGGGAAAGGAAAGGGTTTCTGCGTACTCACTCAGTCCAAGAACACTGACACCGACAGCTTGTAAACCAGCATTCTGAGCACCGCTGTAGCAAGGAGGGAGCACACTTGGATCCGTGCCCTTGGTGTTGCTTGTTAGCCTGTGGCCTTTTCCGTGGCATCTTGTTCTCAGGGTTCTCAGGGCTCTCAGGGTTCACGCTTGGGATTTTATGGGCTCTGTTTTTGGGAAAAGTCCTATCCCATCGGTGCGCTAGTACCCCGATTTTGGAGCGGGTTGGGGATGAATCTTGAAGACTTCACCCTCGTCGGGTAAATTATCAGGACTCTTGAAGCTACTTCCCGGCCTAGGGTCTGTGTACCCCGTCGTGCCCTGCCCGGACATGGCTCAAGGCCGCCGGCTGCCCTCCTCAGCAATCCGTGTTCCTTGACACGATCCCCAGCTACCAGGGTTCCAGCTCCTACCAGGCCCAGACCAACGTCTGCCACCTAGTGACTGAGGAGCCCTGCTCCTCACCTGTGACCTCTCCCTTTCAGAGAGTCACCACTCAACCTCCTTCTCCTTCCACTCCTGTCACCTTCCCCTACCAACCCCCCAATTGGACGTCCCTATTCCCTCCAGGGCCCCCAATGGTGTGTCTGGTGGGTTCGGTGTAAAGTGTTCCTAGGGTTTTGACTGGCTCTGATCTTAGCAACACCAAAGAACAGGGACCCGTAACCAAGGAGGATTGGATACTGTGCAGAAGGGCAGATTGCACAATACCCTGTGACCACCTGATAGGCCAGGGCGTCACACGTCAAAGGCAAACGCTCATGTCTTTGGCAAGAAATATACCATACTGAAGAAGGGTCCCGGACCGGCAATAATGGGCAGGGGGCACAGTCCCGACCACCATAGTGCACTATTATCATTATTATTGAATATTATCAGTGGCCACGGTTATGTTCGTCCCGTTCGCCTTTATTTCCCGGCTTCCATCACGTCTAGTTATGTCCTTATTTCTGTTTCACCCTAAGAACAAAAATACTTAAATAACATCAGTGCCTGATGGGAACCAAAGATGCCCGACTAACCCCATATATAATAACGGGATCTGCTGTGTTTCCATCATGGTGGCTGTAATTCCAATGTGAACAAGCTCCAGAAAACACAAGTCTATAACAGGGTTCAGTTTTCTCAAAAGTGCCATAATGTATGTGAGGAGCAGCAGTGAGATCACTGAGGGGTCAGGTTACACCCCCTCTATGGAGAGGGGAGGAGGTGAGCTGTGAGTTCACATATGGTGAAAAGTGGATCCAGTGTTAACACCTCTATATACAGTAGATATCAGAGGTGAGCTGTGACATCCCCTATTGTGAATTCTGGATCCTGTGTTAATACCTCTATATATAGTAGATATTAGTCATTGTACAGGGAGAGGAAAAGGTGAGCTGTGATATCACCTATTATGAATGCTGGATCTTGTGTTAACATCTCTATATACAGTAGATATCAGAGGTGAGCTGTGACATCCCCTATTGTGAGTTCTGGATCCTGTGTTAACACCTCTATATATAGTAGATATCAGTCATTGTACAGGAGGAGGAAAATGTGAGCTGTGACATCACCTATTGTGAATGCTGGATCCTGTGTTAACACCTCTATATATAGTAGATATCAGTCATTGTACAGGAGGAGGAAAATGTGAGCTGTGACATCACCTATTGTGAATGCTGGATCCTGTGTTAACACCTCAATATATAGTAGATATCAGTCATTGTACAGGAGGAGGAAAATGTGAGCTGTGATATCACCTATTGTGAATGCTGGATCTTGTGTTAACACCTCTATATACAGTAGATATCAGAGGTGAGCTGTGACATCCCCTATTGTGAATTCTGGATCCTGTGTTAACACCTCTATATACAGTAGATATCAGTCATTGTACAAGATGAGGAGGAGGTGAGCTGTGACATCCCCTATTGTGAATGCTGGATCCTGTGCTAACACCTCTATATATAGTAGATATCAGTCATTGTACAGGATGAAGAGGAGGTGAGCTGTGACATCCCCTATTGTGAATGTGGGATCCTGTGCCTCTATATACAGTAGATATCAGTCAGTGTATAGGATGAGGAGGAGGTGAGCTGTGACATCCCCTATTGTGAATGCTGGATCCTGTGTTAACACCTCTATATATAGTAGATATCAGTCATTGTACAGGAGGAGGAAATGTTGAGCTGTGACATCACCTATTGTGAATGTTGGATCCTGTATTAGCACCTCTATATACAGTAGATATCAGAAATTGTGCAGGAGGAGGCGAGCTGTGACATCCCCTATGGTCAATGGTGCATTCTGTGTTATCTACTGTATATAGAGGTGTTGTCAGTCATTGTAGAAGAGGGGGAAGAGGTGAGTTATGGCAACACCTATTGGGAAAGATGAATCCTGTGTTATCTACTGTGTAAGAGGTGCTATCAATCATCGTAGAGAGGGAGGAGGAGGTGAGCTGTGACATCACCTATTGTAAATGGTAAATCCCGTGTTATCTACTGTATACAGAGGTCTTATCAATCATTGTACAGGAGGAGGAGGTGAGCTGTGACATCACCTATTGTGAATGGTGGATCCCGTGTTATCTACTGTATACAGAGGTCTTATCAATCATTGTACAGGAGGAGGAGGTGAGCTGTGACATCAACTATTGTGAATGGTGGATCCTGTGTCATCTACTGTATATAAATTATTATCAGCCATTCTAGAGGAGGAGGTGAGCTATGACATCATCTATTCTGAATGGTGGATGCTGTGCTATTTACCGTGTATAGAGGTGTTATCAGTCATTGTACAGAAAGAGGAGGTGAGCTGTGACATCACCTATTGTGAATGAGGATTCATCCTCTCTGCACTCCCAGGCTTATTTGCATGTGGCTTCAGAGCCTAATATCTCGTTGCTGGCACATTATTACAATACAGGTATAATTTTGATTATTATTTCACAATCTCCACACCACTAGTTTTAGTAGTAAAATCGATCTCACAGGTTCCCTTCAAGGCATTTAAAGCTAAGTAATGTATGATGGAAGGATCAATGGAGGTATCTCAGCAGGCAGCAGGGATTCCTACAGGGCAGGGTATTATGTACTGTATATACGGTGTCTCCAGGCAATGGTCTGGTGTTTGTATTTATAGACGAGGGTAACTTAGGTCAAAATGTTGTATTGACCACATAATAGCGATATATTTCACAAGCCGATGCTCCGCAGCATTCCCTACCTGGGACTATTCATCTTAATATTCCTGGGTCATAAATTTAATGTCAGACCAATAAAATCCGACACTTACTTTGGCAATAATAAATGCTCAAAACATTACCGTGAATTTCTATTAATCTGGTGGACGTATTGTTGTAATGGCATTTCATCCAGTAAATAATGAAATGTACATGACTATTTTATGGATCTATACACATAATAGGATGTACAAAGCAATAATACGCCCGCCATAAAGGTGTATAAGGCCACGCTACTGCTTACAGGAATTCATCGACCTGCCCCTAATGTACGGCCAGGCTAATTTGCATTCACACCTCAGTTCTGTTCTGACCCATAGGTTTTTGCTATGGAATCTGAAAACTGCATGATGTAGGGGCAGAGACCTTGATTCCAGGGATGTGTCACATGCTGGGCTGCTTGGAGCAGGTTTGATAAAATCACAAACAACACCATGAAGACCAAGGAGATCTCCAAACAACACCATGAAGACCAAGAGATCTCTAAACAACAACATGAAGATCAAGGAGATCTCCAAAAAACACCATGAAGACCAAGGAGGTCTCCAAACAACAACATGAAGATCAAGGAGATCTTCCAACAACACCATGTAGACCAAGGAGGTCTCCAAACAACACCATGAAGACCAAGGAGGTCTCCAAACAACACCATGAAGACCACGGAGGTCTCCAAACAACACCATGAAGACCAAGGAGATCTTCAAACAACTCCATGAAGACCAAGGAGGTTTACAAACAACACCATGAAGACCAAGGAGGTCTCCAAACAACACCATGAAGACCACGGAGGTCTCCAAACAACACCATGAAGACCAAGGAGATCTTCAAACAACTCCATGAAGACCAAGGAGGTTTACAAACAACACCATGAAGACCAAGGAGATCTTCAAACAACATCATGAAGACCAAGGAGATCTCCAAAATATGCCATGAAGACCAAGGAGATCTCCAAACAACACCATGAAAACCATGGAGATCTCCAAACAACACCATGAAAACCAAGGTGACCTTCAAACAACACCATGTAGATCAAGGAGATCTCCAAACAACACCTTGAAGATCAAGGAGATCTCCAAACAACAGCATGAAGACCAAGGAGATCTCCAAACAACACCATGAAGACCAAGGAGATCTCCAAACAACACCATGAAGACCTGGAGATCTCCAACAAAACCATGAAGACCAGGAGATCTTTAAACAACACCATGAAAACCAATGAGATCACCAAACAACACCATGAAGACCAAGGAGATCTCTAAACAACACTATGGAGACCGAGGAGATCTCCAAACAACACCATAAAGACAAAGGAGATCTCCAAATAACACCATGAAGACTGAGGAGATCTCCAAACAACACCATGAAGACCAAGGAGATCTCCAAACAACACCATGAAGACCGAGGAGATCTCCAAACAACATCATGAAGACCAAGGAGATCTCTAAACAACACCATAAAGATTAAGGAGGTCTCTAAACAAGTCAGAGACAAAGTTGTTGAGACGTACAAGTCAGGGTTGGGTTCTAAAAAAATATCCTGATCTCTGATGATCCCACAGAGCACCATCAAATCCACTATCATCAAATGGAAAGAACATGGTACCACAACAAACCTGCAAAGAGAAGGCCGCTCATCAAAACTCCCAACCTGAGCAAGGAGGACACTAATCAGAGTGGCAGCACAAAGACCACAGGTAACTGTGAAGGAACTGCAGGGTTCCCAAGCAGAGACTTGAGTATCTGTCCATACGACCACAATAAGCCGTACACTCCATAGAACTGGCCTTCATGGAAGAGTGGCCTAAAAAAAAGCCAAAGTTAAAAAGTCAAAAATTGGAAGGTTCACTTTGATTTTGTCAAAAGACTCCTCAAATGTATCGAGGAAGGTGCTGTGGTCAGAGGAGACCAAAATTAAACGTTATGTCTTTAAGATTTAAGATTCAACTTACTTAACTGTTCACAATAACAGTAATTTTGACTATGGGTGCCCAAACTTTTGCATGCCACTGTATATGTTTTCTTTTTTTGTTTTAAGACTGTAAGCAGCTAACAACAGTTTTGGTGGCTCCAATGTTTATGCCCCTGATGTTTCTCCAGTCTGTATGGAGAGGTATGGAGGATGTGGGCTGTGTCTTCCACTTCACAGCAACGGAATTCTCCAGCTTCGGGATGCTCCAGCTCCAGGATCCTCCAGCTCCAAGATCTTCGAGCTCCAAGATTATCCAGCTCCGGGATCCTCCAGCTCCAGAATCTTCCATCTCCGGGACTCTCCAGATCTGGGATTTTCTAGCTCCGGGGTCTTCAAACTGTGGAATTTTCCAGCTTTGGGATCTTCCAGCTTTGGGTTCTTCCAGCTTCGGGATCCTCCATTTCCAGGATTTTCCAGCTCCAGGATTCTCCAGCTCTGGGATCTTCCTGCTCTGGGATCCTCCAACTCAGAAATCTTCCAGCTCCAGGATCATCCATCTAAAGAATTTTACAGATCCAGGATTCTCCAGCTCCGGGATCTTCCAGCTCTGGAATACTCCAGCTCCAGGATCTTCCAGCTCAGTCATTCTCCAACTCCAAGGTTTTCCAGCTCTGGGATCCTCCAGCTCCAGAATCTTCCAGCTCCAGGGTCTTCAAACTTTGGGATTTTACAGCTTTGGGATCTTCAAGCTCTGGATTCTTCCAGCTCTGGGATCCTCTAGCTCCGGGATCTTCCAGCTCTGGGATTATCCTACTCCGGGATCCTCCAACTCTGAGATCTTCCAGCTCCAGGATCCTCCATCTCCAGGATTTTACAGTTTTAGGATTCTCCAGCTCCAGGATGCTCCATCTCTGTGATCCTCTAACTCCAGGATCTTCCAGCTCCGTGATTCTACAGCTCCAGGATTCTCCAGCTCCGTGATTCTCCAGCTTTGGGATCCTCCAGCCCCGGAATCTTCCAACACCGGGATCCTCCAGCTCCGGGATCCTCCAGGTCTGGGATCCTCCAGCTCCGGGATCCTCCAGCTCTAGGATTCTCCAGCTCTAGGATTCTCCAGCTCTAGGATTCTCTAGCTCTGGGATCCTCCAGCTCCAGGATTCTCCAGCTCCAGGATTCTCCAGCTTTGGGATCCTCCAGCTCCGGGATCTTCCAACAGCGGGATCCTCCAGCTCCAGGATCCTCCAGTCCGTGATCCTCCAGCTCTAGGATTCTCCAGCTTCGGGATTCTCCAGCTCCAGGATTCTCCAGCTCCAGGATTCTCCAGCTCCGGGATCTTCCAACACCGGGATCCTCCAGCTCTGGGATCCTCCAGCTCCGGGTTCTCCAGCTCCGGGATCCTCCAGCTCCCGGTTTTGTGTGGCTGTGTGCGAGTTCGGTATTTGGCAGGGCACCCCTGGAAACATATGCTCAGCACCTGGGAGGTGGGGACGCAGCCAGTGCTGGGGACGGAGGATGACACAGTCTGTGCACACAGAGCATTACACGACTTAGAGCCGCTGTGGATTAAACACACCAACCAATGTGGATAAATCTCCTTCCACTTGAGTTGCAGCCGCCATTCATCACCGCGCCGACAGATCATAAAGAATCCTAATAACAACTCTACATTTTACAAGGATAAAAATAACTATAAAATTCCAGATATGGTCCAGGATAAAACCGGGGACGGCAGCGAACGGCGCCTCCCGGAGCATCCACAAACACCAGCGATTAGTGCAAGTTATTCTCATTTACTGCTGTATTTAAAGGAAGAGAACGCCAAAATTACAGGTATAAAGGGTGAGAATAATGAAGAAGCCTGTGGCGAGGGTCTGTACATACGAACGAGGTGTATATCGGAGGGTCCCCAATGTAGGACCACAGCGGATGGTGACGACAATGAGCGTCTCATGCCCTGGAGGAGCCAAAACCTATCAGAGTTACATAGAAAGCCTATTAACATCTATGGGAATTGGGTGATGCTTAAATTCACCGGTGGTGACGCTGCAGGAGAATGAGACCTTGTAGGATGGAGGCTGATTGCTCCTCTTAAAGTGTATGGTGAGGGGAGGAGGTGAGCTGTGACATCACCTGTTCTTAATGGTGGATCCTGTGTTATCTATGGGTAGGGATGATCGAATACTTTGATTATTCGGCTTTGCGATTATTTTTCAAATACCTCGCCGCTATTCGACTATTCAATGCGTAATGTAAGTCTATGGGAAGCCCAAATAGTTCCGAATAGTTGTTATTCGGGTTTCCCATAGACTTACATTGCGCATCAAATATTCGCGAATAGTCGAATAGCGGCGAGGTATTCGGAAAACATTTGTGAAGCCGAATAATCGAAGTAATCGATCATCCCTATCTACGGGATATAGAGGTGTTATCAATCATTTTACATTTCACCTAATAAAAATGGTGGAATCTGTATTATCTAGCATATAGCATTGGTGTCGATCATTGTACAGGAGAGGGAGGAGGTGAGCTATGACACCACCTATTGTGAATGGTGAATTCTGCGTTATCTACTCTATATAGATGTGTTATTAGTCATTGTACAGGAGGTGGAGGAGGTGAGCTGTGACATCATCTATTGTGAATGATTAATCCTGTATTATCTATTCTATATAGTGGTATAATCAGTAATTGCACAACAGGTGGAGGAGGTGGGCTGTGACATCACATCTTGCGAATGGTGGATCTTGTGTTAACTAATGTACATGGAGGTGTTATCAGTCATTATACATGAGGTGGAGGAGGTGAGCTGTAACATCACCTATTGTGAATGGTGGATCCTGTATTATCTACTGTATATAGAGGTATAATCAGTCATTGCACATCAAGTGGAGGAGGTGAGCTGTTACATCACCTCTTGTGAATGATTGATCATGCATTATCTACTGTATATAGAGGTATAATTAGGCATTGCGCATCAGGTGGAGGAGGTAGCTGTGACATAACCTCTTGTAAATGGTGGCTCCTGTGTTATCTAATGTACATAGAGGTGTTAGCAGTCATTTTACATGAGGTGGAGGAGGTGAGCTGTGCCATGACCTATTGTGAATAGTGGGTCCTTCTTTATATACTGTACATCGAGGTGTTATCAGTCATTGTACAAATGGAGGAGGAGGTGAGCTGTAACATCACCTACTGTGAATGGTGGATCCTGTGTTATCTACTGTATTTAGAGATGTTATCATTGTACAGGAGGAGGAGGAGGTGAGCCCTGACATCACCTATTGTGAATGGTTGTTTCTTCTTTACATACTGTACATAGAGGTGTGATCAGTCATTATACAGGAGGAGGAGGTGAGCTGTGACATCACATTGTGAAAAGTGGATCCTGTGTTATATAAGTAGGAGGAAGTAAGAGGTGATTCTATGGAATATAAAGGTGTTATCTATGATTGTAAGCCTGTATGTAATGATAATGAGAATGGTGAAAAGTGTCTGTGCAAAATATGTACTGTGAGTCTAGCATTAGACGTAGTGGTCAGTGTGTTAACTGAAAAAAAAATAAAAATATATATACATTTTTTTATTTTTTTTTCAGATAGACAGTAATATGGAAAATATGTAAACCTGACACATTCCCTTTAGCAAACAGAAGTGTGAATACAGCTCTAGAGCACAGAGCAAGAGGGGACAACAGAGATAAGTAATAAAATATGAATTGGTGATTGGTGAGTTGGACATTATGATAAATAGTGCGGCAATTATTCTCCAGCCGTTCCGGTGCAGAGCCGCGATTCATGCGGAGTACGGGCCGAGCCGGAGATTAATCTTCACCCAGGAATTATGTGTGAACACAGGGAAATTGCCTTCTGTGTGATCCTGTGTCCGGCACTGACCCGATATATAGCACGGACACAGCCGGGGACGGCCATAGATCCAGGTGGAGGATCTCTGCTCCTATCTGATGGGATCCCCTCAGTATCCATCTGTCCCCCTCCTGGTAGATTCCCTTTATACCTTATGTGGCGCCCCAGGATCTGGTTGCCACAACAGTGTTGCCCCTCCAAAGGGTTAATGCTGAGCCTGGAGGTAATTGGGGAAGTCTATTGGCCAGTAAGTACCAACATTCAACACCGTTTCTCCCTCAGGCCAGCAGGGGGAGCTCTGAACCTGGAGCTCCAGGGAGCACTTCCTTAAGCTCTGACCTGAGGGAGGAGTTAGGTAGTCTGTGAGGGAAGTTCAAGGAGAGAGGAGCTGAGTAGTGCAGTCTTGTGAGCTGGGGTTTGGAGCTAGGTTAGCTCGACCCAAGGAAAGCAGGAGCTGTAGCGAGGCACGTAGAGAAGACTCTAGAGGAGGACGGGTCAGAACCTGTTCGCCTCAGAAAAGCACGCCACAAAACATCAGACGTCGGAGTCTGTGGTTGCCAGGGTGTAAAACCCTTCCCTGGTAGCCGAATCCGAAGGGCAGGAGGGCTGCAGGTCTCCTGGCCTCCATAAAGAACCCGAAGGTCCAGCTGCATCACACGGGCCCGGTGTGGACTCCAGCAGAGAAGCACCAGAGAGGGCCTGCGCAGCCTACCACACGGGGAAAGGGACGTACCACAAGTCCCAGCAGCAAGAGGGCCACTGCTAAACCAAGATTGCAGGGTCCTGTAGAAGCAGAGAAAGAACAGGGAGTAGGCCTTATTACTCGACTGGCCAAGGAGATCACCCCAGGTACTTCCAGGCTGACCGGATCCCCTTACCACCTGTGACGGTCTCCCAGGACTGAACTGTTGCCAAGTAAAAGAAAAGAAGGTAAAGAGGCTGTTGTTTGTGTTGGTTCTTTACACTACCTGATTGGCCCTGCACCGCCCCCACCATTGCATAGACTTTCATAAGCACCAACGGTTGCCCCGGGGTACCGCTCCACCTGTGGGGAGCAGAACCATCCCAGCTGCTAATCCATCAGCCCCGGAGGCCCTACCCAGCAGCGGCGGCTCCATGGCCGCAAAACACAGGTGGCGTCACGAATATTTCCACAAACTTTATTATTAATCACCATCCCCACAGCCGTCATATTAGTTGACCCCGCCAGGGTCACGGAGCCGGGCCCTGCCACCGCTGACTACCCCCGGACTAGTCCGGCCCGGCACCGGGTGTCCCAGAGCCCTGGGGTGGGCGAGTCACTTACACATGCAGACATTTCATTCTCCATGTTCTTTTCAATGTGATATCCCCAATAATGATTGTTCTCAGGCGTCCGGGAATCCGATGGTCCAAGGACGGGATATGTGGAATCCATATCATTTAGGAGGACTCACATTAATCATTGCCCGGGCCGAGCCTGGTCTATGTCGTTTCTCCGAAAATGAATTTTTCATCAGAAAATGATCTATTGTGTGAATCAGATTTCCCTGTTAAATCTACTTTTATTAATTTATGATTTTTATTTCTTTTTCTATATTTTTATGTATATCAGGAAAAAAAATCTGAAATCTTGCAGTTTTCACACTGGACATTAGGCCTAAAACCAGATTTTCTTCCTGTTCCGTACAGCTGGCTTTTCAGAAGTTTCATTATCAGACCGTATAGGCTCCTTTCACATGTCCGTGTATCCGGTACGTGTTAGGTCCGTTTCCGTATGTACCGGAGACACGGACACACGTGCACCAATGTTATTCAATGTATGGAGTTACACGTACATTTTTCCATAAGGTGCGTGTCTCCGTGTGCGTGATGCGTTTGTTTGTTCGTCGTAAAACACGGATGCATGTCCATTTTCTGCACCGGACACGCACACACGCACCCAATGAAAGTCTATGGGTCCGTGAGCACACGTACGTGACACGGATGCATCTCCATATGCTCCTTGTACGTTTTGTGCTTTTTTGAAGCGATGTCGGTCATTCTTTCTTTTCCTGTGTATGTCGGTCAATCTCCCTCAGTCCGACGGTCGGTCTCTCTGTCTCTCTCTCGCTCTTTGTCCGTCGGTCGGTCTCTCTCTCGGTCTGTCTCTCTCTCGCTCTTTGTCCGTCGGTCGGTCTCTCTCTCGGTCTGTCTCTCTCTCTCTGTCCGTCGGTCGGTCTCTCTCTCGGTCTGTCTCTTTCTCGCTCTCTGTCCGTCGGTCGGTCTCTCTCTCGGTCTGTCTCTCTCTCTCTCTGTCCGTCGGTCGGTCTGTCTCTCTCTCTCTCTGTCCGTCGGTCGGTCTCTCTCTCGGTCTGTCTCTCTCTCTCTCTGTCCGTCAGTCGGTCTCTCTCTCTGTCTCTCTCTCTCTCTCTGTCCGTCGGTCGGTCTCTCTCTCGGTCTGTCTCTCTCTCTCTCTGTGTCCGTCGGTCGGTCTCTCTCTCGGTCTGTCTCTCTCTCTCTCTCTGTCCGTCGGTCGGTCTCTCTCTCGGTCTGTCTCTCTCTCTCTCTCTGTCCGTCGGTCGGTCTCTCTCTCGGTCTGTGTCTCTCTCTCTCTCTCTGTCCGTCGGTCGGTCTCTCTCTCGGTCTGTCTCTCTCTCTCTCTCTGTCCGTCGGTCGGTCTCTCTCTCGGTCTGTCTCTCTCTCTCTCTCTGTCCGTCGGTCGGTCTCTCTCTCGGTCTGTCTCTCTCTCTCTCTGTCCGTCGGTCGGTCTCTCTCTCGGTCTGTGTCTCTCTCTCTCTCTGTCCGTCGGTCGGTCTCTCTGTCTCTCTCTCGCTCTCTGTCCGTCGGTCGGTCTCTCTCTCGGTCTGTCTCTTTCGCTCTCTGTCCGTCGGTCGGTCTCTCTCTCGGTCTGTCTCTCTCTCTCTCTCTGTCCGTCGGTCGGTCTCTCTCTCGGTCTGTGTCTCTCTCTCTCTGTCCGTCGGTCGGTCTCTCTCTCGGTCTGTCTCTCTCTCTCTCTGTCCGTCGGTCGGTCTCTCTCTCGGTCTGTGTCTCTCTCTCTCTGTCCGTCGGTCGGTCTCTCTCTCGGTCTGTGTCTCTCTCTCTCTGTCCGTCGGTCGGTCTCTCTCTCGGTCTGTGTCTCTCTCTCTCTGTCCGTCGGTCGGTCTCTCTCTCGGTCTGTGTCTCTCTCTCTCTCTGTCCGTCGGTCGGTCTCTCTCTCGGTCCGTGTCTCTCTCTCTCTCTGTCGGTCTCTCTGTCTTGTCTGTCCCTCTCTCAGTCCATCAGTCACTCTCCCTCCTCTCTCATACTCACCGTTCCCCGATCCCCGGCGCGGCGCTGCACAGCTTTTAAAAAAACTCCGGCGGCTTTTACTATTTTTAAAAAGCCGGCCGCTCATTATTCAATCTCGTATTCCCTGCTTTCCCCACCCACCGGCGCCTATGATTGGTTGCAGTGAGACACGCCCCCACACTGAGTGACAGCTGTCTCACTGCAACCAATCACAGCCGCCGGTGGGCATGTCAATATCGAGCAGTAAAAAAAATAAATAAATAATTAAAAAAAAACGACATGCGGTTCTCCCCAATTTTGATACCAGCCAGGGTAAAGCCAAACGGCTGAAGGCTGGTATTCTCAGGATGGGGAGCTCCACGTTGTGGGGAGCCCCGCAGCCTAACAATATCAGTCAGCAGCCGCTCAGAATTGCCGCATCCATTAGATGCGACAGTCTCGGGACTGTACCCGGCTCATCCCGATTTGCCCTGGTGCGTTGGCAATCGGGGTAATAAGGAGTTAATGGCAGCAGCCCATAACTGCCACTAAGTCCAAGATTAATCATGGCAGGCGTCTCCCCGAGATACCCTCCATGATTAACCTGTAAGTTAAAGAAAATAAGCACACACAACAAAAAATCCTTTATTTGAAATAATAAACAAAAAAAACCACCCTCGTTCACCACTTTATTAACCCCCGAAAACCCCTCCAGGTCCGGCGTAATCCACGGAGGTCCTGCGTCGCTCTCAGCTCTGCTACATGAAGGTGACAGGCTGCAGTAGAACACCGCCGCTCCTGTCAGCTCCACGCAGCAACTGAGGTGAGTAGCGCTATCAGCGATGATGTCACTCAGGTTACTCGCGGCCACCGCTGGATCCTCCAGCTGTGACAGCAAGTCGCCCGAGTGACAGCGATGAAGTCACAGGTGAGTTGCGGTCTCGGGTGGAGGATCCAGCTAGCCGAGGGTAACCTGAGTGACGACAGCGCTAATCGCGCTGCTCACTTCAGTCACTCAGGGGATTAGCGGTCACCGGTGAGTCCTGCACGGGTGACCGCTAATCAGTACACGACACAGACAGAGCCGCAGTATGACAATGAAGTCGGGTGAAGTTCATCCGAGTTCATTCTCATTGCGCGTCGCTGTCTGTCTGCTGTCAGCGGGTATGTATCAATGACATTGTGCATCACACACAGAACATTTCACACGGACAACACACGGACATTACACTTACGTATCTCACGCACACACGGACATTCCACATGCACACACGGCTAGCATACACAATCACACGGATGTCACATGTACCAGAAAAACGGACAAAAAAAGATCGAACACGGACCCGAAATACGGCACGTAATGCACGCACGTGTTTTTCACGGACGTGTGAAGGGGGCCTTACACTGAGAGACAGCACCTCTGCAAAACATAGATGAAACAGGATCCAACATTGACAGTAGGTGATATCACAGCTGACCTCCTCCTCCTCCTGTACAATGCCTGATAACACCACTAAATACAGTAAATAACACTGGATCCACCATTCACAATAGATGATGTCACAGCTCACCTCCTCCCCCTTCTGTACAATGACTGATAACACCTCTATATACAGTAGATAACACAGGATCCACCAGTCACAATAGGTGATGTCACAGCTCACCTCCTCCCCCTTCTGTACAATGACTAATAACACCTCTATATACAGTAGATAACACAGGATCCACCAGTCACAATAGGTGATGTCACAGCTCACCTCCTCCCCCTTCTGTACAATGACTGATAACATCTCTATTTACAGTAGATAACACAGGATCCACCAGTCACAATAGGTGATGTCACAGGTGCTTTAGTGGTCGGTGCATTACGGTCAGAGATCGGACTGATGTGCACGAATGGTTGGATGAGCCATACCTGTGTGTTTAGCGTCTGTATGGCAGAAGATGTGTTTTCAGTAGGTTTAGTATTACAGACACAGGATTCGCACACATGGCCGCTCGACACCTTGTCATCTATGTAATATGCACCTTATACACCTTGTGATGCCAGAACTGGTTGACGTTGAGCCGCAGCCTTTAGGGCTTTTAAGTCTATGAGCACAACAGCACAGAAAGAAATCCCTATAATAGTCTGTTCCATAATTCTGCATCCATCCCACGTACAGGGGTCAATGTATAGAATTGCGTTATTGCATGCACCCACAACATGGGGGGCACAACAGCCATGTGACTTAGCCGTTATTCTCAGGCTTTGTATCTGTAGAACTAGAAGTCCAAGCATGCAGAAATGTCTGGAAACTGTCCCGGTCTGCAGGTTGCGTGTCTGGAGGAGATGGAATATATTTGCATCCCCTGAATCTGGCGGCTCCTCGCTGTCCTGTGGTGTCGGCTCATATCAATAAGAGATGATTAATGGACAATTAGTATCAGCCGCCTGGATTTCCCGCTTTGATGAAATGATTTCGGAAAGACACTGATATACCGCCGACAAGGCCAAGATTTTTTAAGCTGAAATATTGCAAAATTGTTGTTCCAGTGGGGGCTGTTGTTTGTACAACCTCATCGGATGGCGCCATGGAAAGATTTATTAAGGTGACGGAAGGTGCGGACGCCGGGACATGAGGGCTCCGCACTCCTTCACCGGAGACAGACGGTGCTTGTAGACGGCTTTGGGTGGGGCGACACTTACTGTACTCCTCAGGGTAGTGTCCATCACCCCACAGCTGGTCGCCATCTTGGATGTTTTAGACACAGGACACTGGAGAACTCTTGGCAAAATAACTGTAAACGGTTAATTAATTCTTCCACCTTCACGACAAACACAGCCACACGTATCCGGTTCTGCTGCCGCTGTTTCCAGGGGTACTCCGTCTAACCTATCAAGCTGCTTGGGACCTGGTCTTCGAGCTGTTGGGCCTAAGCCTCCTCTTCCCCCCCCTGTTCTTCTCTCCTCGGCCACCCATGGTTCACTCATTGCCTCAACCTGCTTCTAGTCCTTCGACTTCCCTAGGCCTGTCCTAAAGAACTCTCTCTCGGGCACGTCCATATAGTCCTTGCACTATTCGAAGTCTGTCCTGAGGTGAGCCGTAGGCTCGGAACACTTGGAGGATACCTCTGAGTATATTTTTCTGATAAAATATACAGCCATCCTACGGACCCTGATTTCTTATGATTCAGTGACCGGGGAGGATCAAAAAATGCAGAAACCCAAAAAGGAACCAGAGTGGCTGGAGCCTTAACGGACTGCAGACCTAATGCAGACACACAAGTAGAAGTAGCCGTGGGACGTGCCTACGATTACCTGGTCGTCTCGACACAGCCGGAGAACTAAATATTTTTACAGATAGAAATATAAAAAAAGCTAATCTGCCTTGCAGCAATCCCGAAAGATATAGATAGCTCTCCACATGTAAAGACTACGGTGATATAGGAAAACACAATACAAAGCTAGAAAACAGATTCAGCAAAGATGAGGCCCAAACTATCTTTATAGGAAAGGATAGAAAAGAGCACTGTCTGCAGCTGTAAAAACCCTAAAAAATCTCAGCACGCCTGACATGGAAAACCCTGAGACCACACGGCCTCTCCCCCACTATATCAGTACTCTGATGTTACTGGGATCCAAAAACACTAATATAGATAGGGACTGAATATAATACTGAATATATAATAATATATGGACTGAATTTAATACCAAGCATGACAAAACACAATACATTGCAGAATAATGGAGCTAAATATACAGACACTCCCAGCAGGGAATGATCCAATTCCACCAGGAACTCCACACAGGCAAAATAGGAATCAAGCAATAGTATCAAAACAGAAAGAACAACAAGAAAGTGGAAACTACAAGGAGAGGTACAAAGACCAACTTATCTTGAGAGAAGTTCTGGTAGAGAGCAGGGCTGGTTTCAGATGTTTTTAATACACAGGATATCCATTGAGCACCGGCAAGTAACAAGAGAAAACTACTCAGTTATATAGTCCCAGTCTGAAAGGCCTGATTGCCAGTCCTCTACAGGTGTGTGGCTCTCATTCCATAAGTCAACTGCACCGCCAGCACTGACCACAAGAGGGAGCCCCGAACTGGAAAATGTATTCACAACACTGATCATAGTCAAAGACATTCTTCCTGTGCCTTTTATGTCCATATGTGACAGATTTATTTCTTTAAAAAGTTAATTTTTAGTTCTAAATTCCAGGTAGAGATGTGAAATGTTGACACTAATTATGGCTGAGATTGAGCATGCGCATCTTCCCGCCATGCAGATAGTTTTCCATTCTCAAGATTGCTGGGGGTCCCAAGCAGTCTGACCCCCATCAATAAGTTTTGCTCTTTGCTATGGAACCGGAATAACTTACTTACAATCCCTTTTAAATTGGTTGTCCACTACTTTTAGATTGATGGCCTATCCTTAGGACAGGTCATCAATGTCTGATGAGCCGGGAACCCACATTCGCACCCCCGCTGATCAGCTGTTTTCGGTGCCAGTGGCGGTAGCAGGCAGCTGGAAATGTTCAGTTCCGGAGCTGCTCCCTCTTCTGATAGCGGCCGCTGCCCGTTACTGCACATCCACCTCCTATTGATTTCAATGACAGAAGGAGCTCATTAGCAAAATTCGACATGTGGCCCCGTACTATAACTGGCTGATAACATCAGTGCAGTCCTATCTTATAACTTCCCATCACGCTTTTCCCATTCCTGAATGTGATGACCACCACACAACACAAGTTGAATGGTGATAAATCTAACGATACCAAGGCTCGACCTTCTCATTGGCCATATAGCAGACATAGGGTATGTGCGCACGCTGCATTCTGTCAAGTGCAGAAAAAAACACACCCTCTGGATGACTGGACAACTGTAAACACTGCGTTTGTCAAAAAAAAATGCATCCAAAATGCATGTATTTTGGATGCCTTTTGCATGCGTTTTGCATGCGTTTTGCATGCATTTTTGACAGTGCGGTCCCCCGGCAATTCAACTCTGCTACATGCCCGCTGACAGCAGACACAGACAGAATCGCGCGATGAGAATGAACTCGGATGAACTTCACCCGACTTCAATGTCATCCCGTGTGTCGCGTCCTGATTAGCGGTCACCGGTGACCACAAATCCCCTGAGTGACTGAAGTGAGCAGCGCGTTCAGTGGTGCCGTCACTCAGAAGTCCTCCACCTGAGCGCGGTAGCCGTGGGTAACCTGAGTGACGCCATCGCTGATAGCACAGCTCACTTCAGTCACTCGGGCGACTTGCTGTCACAGTTGGAGAATCCAGCGGTGGCCGCGGGTAACCTGAGTGACGTCATTGCTGATCACGTGGCTAACTTCAGTTGCTGCGTGGAGCTGACAGAGAGCGGTCTGGTCTGTGGCCACTCCTGTCAGCTTTACGTAGCAGAGCTGAAAGCATCGTGGGACCTCGTGTGGATTACGTCGGACCTGGAGGGGTGTTTGGGGATTAATAATGCGGTGAAAGAGGGTGGGTTTTTTTGTATTTTATTCCAAATAAAGGATTTTTTCGTGTGTATGTGTTTATTTTCTTTAACTTACAGGTTAATCATAAAAGGTATCTCGGGGAGACGCCTGACATGATTAACCTAGGACTTAGTAGCAGCTATGGGTTGCCATTAACTCCTTATTACCCCGATTTCCACCGCAGCAGGGCAATTCGTGATGAGTCGCGTAGAGTCCCGGGACTGTCGCATCTAATGGATGCGGCAATTCCGGGTGGCTGCTGGCTGATATTGTTAGGCTGGGGGGCTCCCCATAACATGGGGCTCCCCTTCCTGAGAATACCAGCCTTCAGCCGTATGGCTTTACCTTGGCTGGTATCAAAATTGGGGGGAACCACACGCCGTTTTTTTTATTATTTATTTATTTATTTTACTCCACGATATAGACCTGCCCACCGCTGCTGTGATCGGTTGCAGTGAGACAGCTGTCACTCAGCGTGGGGGCGTCTGACTGCAACCAATCATAAGCGCCGGTGGGCGGGGAAAGCAGTGAATACGAGATGGAATAATAAGCGGCCAGCATTTTCAAAAGAGGAAAAGCTGCTGGAGCTTTGTGACAGCCGTGCAGCGCCGCGCCGGGGATCGGTGAGTATGAGAGAGGAGGCGAGACCAACTGACGGACAGAGAGAGGGACAGACAGAGAGAGAGACAGACAGCGTGACCAACTGATAGGGAAAGAGACCGACATCGACAGACAGAGATTGATCGACATCGACAGAGAGAGACTGAAAGACCTGCATTTTGTTTGACAGTAAAGCATGCGGAACGCAACAAAAATGCAGTCCAAGTGCATTTTGGTTGCGTTTTGACCCACATCATTGATTTCAATAGGTGGAGTACGCAGCTACAACGCACAAAGGAAGTGACATGCTGCTTTTTTTTCCGCGGCGATTTTTGACATCCAAAATGCTGCGTTTAAAAAAGCAGCGTGCGCATTGAATTTTCGGACTTCTCATAGACTTTGCTGGGGAAGCAGGATGCATGCAGTTTGGCACTGAAACGCTGCAGTTCAAAACGCAGCGTTAACGCGGGGAAAAAACGCAACGTGCGCACATAGCCATAGTCTTCCTTTCATGCTCCCTCTCTAAAGGGTGCTTTACACGCTGCAACATCGCTAGCGATTGCTAGCGATGTCGTGCGCGATAGCACCCGCACCCGTCGTTCGTGCGACATTTGGTGCTCGCTGCCGTAGTGAACATTATCGCTACGGCAGCGTCACACGCACATACCTTTACAGCGACGTCACTGTGACCGCCAAACAATCCCTCCTTCAAGGGGGCGGTTTGTTCGGCGTCACTGCAACGTCACTAAGCGGCCGCCCAATAGAAGCGGAGGGGCGGAGATGAGTGGAACGTAACATCCCGCGCACCTCCTTCCTTCCTCATTGCTGGTGGACGCAGGTAAGGAGATGTTCGTCGTTCCTGTGGCGTCACACGTAGTGAAGTGTGACGCCGCAGGAACGGCGAACAACCAGCGGCATGCACCACTAACAATATGAAAAGGAGCGACGTGTCAACGATTTTTGACATTTTTGCGATCGTTGATCGGCGCTCCTTGGTGTCACACACTGCGATGTCGCTAACGGCGCCGGATGTGTGGCACTAACGACGTGACCCCAACGATATATCGTTAGCAATGTCGCAGCGTGTAAAGCACCCTTTAGCCTACAAGTCTGCAGACTAGTGAATCCTCATATTGTGCACACTGTATGCTGTAAGGATTCTCTGGTTCTGGCGCCAGGAGAGACGATCTTCTGACCATAAGAATGCGATATGCATATATGCAGTCACATGCCAACTAGAGGAGTGCAGCCTTGCTCAATGCAAGTGTATTGAGTGAGGCCAGAAACATTTAGTTGGAATGTGGTTGGAAGTATTCCAAGCACATATGTGCAGTCACATGCCCGCTTCTGGCGCCAGTGGGAATCCTGGGACCGGAGAATCCTCACAGCGCACGGTATGCGAGATGTAAAGATTTACAAAGATTGACTGCAGACTTGTAGCCTAAGTCGGGCTCTACACGTTGTGACATCGGTAACGATATATCGTCAGGGTCACGTCGTTAGTGACGCACATCCGGCGCCGTTGCCGACATCGCAGCGCGTAAAACCCTAGGAGCGATGATCACCGATCGCAAAAACGTCAAAAATCGTTGATCGGTGACATGTCGCTCCTTTTCATAATGTCGCTCCTGCTGCTGGTACGATGTTGTTCGTCGCTCCTGCAGCAGCACACATCGCTGTGTGTGACACCACAGGAACGACGAACTTCTCCTTACCTGTGTCCACCGGCAATGCGGAAGGGAGAAGGTGGGCGGGATGTTATGTCCCGCTCATCTCCGCTCCTCCGCTTCTATTGGCCAGCCGCATAGTGACGTCGCGGTGACGCCGAACGCACCCCCCCCCCCTTGAAGGAGATATTGTTCAGCGGTCACAGCGACCTCGCCGACCAAGTATGTGCGTGTGACGCTGCCGTAGCGATAATGTTCGCTACGGCAGCAATCACTACATATCGCATGTGCGGCGGGGGTGGGTGCTATCACGCTCGACATCGCTAGCCCGCCTAAGTGTCACAGTCATCCCCGTTTTTGGAAACAAGTGACAGCTTTTGGATTGGAGCCTCTTATCTCCATCTGGCTCTGTACATTTAAATGTGGCTTCATTCCTCTTAGTACTGAAATGGTTAATGTCAGTTTTGCTGCTAGCAGCTTTTGCAGCAGTTCCTAGCTAAGTATTTCAGCTGCAGCTGCTTTGTAGGTGCTGCAGCTGCTGCCCCTTCAGGTTAAATAGAGGTGTTTCCCAGCAATCCTTGCTGAAGATACAAATCCATTTGTATACTGTCTCCCTTGGTGGTAGGAGCTTCGAAGAAGTCTTCCAGAAGTCAGACTTTATTCTTTTTTGTTGTTTTTTCCCTGTTTGCCTTACCTTTCCTTGTGTTATATTAGTGCAGCGGTGGTGCTAGCGTCTCCCACCTGCCAACCCACTAGCCAGGGAAACTACAGGGTCTTTTCTCAGGGTCTTAGATTCCTGCTCAGTGACAGTAAATGAATGTTAAGTGCATGGTGGGTGCGTCATTGTATTTGGGAGTACCAGTACATGTAAATGTAGTTCGGCCTTGCCGTTCAGATTCCCGACCATTGCAAGAAAAGGGGACGAGCGTGACTGCCACTCCAATCAAAGGCGGGGACACAATGAGTCCACATCCTGGACATCAGTAGGGGTCTCAGTGGTCAGTCTAGTAGTTATCAAAACTTGTAGTAACTGGAATACCCCTTTGAAATATTTGGAATTGAAAAAAAATCTAAGCACATGTTGTGTCCATGGGATGTGTCTGTTATTGCAGATCAGCTCCATTGAAGTGAATGGGGATGGCCTGCAGTACCACATGCAGCCTGTGGACAGGGGTGGTGCTAAATATGCAGTGATC
Organism: Anomaloglossus baeobatrachus; assembly: GCF_048569485.1. Classification (NCBI taxonomy): domain Eukaryota; kingdom Metazoa; phylum Chordata; class Amphibia; order Anura; family Aromobatidae; genus Anomaloglossus; species Anomaloglossus baeobatrachus. The sequence continues at coordinate 32,295,410 of NC_134361.1, forward strand.
AATGTCTAATTCTCTACCTTTTACATTTAAAGGTAAACTTTGTGGAATTTATGTATATATTGATTGCTTGTTGTACCTGAGCCCTAAGCTGTAACCTTGTGCGTATCCTTATCTTCCATCATTAAAAGGTACATTTCTGAGTTATCAAGAATTTGTCAATGTCGATGTATTGTGCATAAGGTTCTCATTGTTTGAGATGGAAATTTTTTGTGTGTATAGTTTTTGTCCTCGAAGTCTCACCATTCTTTACTCATATAATTGTTTTCTGGATATTCATATACAGCAGGTGAAATAAGTATTGAACACATCACCAATTTTCTAAGTAACTATATTTTCTAAAGCTGCTATTGATATGAAATTCTCACTAGATGTCGGTAACAACCTATCAAATCCACACAGGGAAAGAAATCAAATCTAGTGATGTGTAATAATGAGAAATGAATAAGTATTGAACACATAATAAAAGAGAGGTACAAAAAGCCATGAAAAGTCATTAAACTAGCTCATATCTTGATGGCCTATAAAAAGGTGTCTCATTACCAAGGTGCCACACAAGAAAATTCTCATGATGGGTAAAACCAGTGAGCTGTCTCCAGACCTTCACAACCTTATTGTTGCAGAACCAACTGGTGGCATCAGTTAGGGGGGTGTTACACGCTACGATATATCGGGTGATATGTCGTCGGGGTCATGGATTCTGTCACGCACATCCGGCATCGTTTGACATATCGTGGTGTGTGACAGCTACGAGCGACTGTTAACGAGCAAAAATACTCACCTTATCGTTGCTCGCTGACACGTCACTCATTTTCATAATGTCATTCCTCCTTCTGTGCGCCGGTTGTTCATCGTTCCCGAGGCAGCACACATCGCTCCGTGTGACACTTCGGGAACGACGAACACAGCTTACCTGCGACCACCGGCAATACAGAAGGAAGGAGGTGGGCGGGGTGTTTATGTCCCGCTCATCTCCCCCCCTCTGCTTCTATTGGCCGGCCGCTGTGTGACGTCGCTGTGACGCCGAACGTCCCTCCCCCTTCAGGAAGAGGATGTTCGCCGCCCACAGCGAGGTCGTTCGGGAGGTAAGTACGTGTGACGGGGGGGTACCGATTTTGAGCGACACGGGCAACAAATTGCCCGTGCCGCACAAACGATGGGGGCGGGTGCGATCGCACGATATATTGTCCCGTGTGACGCCGCCTTTACAGATGAATGTCTAAACTGCTGAAGGGTCGGTGAGCACTGTTGGGGCTATGATCCGGAAGTGGAAAGAACATCTCTTCAGCACAAACCGATCACGACCAGGTGCTCCCGGAAAGATTTCAGACAGAGGAGTGAAATTAATTATTATAAGAGTTGTCCAAGAGCCAAGGACCAACTGTGGAGAGCTACAGAAAGAGATGGAATCAGCAGGTACAATTGTTTCAAAGTAAACCCAGAGTAATGCACTCCCCCTCCATGGCCTGTCTGTACAATGTACTAGGAGAATATAGTCGAGTCAAATGAGACCATTATTAAAATCTTTGTGTGCCATAATACACACCATGTTTGGAGGCCAAAAAGTCAGCACTACACATTACACCAAAAACACCAACAACAGTGAATTGTGGAGGTGGGAACATCATGGTGTGGGGCTGTTGTTCAGCAGACGGCACTGGCAAATGTCATATAATTGAAGAATGGATAAATGGACAAATGTTCAGAGACAGTCTTGATAAACATCTGCTGCCATCTACCAGGATGATGAAAATGAAACGAGGGGGGACATTTCAGCAAGACCATGACCCCAAACACACGGCCAAGGAAACTAATCTGCTAGAATGGCCGAGCCGATAACCACAGCTGAATCCAACAGAAAATGTATGGGAGGAACTAAGTTCAGAGTTCATAGAAGGAGCCGGGACCTGCAGGATGTGAGGAGTGTATGTGCGGATGAATGGGCCAAAAACTCACCTGAGCAATGCAGGAGACTAGTGTCTCCATACAGGAGGCGTCTGGAAGCTTCATCACTAACAAAGGCTTTTGTATGAAGTATTAAATACATTTCAGTGATGTGTTCAATACTTTTTTCCCTGTCTCATGTCTCATTATTACAGAACACTAAATTTATGGACATCTATGGTTTGATTTTTTTCTTTTACTGTGTTGATTGGATGAGTTGTTACCAACATCTGATGAGAAATTGAGTAATTTGTCAATACCACGTTTAAAAGCATAGTTATATATTTTTATAGATTGGTAACGTGTTCAATACTAATTTCACCTGCTGTGTATATATATATATATATATATGTATGTATGTATATGTGTATGTATATATATATATATATATATGTATATATATATATGTATATATGTGTATATATATGTATACAAAATTAGTATCATGTGGCATGATGTGTAGCATTTGATGATCTTTTGGTGTACTTCACTTTGTAAGGCAGGTCCTATTTAAGTGATTTCTTGATCAGTAACAGGTGTCTCAGTAATCATGCTTTGGTGTGGCTGTGGAAGTTGAACTCTGCTTCCCAAAGATGTGGTAAACCACAGTTGATGAGTTTTTTGTTTTTAGGAAAGGGGGGGCAATAACTTTTTCACACAGGCCTCTGTAGGTTTAGATTTCTGTTTCCTTTAATAATAAAGACCTCCTTTATAAACTGCATTTTGTGTTTACTTTTATTATCTTTGTCATCTTGAAGTGAGCAAACACTTTTTCACACCGCTGAATATAACTAGTCTACAGCAACCGATCACAAATCACATATAACATTACGTTTTATAAAAAGTATAGACAGCGAAACACTGTATCAAGCCCATTCAATCTCACTGATGAGTATACATCTAAAAGGATTCAATTAACCCTCTGATTAGAAAATGTCACACAGAGTTTTGCACAAACTTCGTCAACTGTCATGGCGGCATTGGACTCTGTTTAGATTACAGATTCTGACACTCCGCCCAATGGTCTCTCAGGCAGACTCGGGTGACGACCTGGTGTATCCTGATTCATAGGCAGGCTAGCAAGGGTTAATCTGTGTTGGTCTGTTAGGTCTCCCCACAACATGTGATTAAAGGAGCTATCACATCTGCTCTCCTCCCATTTATGCAGGTAGAATCCTAGTACCCATGCCAGCTATTGTTCTTAATATTTGTTTGTACAATATATATATATATGTATGTATATGTATGTATGTTTATGTATATATATATATATATATATATATATATATATATATATATATATATATATATATATATATATAGTGCCTTTTTTTATTATTATTATTATTATTATTATTATTATTATCATCACCATCATTATGATTGCTATTATTACATCACTTTCCCTATTGGTTGTATTTATGCCTTCTGTACACAGTGTATTGTGTATTTTATTAGTATCCTGTGTATGTATTATTTTTATTATATTAGCTGTAATTCTGCTTTCTGTATGTAATGTCTCCTTATTATGCATTTATGTTTCTTTCTGTATTTTTTATTATTATTATTATTATTATTATTATTATTATTATTATTATTACATTCTTTATTAGCTGTAGTTCTGTGTGCAGTGTCTTTTTATAATGTATTTCCTTTTATTTCTGCTATGTATCCCCATGGTACTCTGTATCTTGTCATCTGTATTAAGCATTTTATGTTTCCTAATGTATATTTTTTTTTATTATTATTATTACTATTATTATTATTATTATTTCCTCCCTTATTAGCTGTAGTTCTGTATGCAGTGTGTGTATTATGTATTTTATGTTTCTTATGTATTCATGATTACATCTCCGTAGTTGTGTATGTAGTATCTCTGTGTTATGTATTTTGTCTATCTTTCTGCCTCTGTCCTCTCCACCTCCCCCCATGTAGTGGCAGGCAGGACTATCTCCTCTGCTCCTGACTAGCTGCAGGCTGGCTCTGCCCTGCTGTGGGCAGACATTGCCGGGTGGCTCTCCTCCTCAGTGTCTCTGCTGTGCCCCTGTTCAGTGATTCTCTTCCTCAGTGTCTCTGCTGTGCCCCTGTTCTGTGTCTCTCCTCCTCAGTGTCTCTGCTGTGCCCCTGTTCTGTGTCTCTCCTCCTCAGTGTCTCTGCTGTGCCCCTGTTCTGTGTCTCTCCTCCTCAGTGTCTCTGCTGTGCCCCTGTTCTGTGGCTCTCCTCCTCAGTGTCTCTGCTGTGCCCCTGTTCTGTGGCTCTCCTCCTCAGTGTCTCTGCTGTGCCCCTGTTCTGTGGCTCTCCTCCTCAGTGTCTCTGCTGTGCCCCTGTTCTGTGGCTCTCCTCCTCAGTGTCTCTGCTGTGCCCCTGTTCTGTGGCTCTCCTCCTCAGTGACTCTGCTGTGCCCCTGTTCTGTGGCTCTCCTCAGTGTCTCTGCTGTGCCCCTGTTCTGTGTCTCTCCTCCTCAGTGACTCTGCTGTGCCCCTGTTCTGTGTCTCTCCTCCTCAGTGTCTCTGCTGTGCCCCTGTTCTGTGTCTCTCCTCCTCAGTGACTCTGCTGTGCCCCTGTTCTGTGGCTCTCCTCCTCAGTGTCTCTGCTGTGCCCCTGTTCTGTGTCTCTCCTCCTCAGTGTCTCTACTGTGCCCCTGTTCTGTGGCTCTCTTCCTCAGTGTCTCTGCTGTGCCACTGTTCTGTGTCTCTCCTCCTCAGTGTCTCTGCTGTGCCCCTGTTCTGTGTCTCTCCTCCTCAGTGTCTCTGCTGTGCCCCTGTTCAGTGACTCTCCTCCTCAGTGACTTTGCTGTGCCCCTGTTCTGTGTCTCTCCTCCTCAGTGTCTCTGCTGTGCCCCTGTTCTGTGGCTCTCTTCCTCAGTGACTCTGCTGTGCCCCTGTTCTGTGTCTCTCCTCCTCAGTGTCTCTGCTGTGCCCCTGTTCTGTGGCTCTCCTCCTCAGTGTCTCTGCTGTGCCCCTGTTCTGTGTCTCTCCTCCTCAGTGTCTCTGCTGTGCCCCTGTTCTGTGGCTTTCCTCCTCAGTGTCTCTGCTGTGCCCCTGTTCTGTGGCTCTCCTCCTCAGTGACTCTGCTGTGCCCCTGTTCTGTGGCTCTCCTCCTCAGTGTCTCTGCTGTGCCCCTGTTCTGTGGCTCTCCTCCTCAGTGTCTCTGCTGTGCCCATGCTCTGTGGCTCTCCTCCTCAGTGTCTCTGCTGTGCCCCTGTTCTGTGGCTCTCCTCCTCAGTGTCTCTGCTGTGCCCCTGTTCTGTGTCTCTCCTCCTCAGTGTCTCTGCTGTGCCCCTGTTCTGTGTCTCTCCTCCTCAGTGTCTCTGCTGTGCCCCTGTTCTGTGGCTCTCCTCCTCAGTGTCTCTGCTGTGCCCCTGTTCTGTGGCTCTCCTCCTCAGTGTCTCTGCTGTGCCCCTGTTCTGTGGCTCTCCTCCTCAGTGACTCTGCTGTGCCCCTGTTCTGTGGCTCTCCTCAGTGTCTCTGCTGTGCCCCTGTTCTGTGTCTCTCCTCCTCAGTGACTCTGCTGTGCCCCTGTTCTGTGTCTCTCCTCCTCAGTGTCTCTGCTGTGCCCCTGTTCTGTGACTCTCCTCCTCAGTGTCTCTGCTGTGCCCCTGTTCTGTGTCTCTCCTCCTCAGTGTCTCTGCTGTGCCCTGTTCTGTGGCTCTCCTCCTCAGTGTCTCTCCTGTGCCCCTGTTCTGTGTCTCTCCTCCTCAGTGACTCTGCTGTGCCCCTGTTCTGTGGCTCTCCTCCTCAGTGTCTCTGCTGTGCCCCTGTTCTGTGTCTCTCCTCCTCAGTGTCTCTGCTGTGCCCCTGTTCTGTGGCTCTCCTCCTCAGTGTCTCTGCTGTGCCCCTGTTCTGTGTCTCTCCTCCTCAGTGTCTCTGCTGTGCCCTTGTTCTGTGTCTCTCCTCCTCAGTGACTCTGCTGTGCCCCTGTTCTGTGGCTCTCCTCCTCAGTGTCTCTGCTGTGCCCCTGTTCTGTGGCTCTCCTCCTCAGTGTCTCTGCTGTGCCCATGCTCTGTGGCTCTCCTCCTCAGTGTCTCTGCTGTGCCCCTGTTCTGTGGCTCTCCTCCTCAGTGTCTCTGCTGTGCCCCTGTTCTGTGTCTCTCCTCCTCAGTGTCTCTGCTGTGCCCCTGTTCTGTGGCTCTCCTCCTCAGTGTCTCTGCTGTGCCCCTGTTCTGTGGCTCTCCTCCTCAGTGACTCTGCTGTGCCCCTGTTCTGTGGCTCTCCTCAGTGTCTCTGCTGTGCCCCTGTTCTGTGTCTCTCCTCCTCAGTGTCTCTGCTGTGCCCCTGTTCTGTGTCTCTCCTCCTCAGTGTCTCTGCTGTGCCCCTGTTCTGTGTCTCTCCTCCTCAGTGACTCTGCTGTGCCCCTGTTCTGTGGCTCTCCTCCTCAGTGTCTCTGCTGTGCCCCTGTTCTGTGGCTCTCCTCCTCAGTGTCTCTGCTGTGCCCATGCTCTGTGGCTCTCCTCCTCAGTGTCTCTGCTGTGCCCCTGTTCTGTGGCTCTCCTCCTCAGTGTCTCTGCTGTGCCCCTGTTCTGTGTCTCTCCTCCTCAGTGTCTCTGCTGTGCCCCTGTTCTGTGTCTCTCCTCCTCAGTGTCTCTGCTGTGCCCCTGTTCTGTGTCTCTCCTCCTCAGTGTCTCTGCTGTGCCCCTGTTCTGTGGCTCTCCTTCTCAGTGTCTCTGCTGTGCCCCTGTTCTGTGGCTCTCCTCCTCAGTGTCTCTGCTGTGCCCCTGTTCTGTGGCTCTCCTCCTCAGTGACTCTGCTGTGCCCCTGTTCTGTGGCTCTCCTCAGTGTCTCTGCTGTGCCCCTGTTCTGTGTCTCTCCTCCTCAGTGACTCTGCTGTGCCCCTGTTCTGTGTCTCTCCTCCTCAGTGTCTCTGCTGTGCCCCTGTTCTGTGTCTCTCCTCCTCAGTGACTCTGCTGTGCCCCTGTTCTGTGGCTCTCCTCCTCAGTGTCTCTGCTGTGCCCCTGTTCTGTGTCTCTCCTCCTCAGTGTCTCTGCTGTGCCCCTGTTCTGTGGCTCTCCTCCTCAGTGTCTCTGCTGTGCCCCTGTTCTGTGTCTCTCCTCCTCAGTGTCTCTGCTGTGCCCCTGTTCTGTGTCTCTCCTCCTCAGTGACTCTGCTGTGCCCCTGTTCTGTGGCTCTCCTCCTCAGTGTCTCTGCTGTGCCCCTGTTCTGTGTCTCTCCTCCTCAGTGTCTCTGCTGTGCCCATGCTCTGTGGCTCTCCTCCTCAGTGTCTCTGCTGTGCCCCTGTTCTGTGGCTCTCCTCCTCAGTGTCTCTGCTGTGCCCATGCTCTGTGGCTCTCCTCCTCAGTGTCTCTGCTGTGCCCCTGTTCTGTGGCTCTCCTCCTCAGTGTCTCTGCTGTGCCCCTGTTCTGTGGCTCTCCTCCTCAGTGTCTCTGCTGTGCCCATGCTGTGTGTCTCTCCTCCTCAGTGTCTCTGCTGTGCCCCTGTTCTGTGGCTCTCCTCCTCAGTGTCTCTGCTGTGCCCCTGTTCTGTGTCTCTCCTCCTCAGTGTCTCTGCTGTGCCCCTGTTCTGTGTCTCTCCTCCTCAGTGACTCTGCTGTGCCCCTGTTCTGTGGCTCTCCTCCTCAGTGTCTCTGCTGTGCCCCTGTTCTGTGGCTCTCCTCCTCAGTGTCTCTGCTGTGCCCCTGCTCTGTGGCTCTCCTCCTCAGTGTCTCTGCTGTGCCCCTGTTCTGTGACTCTCCTCCTCAGTGTCTCTGCTGTGCCCCTGTTCTGTGTCTCTCCTCCTCAGTGTCTCTGCTGTGCCCCTGTTCTGTGTCTCTCCTCCTCAGTGTCTCTGCTGTGCCCCTGTTCTGTGGCTCTCCTCCTCAGTGTCTCTGCTGTGCCCCTGTTCTGTGGCTCTCCTCCTCAGTGTCTCTGCTGTGCCCCTGTTCTGTGGCTCTCCTCCTCAGTGTCTCTGCTGTGCCCCTGCTCTGTGGCTCTCCTCCTCAGTGTCTCTGTTGTGCCCCTGTTCTGTGGCTCTCCTCCTCAGTGTCTCTGCTGTGCCCCTGTTCTGTGTCTCTCCTCCTCAGTGTCTCTGCTGTGACCCTGTTCTGTGTCTCTCCTCCTCAGTGTCTCTGCTGTGCCCCTGTTCTGTGTCTCTCCTCCTCAGTGTCTCTGCTGTGCCCCTGTTCTGTGGCTCTCCTCCTCAGTGTCTCTGCTGTGCCCCTGTTCTGTGTCTCTCCTCCTCAGTGTCTCTGCTGTGCCCCTGTTCTGTGGCTCTCCTCCTCAGTGTCTCTGCTGTGCCCCTGTTCTGTGTCTCTCCTCCTCAGTGTCTCTGCTGTGCCCCTGTTCTGTGTCTCTCCTCCTCAGTGTCTCTGCTGTGCCCATGCTCTGTGGCTCTTCTCCTCAGTGTCTCTGCTGTGCCCCTGTTCTGTGGCTCTCCTCCTCAGTGTCTCTGCTGTGCCCCTGTTCTGTGTCTCTCCTCCTCAGTGACTCTGCTGTGCCCCTGTTCTGTGTCTCTCCTCCTCAGTGTCTCTGCTGTGCCCCTGTTCTGTGGCTCTCCTCCTCAGTGTCTCTGCTGTGCCCCTGTTCTGTGGCTCTCCTCCTCAGTGTCTCTGCTGTGCCCCTGTTCTGTGGCTCTCCTCCTCAGTGTCTCTGCTGTGCCCCTATTCTGTGTCTCTCCTCCTCAGTGTCTCTGCTGTGCCCCTGTTCTGTGGCTCTCCTCCTCAGTGTCTCTGCTGTGCCCCTGTTCTGTGGCTCTCCTCCTCAGTGTCTCTGCTGTGCCCCTGTTCTGTGGCTCTCCTCCTCAGTGTCTCTGCTGTGCCCCTGATCTGTGTCTCTCCTCCTCAGTGTCTCTGCTGTGCCCATGCTCTGTGGCTCTCCTCCTCAGTGTCTCTGCTGTGCCCCTGTTCTGTGTCTCTCCTCCTCAGTGACTCTGCTGTGCCCCTGTTCTGTGTCTCTCCTCCTCAGTGTCTCTGCTGTGCCCCTGTTCTGTGTCTCTCCTCCTCAGTGTCTCTGCTGTGCCCCTGTTCTGTGTCTCTCCTCCTCAGTGTCTCTGCTGTGCCCCTGTTCTGTGTCTCTCCTCCTCAGTGTCTCTGCTGTGCCCCTGTTCTGTGTCTCTCCTCCTCAGTGACTCTGCTGTGCCCCTGTTCTGTGGCTCTCCTCCTCAGTGTCTCTGCTGTGCCCCTGTTCTGTGGCTCTCCTCCTCAGTGTCTCTGCTGTGCCCATGCTCTGTGGCTCTCCTCCTCAGTGTCTCTGCTGTGCCCCTGTTCTGTGGCTCTCCTCCTCAGTGTCTCTGCTGTGCCCCTGTTCTGTGTCTCTCCTCCTCAGTGTCTCTGCTGTGCCCCTGTTCTGTGTCTCTCCTCCTCAGTGTCTCTGCTGTGCCCCTGTTCTGTGTCTCTCCTCCTCAGTGTCTCTGCTGTGCCCCTGTTCTGTGGCTCTCCTTCTCAGTGTCTCTGCTGTGCCCCTGTTCTGTGGCTCTCCTCCTCAGTGTCTCTGCTGTGCCCCTGTTCTGTGGCTCTCCTCCTCAGTGACTCTGCTGTGCCCCTGTTCTGTGGCTCTCCTCAGTGTCTCTGCTGTGCCCCTGTTCTGTGTCTCTCCTCCTCAGTGACTCTGCTGTGCCCCTGTTCTGTGTCTCTCCTCCTCAGTGTCTCTGCTGTGCCCCTGTTCTGTGTCTCTCCTCCTCAGTGACTCTGCTGTGCCCCTGTTCTGTGGCTCTCCTCCTCAGTGTCTCTGCTGTGCCCCTGTTCTGTGACTCTCCTCCTCAGTGTCTCTGCTGTGCCCCTGTTCTGTGGTTCTCCTCAGTGTCTCTGCTGTGCCCCTGTTCTGTGTCTCTCCTCCTCAGTGTCTCTGCTGTGCCCCTGTTCTGTGTCTCTCCTCCTCAGTGTCTCTGCTGTGCCCCTGTTCTGTGTCTCTCCTCCTCAGTGTCTCTGCTGTGCCCCTGTTCTGTGGCTCTCCTCCTCAGTGTCTCTGCTGTGCCCCTGTTCTGTGTCTCTCCTCCTCAGTGTCTCTGCTGTGCCCCTGTTCTGTGTCTCTCCTCCTCAGTGCCTCTGCTGTGCCCCTGTAATGTGTCTCTCCTCCTCAGTGTCTCTGCTGTGCCCCTGTTCTGTGTATCTCCTCCTCAGTGTCTCTGCTGTGCCCCTGTTCTGTGTCTCTCCTCCTCAGTGACTCTGCTGTGCCCCTGTTCTGTGGCTCTCCTCCTCAGTGTCTCTGCTGTGCCCCTGTTCTGTGGCTCTCCTCCTCAGTGTCTCTGCTGTGCCCATGCTGTGTGTCTCTCCTCCTCAGTGTCTCTGCTGTGCCCCTGTTCTGTGGCTCTCCTCCTCAGTGTCTCTGCTGTGCCCCTGTTCTGTGACTCTCCTCCTCAGTGACTCTGCTGTGCCCCTGTTCTGTGGCTCTCCTTCTCAGTGTCTCTGCTGTGCCCCTGTTCTGTGTCTCTCCTCCTCAGAGTCTCTGCTGTGCCCCTGTTCTGTGTCTCTCCTCCTCAGTGTCTCTGCTGTGCCCCTGTTCTGTGTCTCTCCTCCTCAGTGACTCTGCTGTGCCCCTGTTCTGTGGCTCTCCTCCTCAGTGTCTCTGCTGTGCCCCTGTTCTGTGGCTCTCCTCCTCAGTGTCTCTGCTGTGCCCCTGCTCTGTGGCTCTCCTCCTCAGTGTCTCTGCTGTGCCCCTGTTCTGTGACTCTCCTCCTCAGTGTCTCTGCTGTGCCCCTGTTCTGTGTCTCTCCTCCTCAGTGTCTCTGCTGTGCCCCTGTTCTGTGTCTCTCCTCCTCAGTGTCTCTGCTGTGGCCCTGTTCTGTGGCTCTCCTCCTCAGTGTCTCTGCTGTGCCCCTGTTCTGTGGCTCTCCTCCTCAGTGTCTCTGCTGTGCCCCTGTTCTGTGGCTCTCCTCCTCAGTGTCTCTGCTGTGCCCCTGCTCTGTGGCTCTCCTCCTCAGTGTCTCTGTTGTGCCCCTGTTCTGTGGCTCTCCTCCTCAGTGTCTCTGCTGTGCCCCTGTTCTGTGTCTCTCCTCCTCAGTGTCTCTGCTGTGACCCTGTTCTGTGTCTCTCCTCCTCAGTGTCTCTGCTGTGCCCCTGTTCTGTGTCTCTCCTCCTCAGTGTCTCTGCTGTGCCCCTGTTCTGTGGCTCTCCTCCTCAGTGTCTCTGCTGTGCCCCTGTTCTGTGTCTCTCCTCCTCAGTGTCTCTGCTGTGCCCCTGTTCTGTGGCTCTCCTCCTCAGTGTCTCTGCTGTGCCCCTGTTCTGTGTCTCTCCTCCTCAGTGTCTCTGCTGTGCCCCTGTTCTGTGTCTCTCCTCCTCAGTGTCTCTGCTGTGCCCATGCTCTGTGGCTCTTCTCCTCAGTGTCTCTGCTGTGCCCCTGTTCTGTGGCTCTCCTCCTCAGTGTCTCTGCTGTGCCCCTGTTCTGTGTCTCTCCTCCTCAGTGACTCTGCTGTGCCCCTGTTCTGTGTCTCTCCTCCTCAGTGTCTCTGCTGTGCCCCTGTTCTGTGGCTCTCCTCCTCAGTGTCTCTGCTGTGCCCCTGTTCTGTGGCTCTCCTCCTCAGTGTCTCTGCTGTGCCCCTGTTCTGTGGCTCTCCTCCTCAGTGTCTCTGCTGTGCCCCTATTCTGTGTCTCTCCTCCTCAGTGTCTCTGCTGTGCCCCTGTTCTGTGGCTCTCCTCCTCAGTGTCTCTGCTGTGCCCCTGTTCTGTGGCTCTCCTCCTCAGTGTCTCTGCTGTGCCCCTGTTCTGTGGCTCTCCTCCTCAGTGTCTCTGCTGTGCCCCTGATCTGTGTCTCTCCTCCTCAGTGTCTCTGCTGTGCCCATGCTCTGTGGCTCTCCTCCTCAGTGTCTCTGCTGTGCCCCTGTTCTGTGTCTCTCCTCCTCAGTGACTCTGCTGTGCCCCTGTTCTGTGTCTCTCCTCCTCAGTGTCTCTGCTGTGCCCCTGTTCTGTGTCTCTCCTCCTCAGTGTCTCTGCTGTGCCCCTGTTCTGTGTCTCTCCTCCTCAGTGACTCTGCTGTGCCCCTGTTCTGTGTCTCTCCTCCTCAGTGACTCTGCTGTGCCCCTGTTCTGTGTCTCTCCTCCTCAGTGTCTCTGCTGTGCCCCTGTTCTGTGGCTCTCCTCCTCAGTGTCTCTGCTGTGCCCCTGTTCTGTGGCTCTCCTCCTCAGTGTCTCTGCTGTGCCCCTGTTCTGTGGCTCTCCTCCTCAGTGTCTCTGCTGTGCCCCTGCTTTGTGGCTCTCCTCCTCAGTGTCTCTGCTGTGCCCCTGTTCTGTGGCTCTCCTCCTCAGTGTCTCTGCTGTGCCCCTGTTCTGTGGCTCTCCTCCTCAGTGTCTCTGCTGTGCCCCTGTTCTGTGGCTCTCCTCCTCAGTGTCTCTGCTGTGCCCCTGTTCTGTGACTCTCCTCCTCAGTGTCTCTGCTGTGCCCCTGTTCTGTGTCTCTCCTCAGTGTCTCTGCTGTGCCCCTGTTCTGTGTCTCTCCTCCTCAGTGTCTCTGCTGTGCACCTGTTCTGTGTCTCTCCTCCTCAGTGACTCTGCTGTGCCCCTGTTCTGTGGCTCTCCTCCTCAGTGTCTCTGCTGTGCCCCTGTTCTGTGACTCTCCTCCTCAGTGTCTCTGCTGTGCCCCTGTTCAGTGACTCTCCTCCTCAGTGTCTCTGCTGTGCCCCTGTTCTGTGGCTCTCCTCCTCAGTGACTCTGCTGTGCCCCTGTTCTGTGGCTCTCCTCCTCAGTGTCTCTGCTGTGCCCCTGTTCTGTGACTCTCCTCCTCAGTGTCTCTGCTGTGCCCCTGTTCAGTGACTCTCCTCCTCAGTGTCTCTGCTGTGCCCCTGTTCAGTGACTCTCCTCCTCAGTGTCTCTGCTGTGCCCCTGTTCAGTGACTCTCCTCCTCAGTGTCTCTGCTGTGCCCCTGTTCTGTGTCTCTCCTCCTCAGTGTCTCTGCTGTGCCCCTGTTCTGTGTCTCTCCTCCTCAGTGACTCTGCTGTGCCCCTGTTCTGTGGCTCTCCTCCTCAGTGTCTCTGCTGTGCCCCTGTTCTGTGTCTCTCCTCCTCAGTGTCTCTGCTGTGCCCCTGTTCAGTGACTCTCCTCCTCAGTGTCTCTGCTGTGCCCCTGTTCTGTGTCTCTCCTCCTCAGTGTCTCTGCTGTGCCCCTGTTCTGTGTCTCTCCTCCTCAGTGACTCTGCTGTGCCCCTGTTCTGTGTCTCTCCTCCTCAGTGACTCTGCTGTGCCCCTGTTCTGTGTCTCTCCTCCTCAGTGTCTCTGCTGTGCCCCTGTTCTGTGACTCTCCTCCTCAGTGACTCTGCTGTGCCCCTGTTCTGTGTCTCTCCTCCTCAGTGTCTCTGCTGTGCCCCTGTTCTGTGGCTCTCCTCCTCAGTGTCTCTGCTGTGCCCCTGTTCTGCGGCTCTCCTCCTCAGTGTCTCTGCTGTGCCCCTGTTCTGTGGCTCTCCTCAGTGACTCTGCTGTGCCCCTGTTCTGTGTCTCTCCTCCTCAGTGTCTTTGCTGTGCCCCTGTTCTGTGTCTCTCCTCCTCAGTGACTCTGCTGTGCCCCTGTTCTGTGTCTCTCCTCCTCAGTGTCTCTGCTGTGCCCCTGTTCTGTGTCTCTCCTCCTCAGTGTCTCTGCTGTGCCCCTGTTCTGTGGTTCTCCTCAGTGTCTCTGCTGTGCCCCTGTTCTGTGTCTCTCCTCCTCAGTGTCTCTGCTGTGCCCCTGTTCTGTGGCTCTCCTTTTCAGTGTATCTGCTGTGCCCCTGTTCTCTGTCTCTCCTCCTCAGTGTCTCTGATGTGCCCCTGTTCTGTGTCTCTCCTCCTCAGTGTCTCTGCTGTGCCCCTGTTCTGTGTCTCTCCTCCTCATTGTCTCTGCTGTGCCCCTGTTCTGTGTCTCTCCTCCTCAGTGACTCTGCTGTGCCCCTGTTCTGTGTCTCTCCTCCTCAGTGACTCTGCTGTGCCCCTGTTCTGTGGTTCTCCTCAGTGTCTCTGCTGTGCCCGTGTTCTGTGGCTCTCCTCCTCAGTGACTCTGCTGTGCCCCTGTTCTGTGGCTCTCCTCCTCAGTGACTCTGCTGTGCCCCTGTTCTGTGGCTCTCCTCCTCAGTGTCTCTGCTGTGCCCCTGTTCTGTGGCTCTCCTCCTCAGTGACTCTGCTGTGCCCCTGTTCGGTGGCTCTCCTCCTCAGTGTCTCTGCGTTGCCCCTGTTCTGTGGCTCTCCTCCTCAGTGTCTCTGCTGTGCCCCTGTTCTGTGGCTCTCCTCCTCAGTGACTCTGCTGTGCCCCTGTTCTGTGGCTCTCCTCCTCAGTGACTCTGCTGTGCCCCTGTTCTGTGGTTCTCCTCAGTGTCTCTGCTGTGCCCCTGTTCTGTGGCTCTCCTCCTCAGTGTCTCTGCTGTGCCGCTGTTCTGTGCCTCTCCTCCTCAGTGTCTCTGCTGTGCCCCTGTTCTGTGGCTCTCCTCCTCAGTGACTCTGCTGTGCCCCTGTTCGGTGGCTCTCCTCCTCAGTGTCCCTGCTGTGCCCCTGTTCTGTGGCTCTCCTCCTCAGTGACTCTGCTGTGCCCCTGTTCTGTGGCTCTCCTCCTCAGTGTCTCTGCTGTGCCCCTGTTCTGTGTCTCTCCTCCTCAGTGTCTCTGCTGTGCCCCTGTTCAGTGACTCTCCTCCTCAGTGTCTCTGCTGTGCCCCTGTTCTGTGTCTCTCCTCCTCAGTGTCTCTGCTGTGCCCCTGTTCTGTGTCTCTCCTCCTCAGTGACTCTGCTGTGCCCCTGTTCTGTGTCTCTCCTTCTCAGTGACTCTGCTGTGCCCCTGTTCTGTGTCTCTCCTCCTCAGTGTCTCTGCTGTGCCCCTGTTCTGTGACTCTCCTCCTCAGTGACTCTGCTGTGCCCCTGTTCTGTGTCTCTCCTCCTCAGTGTCTCTGCTGTGCCCCTGTTCTGTGGCTCTCCTCCTCAGTGTCTCTGCTGTGCCCCTGTTCTGTGGCTCTCCTCCTCAGTGTCTCTGCTGTGCCCCTGTTCTGTGTCTCTCCTCCTCAGTGACTCTGCTGTGCCCCTGTTCTGTGTCTCTCCTCCTCAGTGTCTCTGCTGTGCCCCTGTTCTGTGTCTCTCCTCCTCAGTGTCTCTGCTGTGCCCCTGTTCTGTGGTTCTCCTCAGTGTCTCTGCTGTGCCCCTGTTCTGTGTCTCTCCTCCTCAGTGTCTCTGCTGTGCCCCTGTTCTGTGTCTCTCCTCCTCAGTGACTCTGCTGTGCCCCTGTTCTGTGTCTCTCCTCCTCAGTGACTCTGCTGTGCCCCTGTTCTGTGGTTCTCCTCAGTGTCTCTGCTGTGCCCCTGTTCTGTGGCTCTCCTCCTCAGTGACTCTGCTGTGCCCCTGTTCTGTGGTTCTCCTCAGTGTCTCTGCTGTGCCCCTGTTCTGTGTCTCTCCTCCTCAGTGTCTCTGCTGTGCCCCTGTTCTTTGGCTCTCCTTTTCAGTGTATCTGCTGTGCCCCTGTTCTCTGTCTCTCCTCCTCAGTGTCTCTGATGTGCCCCTGTTCTGTGTCTCTCCTCCTCAGTGTCTCTGCTGTGCCCCTGTTCTGTGTCTCTCCTCCTCAGTGTCTCTGCTGTGCCCCTGTTCTGTGTCTCTCCTCCTCAGTGACTCTGCTGTGCCCCTGTTCTGTGTCTCTCCTCCTCAGTGACTCTGCTGTGCCCCTGTTCTGTGGTTCTCCTCAGTGTCTCTGCTGTGCCCGTGTTCTGTGGCTCTCCTCCTCAGTGACTCTGCTGTGCCCCTGTTCTGTGGCTCTCCTCCTCAGTGACTCTGCTGTGCCCCTGTTCTGTGTCTCTCCTCCTCAGTGTCTCTGCTGTGCCCCTGTTCAGTGACTCTCCTCCTCAGTGTCTCTGCTGTGCCCCTGTTCTGTGTCTCTCCTCCTCAGTGTCTCTGCTGTGCCCCTGTTCTGTGTCTCTCCTCCTCAGTGACTCTGCTGTGCCCCTGTTCTGTGTCTCTCCTCCTCAGTGACTCTGCTGTGCCCCTGTTCTGTGTCTCTCCTCCTCAGTGTCTCTGCTGTGCCCCTGTTCTGTGACTCTCCTC